>NC_080164.1:134030452-134342952 GCF_950295315.1 Erinaceus europaeus | reverse complement strand
TTAAGCTCTAAGGTTGTAAGGAAGATACCCTTTCACTTATTTTATTTATCTATTTTTTATATTTTTATATTACAGAATTACCTGTGGGCAGGGGTTTGAATCCACACCATTCCCACCACCAGAGTTCTGAATCTTCACTCTCCCCACTGTAGTCCACCACTGTTTCCCCAAAGTTTTAGACATGGGCCAACCATCTTCTCTACATTTATCTGTCCACATTTATATACAGTTGTCCCTTCTTTTCTGATTCACTCCTCTCTTTTCCTTTAAGCCACTCATGACATCATAAATACCTCCATATGTCCCTCTCCTTTTCCTTCTCTCTCTCTGGGTGCTGATGGAGCTGGAGTGCAGAGTCCTCTTATTTTCATCCTATCACTTCTCTCTGGCTGGTAGTATGGATCAAGGTTGTTTATGGGAAGCAGAAGGTAGGAGTTCTGGCTTCTGTAGCTACTTCTCTGCTGATTATGTTCATTGACAAGTCGATCCATAACTCCAACCTGTTTCTATCTTTCCCTAGAGGCCCATTCACTTTAAAATCCATATTTATCCCAATTCTGGAACCTCTGGGACTTTGGTTGTATTTCTTGATGCCTCTTCTCTTGATCCCTTACCCTGTTATGCTGCCTCCAGTGAACTCAACTAAATCAATGCAATCAAGTGCCACCGTGCCATGTTTGCTTCCACTGCCTTTTCGCTTTGGATATTATCCAAGTCTGAAATGTCAACCTTCCAATTCCAATCATCTGGTGAGGCCTTTCCTAACATATGGGACTAACCAATTCCATTTTATATAGCATGCTCTCTAACAAAGTTACAGATGCTAGACATAGTCTAGGGCCTAGGGGACTGGGTATCTGTATATATGTATCTGTAAGTTAGGGGCAACTATACACTTCAAAGTAAAAGTGCTTAACAGTCTCCTGTGATCAGACTTAGACCTCATGAGCTTGGAAATCTACTAGAAAGGCCTAAAGAAGACATCATAAATTGTCTAATCAAAAATTTATTACTTAGGTCTAGACACACTTTTCTCATGTCCTTTACTTCACTTCCCTCAAGCACTGTATCTACTCAGCTAACTACACAAAAGAAAGTTTAAGATATATCTCTTCAGCTCTTCTGATGGCATCAGCATTATTATCACCCCTTGATAAACTTTAGGAAAAACACTGTATATAATTGGACACGAGATATACTGGCAAACAATACTTATGAACTTAAGTCTAGACACACTTTTCTCATGTCCTTCACTTCCCTCAAGCACTGTATCTACTCAGCTAACTACAAAGGACTACTAACTATAAAGGACAAATATCGTCTCTGAGAAACTTCATTAAAATCATCAAACAAGCAAATGCAATAAAACTCAAGATTAACTTAGACCTCACTAAAATCCTAGGTATATTTCTCCCTAACTTGACAATGGACCCCTAATACAAGTTTGGGTACAACAAATGATACTCAATGCGTTAACAACTTCAACACTGGGGGAAGACCCAACCTATCTGATAAAGGAGACTACAAAAACTAGAAAAGGGCAAAAGACTGGCTCACTTAATGATAGACTTTATGGTCACTGCCAGGCCACCCCATCACCTGGGGCCCTAGTCATGGAATCCCTCATAGATAATATGGGTCTAGACCTCTAACAGACCCCTGTTTCCATCATCACTGGTCACTTCCATTAAGAACATTGTTATAAGACCTGTTGTGAGCTTCTTCAGGATCCTACCCTCACTATGAACTAGCAGTGGTAGGGACTGCCCCACTCTCTGAAGGGAACTTGGGACATCCTACTCTACTTCTTGAGAAAAACTGGTCTTGAAATGAGTGCATCCTAGAATGTTCCCAGATATGATCATGGACTGCCAATACAGAAGGACAGGGACTGGGATGTCATACAGACTTCTGTGCTAAATATGAATATATATGGGTCCTGGGTCAGATGGATGTGCTACACAGATAATTGTATTTACATATTTTCTTCAAGTTTGAGAGCTACTCTCTGCTCTGATCCAGCTTTCTTGTCCTAGTCTCAACTCTGACACCATCTTCCCAGATGATATATTTTTAGTGCATTTCTATGTTAGTGATTAAGCTCAGGTAAAAATGATCAAAATCATGGGTCTTTTGAAACACCTAAAATACATTTCCTAGCTTCTTTTCACTCTAATATCCCTATTTTCATCTGATTTATTCCTACTTTTTAATTCCTGTTTATTACAAGTTTTTCCTGTTTTTCCTTTCAACTACAAAGTTGTGGATGCTCCTATGATTCCATCCTGAACTTCTGGGGCAAATGACCTCACCAATGTGTCGTGAAACCTCTCCTCTCCAGAGTCCTACCCCACTAGGAAAAGATAGAAATAGGCTGGGAGTATGGATCGACCTATCAGTGTCCATGTCCAGTAGAGAAGCAGTTACAGAAGCCAGAACTCTCACCTTCTGCAGCTCAGAAAAAATTTTGGTCCATACTTCCAGAGGGAATGTTATGGGTAAATGACTAGAGGATTGAACTCCAATTCCATCAAGACTTGGAGAAAGAAGAGGGGAAACAAAGGAAAAACATTTGGAAGTAGTAAATGTAACTTAGGAAGAGAAGGCAGGGCCACAGGAAAACATTGGCAAATATATATAAACATAGATAGATAGTTACAGAAATAATAGTCACCCCATATCTGTGACCTCAGTCAGGAAAATCAGTGCAGTTTTCAATGAAGGGAATGAGACCACAGAGCTCTGGCGGTGGGAACAATGTGGAATTATTCCCCCATTACCTTATAACTTTGTAAATCCTATTAAATCAGTAATAAAAATATAAATAGAATAAAATAAATATATACTAGTTCTATCTGATATAAATAAAAATAAATCATCTTATAATGTTTGATTATCTACTATATGAGCAAAGTGAGCTAATTCAGAAAACATTCCATTCACATGTCATTATTTATTTGCTTGGTAGCATATTTATTTATTTTATGAGAGAAACCAGAGTATTACTCTAACATATGGGGTGTGAAGAATTGATCTGGTCAAGAAATCTTTAGTTTATCTCTTCTGGGACTACTTGTATTAGAGTCTACTTTATGAGGTATATCAACTTTCTGATGATTATCATTTGCTTGACAATTTTTTTTGCCACATTAATTGCAATACACCTATGTTTTTACAATCAAAGCAAATATTGATAGCACATGTAACTGGGTTTTGTGTTCTTCTACATTGTGAAGTTTTCATTAGGTGAATTGATTTGCCATTTAATACAATAAAATTATAAACTAATGTCCTAGGTTTCATTTCATAAACTTACTAAAATTCCTATTTGTCATTGTAATCTTCTGCTCACTTTCTCTTGTGATTGTTTACTTCCATCTCCTAATATTACCTCCTCAGTTTTACATAAAGAAGTTTACTTAGGGTGCCAGGCAGTAGTGCACTTGGTTGAGCACACATATTACAGTGCTCAAGGACCTGGATTCAAGCCTTTGGTCCCCATCGATGATGGGGAACACACAGTTGATGAAGCAAATATGGCAGGTCTCTCTCTCTTGCTCCCTTTCTCTTTTTCTTTTTTAAATGACCACTGGAAATAGTGGAGTCTTTAAATTATTTTTATTATTTTTATTTATTTATTGGATAGAGATAGAAATTGAGAGGAAAGGGAACACAGAGAGGAAGAGAGAAAGAAAGACACTTGCAGCCCTGCCTTCACTATTTGTGAAGCTTTTCCCCTGCTGGTGGGGACTGGGGATTTGAACCTGGGTCCTTGCACATTGTAACATGTGCATTCAACCAGGTGTGTCACTACCTAGCATCTCTCTCTCTCTCTCTCTCTCTATATATATATATATATATATATATATACTCCTTTCACCTTGATTTCTCTCTGTCTCTATTCAATAAATGAACAAGTAAATGAAATATTAATTTTAAAAAAGAAGTCTATTTAAAGAATTTTTTTAGGCAGCCAGAGGGTGGTGCACCCGATCACACACACATAGTACCATGCACAAGGACCCACAAAAGGATCTAGGTTTTAAACTTTGCTCCTCACATGCAGGGGAGATGCCTGCTACAAGTGCCTCTCCTCTCTCCCTATCTCCCCCTCTCCTCTTAATTTTTCTCTTTCCTATCGAATAAAATGGGGGGAGTTTGGGAAAAGGTGGAGTTTGGGAGTGGTGGATGTGCAGTACTGGCACTGAAACCCAGAGATAACTCTGGAGGCAAAAAAAAAAAAAAAAGAGAGAGAGAGAGAAAGAAAGAAGGAAAGAAACAGTTTTCACTAACTTGATGCTAATGAGTTAGGTGAGAAAAAAAAAAGAAACCTCATTTTGTCATTTGAATAAACTGCTTTTTATGATAGCAATAATAATTATATTTATTAATACTTTAATGTGTGTCCATCAGATCCCTAAAGTATATAGTACATTAAAAAACTTTTTCTTAAAATGCTGCTTAGACCAAAAAAAAAAATGTAAATTTCTGCCAGAACCAATGTCAGTAAGGCAGTAAGGAGTTTGTTTCCTGTGGAGCCTAGACTCATTCTCTCTCTCTCTCTCTCTCTCTCTCTCTCTCTCTAAGTCATTTATGTACTTGTTTATTTATAAGTGGATAGAGAGGGTGAGAAATTAGCAATTAGCAGAGGTTGTGGGGGGGGGGGAGGGAGACACCTGCAGCCCTGCTTCACCACTCCTAAAGGAAGCTTTCCTCCTATAGGTGGGGACCAGGGGCTTGAACCTGGGTCCTTGCACTCTGTAATGTGAGTGATTAACCAGGTGAACCACTGACTGGCCCTGAGCCTAGGTTTTCTCTAGGTGTACTCTGGTACCTCCATATGTTAACATTGTTGTTTCATCATTAAGACCCTTTGAGGGAGTGTGGGTTTGTGTATGTGAGTGTCATTCTGTCCGGTGTTTGGTCCAGTCTTATGTCCTGAACTGCTTAGATAAGACTGGTTATTTGCAAAGCTGAAATGAAAAAGACACTGGAAAATAAATGAGTAGTTGAATGCAAATGAGTGTAGACTATTAGAAGTGCTTTGGATTTTTATTTCTATGTTTCTTGGTGTTTTTTTTTTTTATGAGAAATTTGCCACAGAAACATAACTCTTTTTTATATCAGTTAGCCTGTGGCAAAATTGGTTTTGTTATATGAAGTTTTACTTAAAATTGCAGTTTCCAAGATACTATCAGTGTCTTTAGTGAAGATCTACTGTGTCTAAAGATAATTTTACTGGCTTATTTAATTGTAAATAACTAGTCAAATCATTAAAAATAAATTATTGAGCAGAATATTGTTTTATAATTTTGTTCTCTATAAAGAGACTGTTGAGTGGGTCACTTGATTTCCTCACTCACTGAAACTGATGAGAGTTAAAAATTGTCCTTATTAAATGAAATTTATTAAAGGGAAAGTAGTGCATTTTATAGGTATAAATAGTTGTTTCTTACTGCATACGTAATTGAAAGGATGGTAGGCACTTGGATATTAAATGATTTTCTCTAATTTAATGATCCATATTAAACTATGAAATAAGTTCCTTGAAACTAAAGTAGTGATTTCCTTTCAGGCTATAATTCTTTTCAACATTTTGTCACATATTACCTAAACTAGAATAAACAAATATGACATTTCAATTAAAAGGAAAATTGGAATAATATAATTGTTCTACTTAATGGTTGGCTTAATTAAGTACCTAAAAGTGTTAAGTCCATTTGTCTAAACAATTCAAGAATATCCAGTGCAAACTATATTATTAAATCTGAGAATTTATTGACCAAACATACTACTTCTTTAATCAGCCAAAGTATAGGAGTGTTAGAAAAAAACATTTTTGGATTCTTTTAACTGAATTCTACCCTTTACATTTAATTGCCTTTTCACTTGATATTTCATCAAGCAGCAGAAGGCAAGTGTTTACTGTAGTGAAAACTTCCTGCTCTCTGTTCCTATCTCCTATTGTAAAATAGTGTGATGCATTGGATCGATCTTCTCGTGGTGCATCTCGTGAGTACCCATTCATTAGGGAAACTGATGATCCTTCCTAGCCGGCTGAATCCACATGGATCCCAGTCACTCTCAAAGCCAGCAACAAGCAGCTCCTGACAGCTTTCAAGCTGTTGGTCCTGCTCTTCGAGTCCTCCAACTTAATGTTGAGGGAATATCCTTTGCCAAACGCGTTCTTCTTATTATTATTATTGTAAAATAGTCACACATTCATCCATTATTCAGTTATAATGTTTCTTAAGGAGTTTGTCTTTGCTATGTCATAAAATTTGAGGATTGAGCAATTATTTTCTAAAACTGAGTCTTAAAATAAAAGGTTTTTATCATAACAATATGTACTTTTGATAATATTTTTGTATTTAATGCAAAGGTATTGCTGAATAGCAACTGCAACTCTCAGTGGCATATAACATTAAATACTAATTTACCTCACACATCTACATGGTACATCTAATTGGCCTGGGCTTACTCATCAATCTCCTGTCATTTGCTGAGGGTCATGTAGGCAGCTCTAGATATCTTGGCTCACACACAAGCCTGAGTGTTCACTTGCCTGATTACTGATAAGGATGGTCTCAGCTGAGATGACTTAGGGTACTTGAATCAACCATTCCTTTGTCTCTGTTCTCAGCGTGCAAGCCCAGGCATGTTCTCACATTAATTCCGAAGTACGAGGAACAGAAAAGCAAGCACAATTAATCGAGCCCTTTCAAAAACTCTGCGTTTGATTTCTGCTGACATCTTTTTAAATTCTCGTTGCATGCTTACACCCAGAATCTGAGTGGTAGAATTTGTATGGTGAGTGCTTTGATGTGCTACTCACACTTCCCTTCAGCAACAAGGATGAGCTACCTTAGGTGACATGAATTCCACTGGAAGGAATCCCTCAAGTGCCTTAGCTGGAGATAACTACCTCACCCTCAAAGAGTATGCCTTCTTCCTGAGACAGGTCTTATCCAGTGACTAGCTGGCACAGGAATGTTAAAACCTGGTCTTTTACCCTCTTCTATAAACAATTCTGACTAGTAACTTAATTTTTTTTCAGATCTGCCATAGAACATGTTGGAAGTTTCCAAAGAAGGTATGCAATTCAATTTCCCCATCTGATCAATTTTGCCTAGTCCTTTCCATTCCAGCTCACAGGTATTGAGCTCAGTTTCTCATTCACTAATTTCCTTTCTGCTGTTAGTCTTCACCTCCGAATATACATCCTAAGAAATCTAGCCAGCTACACGCAGTTCAAAATCATACAGGGAAGGGCGTTATTTCAGGAAAAAGCGAATGGAAGACATGAATTCCATCAGTTTACTCGAGCTTTCTAGTGTAACAATCATGCCATTCTCAAAGAAGCAAGCACACCACACAAAAGGTAGTTTTCTCCTAATTAGCTCCCCTACACACATACTTTCAGTATTGACAGTAGGTATCTAATATCTTAACTGTATATAGATAGCATACATTATTTTGAAATTTTTCTTTGGAAATACTTGCAAGAGAAATTTTAAGCAAACTGACAAAAAGGGCCTCTAGCGAAGGGCTCACACCTCTGTGTCTGACATCCCCTCCCCCAGTCTGATAATTTAAACCGATAAACACCTGTTGGAAGCCTGAATTTCCCAGGTGGTGTGTGGTGGCAAAGGCGGTGGTGGGAGAAGCATGCAAAAAATCACTCTGTCTTAATATCAGCTCTTAAAATGCTACTTGCTTTCCAAAAGTATGGGATCCAGCACTCAGATCCTAGATTTGGAGGCTGGCATAAACTAAGCCACCTTGTTGATTTGCCTCTGTTCAGAAATAGCCAGGGCAGTGATGGTGGAGGTCCTGCACTTCCACTCACACCCTTGGCTGAACTGAAGTCACTACCAATGCGACCCACCCAGCTGCCCGCTCTGAGAATGTCCACCTGCGCCTCCATTTCTCGCTCTTTTTCCAGGACTTGTTTCACCACCAGTGCCTGCCATTTGCCTGCTTGTGTAAGTCACTAATTCCCTTTCACTTATATGACTTGATACTGAGCAAATAATGTCTGCTGACTTTGTGGAAAGACGTGTGTATGTGTGTGTGTGTGTGTGTGTGTGTGTGTGTGTGTGTGTGTGTATGTGTGTATGTGTGTGTGTGTAATGCTTGAGTTAAAATTCAGAACTGTACTCCTGAGAATAAATGACCTCATTCACATTTCCTTGCTTTTTTTCCTTCTTGGTCATATCATTGCCTGTGCTAGAATGTCTTATTTTGTAATATTCCTGTCAAAACTTTACTTTCAAACAAATTTGAGCTAATATTACTTTCTATTTGATATCTCTCCTGATATTTGATGTTTCTTCCAGTTAGAACTGTTCTGATTCCTCCTAGGATATTATATATATCTCACCTTTGAACCTGCGTTGTCATACTTGTTAATTTATATTCTTACATACTTTCCTGATGAGGTCCCCAGGAGTAAGGATTCTGTCACAGTCGTTCTCATTTCTCAGCTTATCTAGAAAAGTTATTTAGCAAGGTGAATTATCATAGCTTCTTTTGAATGTTAAAAAAGGAAATGATTCAAGATAAGTTGTTAAAGTTATTTCATATGTTGTCCAGTGTCTTCTATTGAGTTTTCTCATAAGGAAATATATAATAACAAACATCAAATACTACAACTTTCTTTTCTATGAAAAAATGCATGGTATTTTTCATAGACAATTTTATTAAGCCAGCAAAATAAAGATGCAATAGCACTTTGGATATGCAAAATGAAATAGATAATATATTGCAAGAAAAAGTACTTAATTTTGTTCTGCTTGTATGAAGAATTTTGTATAAACCACTTGCAGAACTAAAATATAAGTTTTAGGAAGGTTTCCTGAGATTTTTTTTTCCATAAAGAGTTTATTTATTTAATTATTATGAAGTAGAGAATTACAGAGAGACCACACCACTCTTCAGCTCTTGCATACGGTGGTACCAGCAAGCATACTTGCCTCAGGCATGAAAGTCTGGTGGTGTTACCTCTGCACAATCTCCCAGGCCCTATCTAGTTTTTGTTGTCCTTGGGACATCACTACTATAGATCAATATTTTCAGATAGAAAGAGAGAGAAATAGGGAGACAAGAGAGTGATACAGCTTCCATTAGTGCAGTGTGGCCAGACTTGAACTTGGGTTGTAAGTGTAGCAAAGCTAGTGCACTATCCAAGTGAGCTATCCTGCTGGCTAAGGTAGTTTCTTTTTTCTTCTCCTCCTCTCCTCTCCTCTCCTCTCCTCTCCTCTCCTCTCCTCTCCTCTCCTCTCCTCTCCTCTCCTCTCCTCTCCTCTCTTCCCCTCCCCTACCCTCCCCTACCCTCTCCTCCCCTCTCCCCTCCCCTCCCCTCCCCTCCCCTCCCATCCCCTCTCCCCTCCCGCATCCCCTCCCCTCTCCCCTCCCCTCCCCTCCTCTCCTCTCCCCTCCCCACCCCTCTCCCCTCCCCACCCCTCTCCCCTCTCCCCTCCCCACCCCTCTCCCCTCCCCTCCCCTCCTCTCCTCTCCCCTCCCCTCTCCCCTCTCCCCTCTCGCCTCCCCTCCCCTCCTCTCCTCTCCCCTCCCCACCCCTCTCCCCTCCCCTCCCCTCCCCTCCCCTCCTCTCCTCTCCTTTCCTCTTTCTTTCCCTCCCTCTCCCCTCCCCTCCCCTCTCCCCTCCCCTCCCTCCTCCCCTCCCCTCTCCTCCCCTCCCCTCTCCTCTCCTCTCCCTTCCCCTCCTCTCCTCTCCCCTCCCCTCCCTCTCCCCTCCCCTCTCCCCTCCCCTCCTCCTCTCCTCTCCCCTCCCCTCCCTCTCCCCTCCCCTCTCCCCTCCCCTCCTCCTCTCCTCTCCTCTCCCTTCCCCTCTCCTCTCCTCTCCCCTCCCCTCCCCACCCCTCTCCCCTCCCCTCCCCTCCTCTCCTCTCCTCTCCTCTCCTCTCCTTTCCTCTTTCTTTCTTCCCCTCCCCTCCCCTCCCCTCCCCTCTCCTCTCCTCTCCTCTCCTCTCCTCTCCTCTCCTCTCCTCTCCTCTCCTCTCCTCTCCTTTCTTCTGTTTCCCTTTCTCTCTCTCTCTCTCTCTCTCTTTCTTTCTTTTGTATCTTTCTTCCTTTGTTTTTCTGGCATTCTTTTTCTCCAGGTTTATTTGTACAGATAAATAAAATGACCACCATGAAATAAGTTCTCACTCAAAGTTCTCTAATATGAGGAGTTGTACATCATTCAAGACCACTAGAGAAAGATTAGGCCAGGCCAGTAGTCAGAGGAAATAAGAGGAAAACATGGGAGACATCCCTTATTATGGTTTCTGTGTAAAAGAATGAATGAGAAAGACAAAAGTGAGATATAAAGGATTGGGGAATTTGAATAATTTTAATGGTCTCTGTGCAGAGGATGTGGTCAGTTTTTAGCTGTGAGTGATTTGGAGTGGAATGAAGAGAATAATAAATGAGGCAGTTTGAATCTAATCTCTTCATTGGTGCATTTGAAAAGCACTTCCTCCGGAATTGGGTGGTAGCTCAAGGACCTGTTTATGTATCCCAGTTTGAGCCCTGGCTTCTCACCTGGAGTGGAGGCCTTCACATGCAGTGAAGCAGGTCTGCAGGCGTCTATCTTTCTCCCCTCCCCTCTGTCTTCCAGTCCTCTCTCCATTTCTCTCTGTCCTAACAATAACGACATCAATAACTACAACAATAATAACTACAACAGCAATAAAAAACAAGGTCAACAAAAGGGAAAATAAATAAAAAGAAAAAAAAAGAAAAGCACTTTCTCAGGTGAGCTTGCTGTTTTAAGAACTGACTAGCCCTAGAGGAGGCTAGGTCACAAAATATCAAAGCCAACCCCCCCCCCCAAAAAAAAACAAACTGGAAGAAATTGTGAATATACACATGTAGTATTTTTGCTGGACTCACACACTGAACATTGTTTTTACTATTCCATTTTGCTATGAAAGTGAAAAAATTTTCTGGGTTCCTTTTGATTGTTAAAAAAAAAAGATATACATATGAATCTTTTGTAAAAGTGATATGGCTTACTGTAAGTTTTCGGAAAGACAGGGGATACCGGTACTTGGTGACTGCAACTGCTAATCTTTTGGAGACTGTATATATATATATATATATATATATATATATATATATATATTTTTTTTTTTTTTTTACCAGAGTACTGTTCAGCTCTGGCTTATGGTGGTGCAGGGGATTGAACCCGGGGCTTTGGAGCCTCAGGCATGAGACTCACTTTGCATAACCATTATGCTACCTACCCTCTGCGAGAATGTATAAATTGATTTAGTGTAGATTCCAACCAATTCTATACACAGCCATTTTAGTTCTTTTACTTTGATAAAGTCTTTGTACTGATAACCTTCGTCTTTCCTCCCTTGAAATATTTTGGCAATACTCCTTATATATGTGCTACTGTGTTGTTTGACCTTGCATATTTAGGTATTTTTTCCTTAGTTTTATTTTATGAGTCTTTAAGAGCTGTTAGGAAAAAAAATATGTTCCACTCGGCAGTTTTTTTCTAGAGAAAAGCATCTATTTTCTTTAAATTCTTAATTCAATTTCATGAGATTTGTAATTTAGCCAGGTTTTTATTTTCCTAATAGTCCCTGTGCCATTACCAGATGACATGAAGTCATCTGTTGATAAAGATTGTGAACTGTTTACCATCTCTGCTGACTCTTTGTTCCCAGTTGATTTGGTTAAAGAGCCAAATAGGGCTGCAGGAGAACAGTTCTGAGAGTGGATAGCATTGTCTTGCTCTTTTGCAGATATTGATGGAACATGGGTCGGTGAATGGTGTAATTTCCACTGTACAGAGGCTATTGATCTCTTGCAGTGAGTCAATATGTGCTTGGTTTACTCTGAAGTCATTTAAACAATCGAGGATGACCAGTGGTTTCAGTCAAATTCTACCCTCTGATCTACTAATGTGCAGAAGAGCAATACTTAATATTATATAGAATACTTAATTGTCAAGATTATGTAATGGAGTTCTTTGATAAGAATTAGAAATAAAAATATGAATGTATGCCATGAGTTCTTCCTTAATACTGCTACTCATGCAAGAACACAGAGATGACCAGAAATGCGTCTCTGAAGCAACACTGCAAGAGATACAATTCGAACAACTGTCACACTAGTCTTATCTCCCTGACTTCAGTTTCTTCATTTGTATAATCAAAATAATTTAGTAATAGTAGTGGTCACAGTGGTAGTAGCAGTTGCTTCCTGTTACTAAATAAAGATTAAGTGTTTGAATAAATGATATACTTGGAACATTGTGAGTTATTACTATTACAAAATAGGAGGATATTTCAGAAGCAGATAAGCAACTGCAGAAAAGTTCAAGATTGGCTGTCAGATAGAGTTATCATTTTCTGAAAGGACAACTGTATTTCTGTATCCTTTGCTTTGCCAAGTCTTCTAAATTTCTAAGTATTTATTCTAGTAGTGGTGAAAATCACTTATCTAATATAGATGGTGCATTCCTGAAAGATAGTAACTGCATTTTGTTTATTGGGGGGCAGTGAAGGAAGAAAGGAGAGGTTAACATCCCCTTGACTTAAAGTAGCAACTGTATTCGTTGTTTCCGTCCCCTTAAATATCAGCTGCAAAATGAACATTGCAACACACAGCTTGAAAATATTTTCAACCAGTTTACATCTCATGGAGCTTGTAGACTTTTGCTTATGTTTTAGGCTAATTATATCTTATACATTGTCCTTGTTTTCTTATGCTCTTGAACATAGCTGTTTAGTTATTAATGGAAGTTGTATTTTTGTCTGGAGGGACATAAGGTCAAAACAAGTTAAATAATATGAATTTTTGCTGGCAAAATAGATCAACCAGATATTGTGCCTGCTTTCAAATGTACGTGGCTGAGGTTAGAGACCTGCTTTTTACCAGATTTGAATCCTATTTCTTCTCATTTCTTTTATCAAGTTTTATAGAAATGAGCAGTCCTGCTTTTTGCCATGATAAGTGGTTCCATTTTTATACTTGACCAATCTTCCTTTTTTTTTTTTTTTTACCTCCAGGGTTATCATTGGGGCTCAGTGCCTGAATTATGAATCCACTGCTTCTGGAGGCTTTTATTTTATTTTATTTTATTTTTATTATTTTATCTTGTATAAGACAGAGAGAAATTGCAAGGGGAGGAGGAGACACACAGAGAGAAAGGTGGACACCTGCAGACCTGCTTTATAGCTTGTGAAGCACCCCCACCCACACACAGCTTCGTACTATGTGGGCTTAATACTGTGTACCTGTACCGTAGCCTGCGCCTCTTCCCTCCACCCCAATCTTTCTTTAGAAACTGGCTGTTAATTTCCCATCTACTTCTGTTGGCAACTTGATTTTGTCTTTTGTGTAGTCTCTAATTACTCTCAAACTTGTCATATTTTCCCACATCCCACAAATAAAAATTTTGCCACATTTTTCCTACTAGAGTGTTTTTATTTTCTGAAGGTCTGATCAAGTCTGCTTTCTGATTCAAGAGAATCCTAACCCGATGAAAATTTGCTCTTAAAGTAAATTCTTAACTAATAATATGGTAAGGGAGGGTTATGTAAAATTGATGATTCCCTAGTAGTTTTTTTGCTATTTGAAATATTAACAGCATTTGGCATTATCAGTTACACAGCATTCCTCCTTATAAACTTATTCTTCATCTAGAAAATTGTTAAGCTTTCAGAAGATTGTTGTTATCATTGATTGCTTCTTATTCCCAAACCCAATATCAAGCAGTAACCTGTTCTATTATTTTATTTTATTTAAGAAAGGATTAATTAACAAAACCATAAGGTAGGAGGGTTATAACTCCACACAATTCCCACCACCCAATCTCCATAACCCACCCCCTCCCTTGATAGCTTTCCCATTCTCTATCCCTCTGGGAGCATGGACCTAGGGTCATTGAGGGTTGCAGAAGGTAGAAGGTCTGGCTTCTGTAATTGCTTCCCCGATGAATATGGGCATTGACTGGTCAGTCCATACTCCCAGTCTGCCTCTCTCTTTCCCTAGTAGGGTGTGTCTCTGGGGAAGCTGAGCTCCAGGACACATTGGTGGGATCTTCAATCCAGGGAAGCCTGGCCAGCATCCTGGTGGCATCTGGAACCTGGTGATTGAAAAGAGAGTTAACATACGAAGCCAAACAAATTGTTGAGCAATCATGGGCCCAAAGCTTGGAATAGTGGAGAGGAAGTGTTAGGGGGGTACTCACTGCAAACTCTTCTGTACTTATGCTTTCAGGTATATATTTTGCAGTAGTTTATGGATACGTGTGCACATAAGCTCTCACAGAAACTGGTGTATATCTAGGTTATGGGACTTTGTTAGAAAGTGAACTACCTGAGATGAAATTAGAGTATATTATGAAAGGAAAGGTCTCTCCCGAGTAATGAAGCTGAAGGGTTGTCATTCCACATGTGAAGTCTCTGGACACAGTCTGAGGTGAAGCATGCTGAGGTGGCAATCGTTACGTTGGTTAGGTTGTAATCGGCGGATGCAATATTATTTGGTATGGATTGGGAGAGGCATACAGGAAAGTGGGCCCTATCCAAGGGTTCCAGGACTGGGGGAAGTAGAGGCTCTATAGTGGAGATGTGAGGTACCTGCTGTCTTAGGGTTCAAAAAGACAATCGATAGTTAATGTTATCATCGCATTATTTGGTAATTGGGTTAACTTTGAAAAGTCCTTTTGTTATGGTTTGTTGTACAGTATCTTGTATATAGCTGTGCTATTGGATGCTTCTAATCTACTTGGTCTAGGCTTTTGAGAGAGTCCGCATATCAAATACACAGCCTATATATTAAAAAGATTCAGGTTGTGTTTTGAAAAACTTTGAGACATACAATTGATTTTCCCCCTCTCATATTGATTAACTACTGATTTATATGTCTACATTTTGCTAGAAGTGTACATAAACACCATTCCCTCCACCAAAAGACTGTGTCCCATCCCTCCCACCCATTCCCACCCCCCACTGTCCCAGGAAGCTGCATGTCTACCCCTCACCACAGGGCTTTTACATTGGTGCCCTACTTACAATTTGATCAGGTCCTGATTTTAGTTTCCCTTTCAGATCTTCTTAGTCAACTTCTGTTGATGAGTGGGATCATCCCATACTCATCTTTATCTTTCTGACTTAGTTCACTTGACATAATTCCTTCTAGCTCTGTCCAAGATGTGTCAGAGAAGGTGGGTTCATTGTTCTTGATAGCTGCATAGTATTCCATTGTGTATATATACCACAGCTTTTTCAGCCACTCGTCAAATGGTGCTAGGAAAACTGGGTTATAACATGCAGAAGAATGAAATTGAACCACTTTATCTCACCGGAAACAAAAATCAACTCCAAATGGATCAAAGACCTAGATGTCAGACCAGATACAATCAAATACTTAGAGGAAAACATTGGTAAAACACTTTCCCACCTATACCTCAAGGACATCTTTGGTGAATCAAACCCAATTGCAAGGAAGACTAAAGCAGAAACAAACCAATGGGACTACATCAAATTGAAAAGCTTTTGCACATCCAAAGAAACTATTAAACAAACAGAGAGACCCCTCACAGAATGGGATAAGATTTTCACATGCCGAGTGTGTGAAAGATGGCGGACTGAGAAGCTGCTAACAGCGAGTGCTCTGATCACATCGTCGGCAACGGTAGGATTTTCTGCCTTTAGCAGGCCAGTCAATAAGGGGTGACACCAAAGAGGTGATTATAATTTAATTTAGGTTAGGAATTAGAGTAAAGGTGACACGGACTAGCGGGGCTCCTGACTTCCCAGGCGGCGCCGGGCAAGGCGAGTGCACCGGGAATTGTCCTCCGCCCGGGAAGGCGGCTCCTCTGCTGGTTGCAGAGTGCGGCGGGCAGAGGACCCGGAGAGAGCACTTTAGCTCGGGGGCTTTCTCTTGGGAGTCTCCAGGGTCCACCGCGACCCTGAGGGCGGATCCAAAGACTTCTTGAGTATAGCTCTCATTGGATCAAAGGACTTGGAGCTAGTTTTCATTTTCGAGAAATCCTTTAAAAAAGTCTGGAGGGGGGGGTTTCCCAGAAGATGGCGGACAGAGAAGCTGCTAGCCTCTGAGCTCTGAACGCACTCCCCTGGAGACAATAAGATTTTCTGCCTTTAGCAGGCCAGCCAATAAGGTGTCCTTAGACACCAAGGAGGTGACTATAACTTAATTTGGGTTAAGAATTAGAGTAGGGAAAAAAAATCTTTTTTCTTCCTTTTAATTTTCAAGCATACATCCTTCCCACCGCCCCCCCCCCCCATAAGCAGTCCCTGGGACCAGCTCCTAGCAGGATACCCCATACCACCAAACAGGGTGTTTTTTTTTTTTAATTCACTGATACACATTTGGGAAGTTCCTTGCACTGGTAATGATTAAACTACTTCAATACTTACTTCAGTTGCTACTGTAATTCCGGAGGTTGGTGAGTGCAATTGTCATAAAGGTATTTAGTACAGTTTTACTTGTACTCAAGAGACAACAACTGAGGAACAACAGAGCATAAAAAAAGAGAGAAACACATAAATAAAAAAAATGGGTAGATTAAAAACAAATAAAACTGCTACCCCAATGAATGAAGACAAGAGCCCAGAAGAAACTACAAATCAGTCAGAAGTAACCATAGATAAGAAAAGTATGCAAGCAATAATAAACTTATTAATCACAGAAATTAAAACAATATTGGAGGAAAGGAATGGCAGTATTAGGGAAACAACATTTGAGACCCCCAAGGAAAATACTGATTATCTTGAGGCAATTAGAGAACTGAAAGCTGAAATAGCTGTAATGAAGAAAGAAGCTGAGGCAAGGGAAAGCAGACTAACAGAAGCAGAAAACAGAATTAGTCAGACAGAGGATGAGTTAGAGAAAACTAAGAAAGAGGTGAAAGAGCTTAAAAAGAGGTTGAGAGACACTGAAAACAACAACAGAGACATATGGGATGATCTCAAAAGAAGTAACATTCGCATAATTAGCCTGCCAGAGGAAGAAAGAGAGAAGGGGAAGCAAACATTCTAGAGGAAATAATACAAGAAAACTTCCCAGACCTGAATAACAGAAAGGATATCAAGGTTCAAGAGGCCCAGAGAGTACCAAACAGAATCAACCCAGACCTGAAGACACCAAGACACACCATAGTCACAATGAGAAGAAGTAAGGATAAAGAAAGCATCCTAAAGGCTGCAAGAGAGAAACAAAAAGTCACATACAGGGGAAAACCCGTAAGATTATCTGCAGATTTCTCCACTCAAACTCTAAAAACCAGAAGGGAGTGGCAAGATATCTATGGAGCCCTGAATGAAAAAGGGTTTCAACCAAGGATAATATATCCTGCTAGACTTTCATTCAAGCTAGATGGAGGGATCAAAACCTTCTTAGACAAACAACAGTTAAAGGAGGCAACCATCAACAAGCCGGCCCTGAAAGAGGTACTAAAAGACCTCTTATTAACAAGAACATCACTATAATACTTGCAATATATCAGAGTAAACAAATTGTTTTTTAGAACAATGGCACTACAATACATTAAATCCATAATATCAATAAATGTCAATGGCTTAAACTCACCCATCAAAAGGCACAGGGTGGGGGGATGGATCAGAAAACATAACCCAACCATATGCTGCTTGCAAGAATCCCATCTGTCACAACAAGATAAACACAGACTTAAAGTGAAAGGATGGAAAACTATCATACAGGCTAACGGTCCACAAAAAAGGGCAGGAACAGCCATTCTCATCTCAGACACGATAGATTTTAAATTAAATAAAGTAATAAAAGATAGGCAAGGATATTACATAATGATTAGAGGATCAATCAGCCAAGAAGACTTAACAATTATTAACATCTATGCACCCAATGAGGGACCATCTAAATACATTAAGCATCTACTGAAAGAATTTCAAAAATACATCAATAGTAATACAATAATAGTGGGACTTCAATACCCCACTCTCAAACTTAGACAGATCAACAAAGCAGAGAACCAATAAAGATACAAGAGAATTGAATGAAGAGATTGACAGACTAGACCTCTTGGACATTTTCAGACTCCTCCACCCCAAAAAACTGGAATACACCTTCTTTTCAAATCCACATAACACATACTCAAGTATAGACCACATGTTAGGCCACAAAGACAGCATCAATAAATTCAAGAACACTGAAATCATCCCAAGTATCTTCTCAGACCACAGTGGAGTAAAACTAACATTTATCAACAAATGGAAAATTATTAAAAGACATAGAATTTGGAAACTAAACAACATGCTCCTTAAGAACCACTGGGTCAGAGAGTCACTCAAGCAGGAAATTCAAATGTTCCTGGAAACTAATGAAAATGAAGACACAACCTATCAAAATATTTGAGACACAGCTAAAGCAGTACTGAGAGGGAAACTTATAGCCATACAATCACATATTAAACACCAAGAAGAATCCCAAATGAACGACCTTTCTGCAAACCTCAAGGACTTAGAGGAAGAGGAGCAAAGGAACCCAAAAGCAACCAGAAGGACAGAAATCACTAAAGTTAGAGCAGAAATAAACAACATCGAAAATAAAAGAACCATACAAAAGATCAATGAAGCCAAATGTTGGTTCTTTGAAAGATTAAACAAAATTGACAAACCCCTAGCCAGACTCACCAAACAAAAAAGAGAGAAGACTCAAATTAATAGAATTGTAAACGATGCAGGAGCTATCACAACAGACACCACAGAAATCGAGAGAATCCTGTGAAACTTCTATAAAGAACTATATGCCACCAAGCTAGAGAATCTGGAAGAAATGGAACAATTCCTAGAAACCTATGCACTTCCAAAACTGAACCAAGAAGAACTACAAAATCTAAAAGCACCAATCACAGACAAAGAAATTGAAACCGTTATTAGAATCTCCCCAACAACAAAAATCCTGGACCAGATGGCTTCACAAACGAATTCTACAAAACTTTCAGGAAACAGTTAATACCCATACTTCTTAAGCTATTCCATAAGATTGAAGAAACAGGAATACTCCCTTCTACCTTTTATGAAGCCAACATCACCCTGATACCAAAAGCTGATAGGGACAGAACAAAAAAGGAAAACTACAGACCAATATCTCTGATGAACATAGATGCCAAAATATTAAACAAGATCTTGGCCAACCGGATACAGCAACACATCAAAAAGATTGTTCATCATGACCAAGTGGGATTCATCCCAGGAATGCAAGGCTGGTTCAACATCATAAGTCAATCAATGTCATTCACCACGTCAATCAAAGCAAAGCCAAACACCACATGATTATCTCAATAGATGCAGAGAAAGCCTTTGACAAAATCCAACACCCATTCATGCTCAAAACTCTACAAAAAATGGGAATAGATAGGAAATTCCTCAAGATAGTGGAGTCTATATATAGCAAACCTACAGCCAACATCATACTCAATGGACAGAAGCTGAAAGCATTCCCCCTCAGATCGGGAACTACACAGGGCTGTCCACTGTCACCGTTACTCTTCAACATAGTATTGGAAGTTCTTCCCATAGCAGTCAGGCAAGAGAAAGAAATCAAAGGGATACAGATTGGAAGGGAAAAAGTCAAGCTCTCACTATTTGCAGATGATATGATAGTATACATAGAAAGACCTAAAGAATCAAGTAGAAAATTACTGGACTTTATTAGGCAATATAGCAAGGTATCAGGCTACAAAATCAATGTACAAAAATCAGTGGCATTTCTTTATGCAAACACTAAATCTGAAGAAGAAGACATCCAGAAATCACTCCCATTTACTGTTTCAGCAAAATCAATCAAATACCTAGGAATAAAGTTGACCAAAGAAGTGAAAGATTGTATGCTGAAAACTATGAGTCACTACTCAAGGAAATAGAAATTGATACCAAGAAATGGAAAGATATCCCATGCTCATGGATTGGAAGAATAAATACCATCAAAATGAATATTCTCCCCACAACCATATACAAATTTAATGCAGTACCCATCAAAGTTCCACCAAGCGTCTTTAAGAGAATAGAACAAACACTACAATCATTTATCTGGAACCTGAAAACATCTAGAATTGCCAAAACCATCTTAAGGAAAAGAAATATAAATGGAGGCATCACACTCCCAGACCTTAAACAATATTATAAAGCCATCATCATCAAAACAGCATGGAACTGGAACAAAAATAGGCACACAGACCAGTGGAACAGAATTGAAAGCCCAGAAGTAAATCACAACACCTATGGGCATCTAATCTTTGATAAGGGGGCTCAAAGGATTAAATGGAAAAAGGAGGCTCTCTTTAATAAATGGTGCTGGGAAAACTGGGTTGAAACAAGCAGAAGAATGAAATTGAACCACTTTATCTCACCAGAAACAAAAATCAAATCCAAATGGATCAAAGACCTAGATGTCAGACCAGAAACAATCAAATACTTAGAGGAAAACATTGGTAAAACACTTTCCCACATACACCTCAAGGACATCTTTGATGAATAAAACCCAATTGCAAGGAAGACTAAAGCAGAAACAAACCCATGGGACTACATCAAATTGAAAAGCTTCTGCACATCCAAAGGAACTATTAAACAAACAGAGAGACCCCTCACAGAATGGGAGAAGATCTTCACATGCCAGACATCAGACAAGAAACTAATCATCAAAATATATAAAGAGCTCAGCAAACTTAGCAACAAAAAAGCAAATGACCCCATCCAAAAATGGGCAGAGGAAATGAACAAAACATTCACCTCAGAGGAGATCCAAAAGGCTAACAAACATATGAAAAACTTCTCTAGGTCACTGATTGTCAGAGAAATGCAAATTAAGACAACACTAAGATACCACCTCACTCCTGTAAGAATGGCATACATCAAAAAGGACAGCAGCAACAAATGCTGGAGAGGATGTGGGGACAGAAGAACCTTTTTACATTGTTGGTAGGAATGTAAATTGGTACAGGCTCTGTGGAGAGCAGTCTGGAAAACTCTAAGAAGGCTAGACATGGACCTTCCATATGACCCAGTAATTCCTCTCTTGGGGCTACACCCCAAGGACTCCATAACATCCAACCAAAAAGAGATGTGTACTCCTATGTTCATAGCAGCACAATTCATAATAGCTAAAGCCTGGAAGCAACCCAGGTGCCCAACACCAGATGAGTGGCTGAGAAAGCTGTGGTATATATACACAATGGAATACTATGCAGCTATCAAGAACAATGAACCCACCTTCTCTGACCCATCTTGGACAGAGCTAGAAGGAATTATGTTAAGTGAACTAAGTCAGAAAGATAAAGATGAGTATGGGATGATCCCACTCATCAACAGAAGCTGACTAAGAAGATCTGAAAGGGAAACTAAAATCAGGACCTGATCAAATTGTAAGTAGGGCACCAAAGTAAAAACCCAGTGGTGAGGGGTAGACATGTAGCTTCCTGGGCCAGTGGGGGGTGGGAGTGGGCGGGATGGATGGGTCACAGTCCTTTGATGTGGGGAATGGTGTTTATGTACACTCCTAGCAAAATGTAGACATATAAATCAGTAGTTAATTAATATGAGGGGGGAAATCAATTGTATGTCTCAAAGGTTCTCAAAAGACAAACTGAATCTTTTTAATATATAGGCTATGTATTTGATATGCAGACTCTCTCAAAAGCCTAGACCAAGTAGATTAGAAGCATCCAATAGCACAGCTATATATAAGATACTGGGTACTGTACAGCAAACCATAACAAAGGGACTTTTCAAAGTTAACCCAATTAACAAATAATGTGATGATAACATTAACTATCGATTGTCTTTTTGAACCCTAAGACAGCAGGAACCTCACATCTTCACTATAGAGCCCCTACTTCCCCCAGTCCTGGAACCCTTGGATAGGTCCCACTTTCCTGTATGCATCTCCGAATCCAAACCAAATAATATTGCATCCGCCGATCACAACCTAACCAAAGCAACGATTGCCACCTCAACATGCTCCACCTCAGACTGTATCCAGAGACTTCACGTGTGGAATGACAACCCTTCAGCTTCATTACTCGGGTGAAACCTTTCCTTTTATAGTACACTCTAATTTCATCTCAGGTAGTTCACTTTCTAACAAAGTCCCATAACCTAGATATACACCAGTTTCTGTGAGAGAGAGCTTATGTGCACACGTATCCATAAACTACTGCAAAATATATACCTGAAAGCAGTAGTACACTAGAGTTTGCAGTGAGTACCTCCCTAACACTTCCTCTCCACTATTCCAAGCTTGGGATCCATGATTGCTCAACAAATTGTTTGGCTTCATATGTTAACTCTCTTTTCAATCACCAGGTTCCAGATGCCACCAGGATGCTGGCTAGGCTTCCCTGGATTGAAGACCCCACCAATGTGTCCTGGAGCTCAGCTTCCCCAGAGACACACCTTACTAGGGAAAGAGAGAGGCAGACTGGGAGTATGGACCGACCAGTCAATGCCCATGTTCAGCGGGGAAGCAATTACAGAAGCCAGACCTTCTACCTTCTGCAACCCTCAACGACCCTGGGTCCATGCTCCCAGAGGGCTAGAGAATGGGAAAGCTACCATGGGAGGGGGTGGGTTATGGGGATTTTGTGGTGGGAATTGTGTGGAGTTGTACCCCTCCTACCTTATGTTTTTGTTCACTAATCCTTTCTTAAATAAAAAATTAAAAAAAAAAAAGATTTTCACATGCCATACATCAGACAAGAAACTAATCACCAAAATATATAAAGAACTCAGCAAACTTAGCACCAAAAAAGCAAATGACCCCATCCAAAAATGGGCAGAGGATATGAACAAAACATTCACTACAGAGGAGATCCGAAAGACTAACAAACATATGAAAAACTGCTCTAGGTCACAGATTGTCATTAAAATGCAAATTAAGACAACACTAAGATACCACCTCACTCCTGTGAGAATGGCATACATCAAAAAGGACAGCAACAACAAATGCTGGAGAGTATGTGGGGACAGAGGAACCCTTTTACATTGCTGGTGGGAATGTAAATTGTTCCAGCCTCTGTGGAGAGCAGTCTGGATAACTCTCAGAAGGCTAGACATGGACCTTCCATATGATCCAGTAATTCCTCTCCTGGGGTTATACCCCAAGGACTCCATAATACCCAACCAAAAAGAGGTGTGTACTCCTATGTTCATAGCAGCACAATTCATAATAGCTAAAACCTGGAAGCAACCTGTTCTATTTTATAAGGAACTTAAAAGACACTGTAAGTTTTTGAGTAGAAAGAGCTTTTAAAAAAGAAATTATTAGGAGGCTGGTGGTGGCATCTTTGGCATCTTTGGTGGAGCACACACTTCACAATGCCTAAGGACCTGGGTTCGATCCCCCACCTGCAGCGGGAAAGCTTTCACAAATGGCAAAGCAGAGCTGCAGGTGTCTCTCTCCCTTTCAATCTCCCCCTTCTTTTTCCATATCTGGTTTTCTCTTTTTCCATATCTGGTTTTTCTCTATCCAATAATAAACAAAGATAATCTTAAAAAAAGAAATTATTAGAAAATAATAAGGGGGGTTGGTAGAGAAGGAAGAAAATGTGACTCAGATTAATAATGCAGAAGCACAAAGGGAAGTAACTTGATTATAATTCTGGAACCAAATGCTTTCTATTGGCAGAATAGAAAGAGAGCCAAGTTAGGGGAAAAGAATTACAAATGAATTTTGTGGCTTCTTAGACACTTCCATTATAGAAAAGAGACTAAGTGACTGGGAGAAACTAGGAAAGCAGAAACTAAATTATTTGGAAGTGTTGGGGAGAGTGAAATAAAGAAAAATAAAGTTAGATTAGTAAGGAAAAAAAACAATAGTTTGCATTCTCAATACAAACATTTTTTTTCGAATGACCATAATCAGAGACCAGAGTATAAAGATGTGGGCAACCCCACACTTAAGTAGCACTTTTTTTTCAGTTTATTCTTTCAGTCACATCACTTTTTTTTTCAGTTCATATTCTAAATTTATGCAATAATAGTAAGATATGAGGTTTCTATCTTAAGTGATGTAATTAGTGTTCATGTTAATATACCATTTCCCTTTTTAAAAAGTATTTATTTATTCCCTTTTGTTGCACTTGTTGTTTTATTATTGTAGTTATTGATGTTTTTGTTGTTGCCTAGGACAGAGAGATCGAGAGAGGAGGGGAAGACAGAGAGGGGGAGAGAAAGACAAACACCTGTACATCTGCTTCACTGCTTGTGAAGCTACTCCCCTGCAGGTGGGGAGCTGGGGGCTTGAACCTGGATCCTAATGCCAGTCCTTGTGCTTTGTGCCATGTGTGCTTAACCTGCTGTGCTACCGCCCGACTCCCTAATATTTCCCTTTGCTAAGGAAAACACAGTCTTTTTTTTTGTCTTCATATTCAGTATTTATACTAATTTCTTTAATTTGAGAATAGCAATCTTACATGGATATTTTGCAGCTCAAAGATTTAAAGATAACCAACATTAACTCTGTAAACAGAAGGTGAGAGAAAGGATTATAAAGAAAAGGTTGTTAAAATATGTAAATGTTGCTAGTTCCCCTTACTAAACTGACTGTAAAAAAAAATTACTGTTTATTGCTTCATTATGTATTTTATCTTTATTTCCTTTTGTCTTTAATCACTACATAAGTTGGCTAGATCGGTTTATTGAGTGGTATGACAAAACCTTCATTTCTAAAGACATTAGTAATATTTGTTATAGAGAACAAAACTGAACAATTATTACTAATTGAAAAGTAAATGAAACTTTTAAGTTTAAATTAAAAAAAATAAGAACATAAAACAATCATAACTTTTTAAGCTAACACATTGACTTGAAAAGATATGATTATTTTGTGACCTTTAATTTTTTTTTCAAGGGGCCAGGTGGTGAGCACACATATTACAATGTGCAAGGAGTCAGGTTCAAGCTCCAAGTCCCCTTACATGGGGAAAACTTTTCGAGTTGTGTCTCTCATTCTCTGTTGCTGTCTGTCTTCCCCTTCCCTTTCAATTTCTCTCTGTTTCTATTAAATAAACAAACAAACAAATAAATAAATAAAATATAAGAAAGTTATTGTCTTAAAAAATTTCCCAAAACTTTGAAAATTCTTTTGTTAATGGTTATAAATGCAGACACAACTAGAAAAATGGTAAAATCGGTATTATTCAGAACAGTATGACTGAAAACACTAGAAATAGAGATTACAATGTTATTTCTCTGTAAACTCTCACCAAGACTAATTTGAACATTGTCTTCATCGAAGTGCCACTTGCACCATGGAATGAATATCTCTTTTCATGCTTTTCATGCTTTGGTGAATTGCCCTCTTCTTGAATCTTTATCATTTTCCGAAATCTTACCTTTGTATTTTCAGTGTTATGAACTATCTCTGAAATTTCCTTCAAGGTACAATCCTTTCTCATTTATGTAAATGATTTTATCATTTGCTAGGCACCACATAGAGAATCTTTGCAAATGTGGTAGTATTAGTATTAACTAATTCTTCTGTAATCCCATTTATTTTTCATTTAAATAATTTTAAAGTCCATAAATTTTACTTCCATAAATATTTATTTCATTACTTTGTTCTACTTTGTTGTGCCATATTTTTTTATTATTCCCCATTATAGTTACCACATTTTGTAATTATTCAATTACACTTATCACTGGGACACAAAGAAGCAGCATAACTGTTTTTTTCTTCCTGTCTTATACACAGTAACTAGTCATAGCAAACTAAAAAAAAAATGGCACTGTTGGTTATTGATCATGATGCATATATCCTTTACATAGTGATTTGTGCAGTAAGGAGCTGAAAGTTACTTAAAATCATACAGTTACTTAAAATCAACATGTCACATTACTAGGAATTTGAACTGTATTATTGGCAGAGTGGCACTTGTCTAAACTAGAATAACTAAAATGTGTGCAAGTTGGAAGCATACAAAATAAGAACTGTTTTACTGCATCTACTTTATGAAGAATAATAATGCACATTTCATAATTGTGCAACTCTCCAGTTTTTTCTTTTTTTTCATTTTAAAAAATTTACTATAAGTTAATAAGAGTATATACTAACACCATTCCCACCACCAAAAGTCTCTGTCTTTTCAAACTCTCTAGTTTATAAAACATTACATTTTTTTCATCTTTATACATTTATTGGATAGAGACAGTCAGAAATCAAGAGAGAAGGGGATCATAGAGAGGGAGAGAGAGAGAGATGGACACCTGTAATACTGTTTCACCACTCAGAAGGCATTCCCTCTGTAAGTGGGGACCAGGGTCCCTAACCTGAGTCCTTGTGTGTGCTCCACCAGGTGTGCCACAACCTGGCCCCCAGTTTACAGAACTCCATATTCCTAGCCAGGCTTCAGTGGCAAGTCAAATGCTCTTTCCTAAAAATAGAAGTGTTATTTGCAGAAAATACATGTTTTTCATTAAAATTCTAGAGCTTTAAAATATTAAGACTTGCCAGAGATTCTACACAAATCCCTAAAAATTTTCAACCAGTCTTCTTTTCTGCAACTTCACAGTCTGATCATATTTCCATATATTAACAGTCTTGGTTTTCAATTTTCATGATTTTATACATTGAGGGAAGAAGCATTAGCATCAAGATGCTCCTTGACTCATTTTTTTCAACTGTCATGATTACAAAGGAGTGATATTTGAAAAATGAAAACCTGGCCTCTGAGTTAAACTGCCATATAGATTTTGTTAACCTCTAACTTGCTAAGCCACAGAACACATTCTATGAAGTTAGACAAAAATATAGCTAAGTAAGATAGAGTAGTAAGTACACCAGGGATTATTATCTAAAATATTAAACCACTTCCTATATGTATGTGGTATGAATTTTTGCCAAAAAAAATGGCTGCTCAGTTAAAGATTGAGCAAGATCTCCTAATAGTTTTTTAAAAATTTTTATTTATAAAAAAGAAATACTGGCAAAGCCATTGGATAAGAGGGGTACAACTCCACATAATTACCACCATCAGAACTCCGTATCTCCTTCCTTCTTCAATTGCTTTCCTATTCTTTATCCCTCTGGGATTATGGACCCAGCGTCATTATGGGGTGCAGAAGGTGGAAGGTCTGGCTTCTGCAATTGCTTCCCTGCTGAACATGGGCGTTAACAGGTCGAACTATACTCCCAGCCTGTCTCTCTCTTTCCCTAATGGGCAGAGCTCTGGGAAAGTGGGGCTCCAAGACACATTGGCAGAGTCATCTTCCCTGGGAAGTCCAGTTGGCATCATGTTAGCACCTCAAACCTGAAAAAGAGTTAAAATATAAAACAGAACAAATTGTTAACTAATCATGAACCTAAAGTCTGATCTCCTAACAGTTTAATCTTCATCTCAAAGCTAGCCACCCTCATGTGTTCTATAGGAGCAATTGGAGGAGTCTGATGACACTCACTGTTATTACTTTTCCCAAGTACACTGTGAACTTTTCCTTCCACATGACTGTATCAAAAACAAATTCCTTATATGTGCTGAATTTTTATAGATCACTTTTCTCCTGCCAGCAGTCTTCACAGATAGCTTCAACTAAGAAAGATGAGCAAGAATCTAAATGTGAGAGCAATCATAGGGATATTTTACTTGAAGTCTTCTACTCTCTAGTATTTCTCTTAACATTTAGGTTATTTCTCTGAAGATGCATCTACATAAGTGCAGATTTCTTTTTTTTTAATATTTATTTATTCCCTTTTGTTGCCCTTGTTGTTTTATTGTTGTAGTTATTATTGTTGTTGTCGTTGTTGGATAGGACAGAGAGAAATGGAGAGAGGAGGGGAAGACAGAGAGGAGGAAAGATAGACACCTGCAGACCTGCTTCACCACCTGTGAAGCGACTCCCCTGCAGGTGGGGAGCCGGGGTTCGAACTGGGATCCTTATGTCGGTCCTTGTGCTTTGCGCCACCTGCGCTTAACCCGCTGCGCTACAGCCCGACTCCCGAGTGCAGATTTCTTAAGCTAATTTTTAGAATAATATTATATTTTGGCAGTTATCTTGCAAGGAGCAGGGATCCTGAATTAGTTTACTCATTCTATACATCAACCAGTTCATAAATAAATAATGGACCTAATTAAGCTCATATTAGTTTTACTATAAAGCATCATGTTTATACAGGATGAGCTATTCATTATTTAATTCAATTGCTCCTTGTTGCTAAGGTAGTTTATTTATAGCTACAAGGTAGCTCTATCAGTTACTGTGTAGTAGGATAGGCATGTTAGTAGAATTGACTCACCAATTTAAGTTGGCAAATGACTTCTCAGTGATCATTTGTTTCTTTGTAAGCAGATGAATTCAATAAAATTATATTACTTTATTAACAGTAATAATAGGGAAGAATGTAAATATTAAAAGAAAGTAACATTTTAACTTCTACAAGTAATATATTTCAAAATGTTACTTTTTTTAAATCAATTTTGACTGGCAAAAGCATTCTTAACCAGATTGTGAAGAACCTGTATAATTCTTCAATTCAAGAGTAAAGAAAGGCTACCACTGCATGAACAGAACAATCAGTCTGTTTCAGCTATTTGAAAATAGATAAAATTGTATTGTCTTGTATTGACAATATATAGCTTCTCATGTTATTAATTCATTCCATTTTTTTGCCAATCATTGATTCAAAAGTATTTTATGAGTGACTAATGCTTGCAAGAACTTTGTTGTGTATTATATAACATAAAATTAATAATAGATATATAAGAAAATAATATACAATAAAAATACAGAGGAGTTTTCTCTGCATTATAATATACCCTTTCTTTTCTAAAGCTTCATAAATACATGGATATAAATATGCAGATTACTCTTTGAAGTCATAAATATATATTATATTCATATAAAATTTCAGTTCTAATGGATGTCAAGATAGATCTAGGATTCTTTGACATATGCTAAAACATCAGCACAGACAATGACTTTTTTCTTTAATTTTTAAAGTTTTTATTAGTGATTTAATAATGATTTACAAAAGTGTGGGGTAGTAAGGGTATAATTCCATACAGTTCCTACCAGCAAAGTTCTGTGTTTCATCTTCTCCACTAGAAACTATAGTAGTTCTTTCTGCCAAGGTTACTGATAAGGTCTGATTCTAAATCTATCTTTATAAAAAATAAGTAAATAAATAAATACATAAATCTTTATCTATGTATATAGATATTTTCCCCATTTTTTTCAAGTCATGCCTTCACTCCTTTTCTAGTTCACCCCTACACCTATTACTACTTCCAAGTATCTTTCCTTTTTTCCTCTTCTCTCTCAGATAAGTGAAACTGTATTTGGCTTCCTCTGATGTTTTTCCAGATTTGTTTCCCTTTCATTGCTGGTATAAAAACAAGATTCCTGGGGCCAGGTGCTGGTACACCTGGTTAAACACACACATTACAATGCATAAGGACTTAGGTTCAAGCTCCTGGTCCCCACCTGCAAGCAGGAAAGCTTCACAAGTGGTGAAACATGGCTGCAGGGGTCTCTCTCCCTCTCTATATCCTCTTCCCCTTTCAGTTTCTCTCTGCCTCTATCCAATAATAAAAGTTTAAAAATAAAAATATTTAAAAAAATTTCCTGGTGACAAAAGTGTCAGATCCTGGTGGAATGGGGATACAGAGCCCTCTAGTTCATCTTTTTTAAAAAAAAAAATTTATTTATTTATTTATTTTTGCCCTTGTTGTTTTATTGCTGTAGTCATTATTGTTGTTGTTATTGATGCCTTTGTCGTTGGATAGGACAGAGAGAAATGGAGAGAGGAGGGGGAGACAGGGAGAGAGAAAGATAGACATCTGCAGACCTGCTTCACCACTTGTGAAGTGACTCCCCTACAGGTGGGGAGCCAGGGGCTTGAACCAAGACCCTTATGCCGGTCCTTGTGCTTTGCGCCACCTGCACTTAACCGCTGTGCTACCGCCCGACTCCCTCTAGTTCATCTTTTTAAACATTTTCTTGGGCGGGGGTCAGCATAATGGTTATGCAAACAGACTGTCATGCCTGAGGCTCCAAAGTCCCAGGTTCAATCCCCGCACCACCATAAGCCTGAGCTGAGCATGCTCTGGTGTTTCTCTCTCTCTCCTTTCTTCATCTCTCTCAAAAATTAAATTAATTAAGAAAATTTAAAAAAAAAGAAAAACATTTTCTTTCTTTTTTTTTTGAGTATTGAATCATAAGCTAGTTTTAATTAATTGGTATACTGGCTATTATATAAGTTATTTTAAGCACAGATACATCAAAGAAGGATGAGAAAATAAAAGAAAGTGATTAGTAAATCACAGTGAATATTAAAATTCAAAACATTAAATAAACTGTTGAAATCTTAGATTTTCCTCTAAAATCACTGTTACAAGTTATTTAAATAACAACCTTTGCACTTAGGATTGAGTATTATAGTGCATATTTTTCTTTATAGTAATACATGCATACATGTTTATATACATGTTTGTTTATTTACATTGACAGAATTTCATACTTTAAAATGAAAAGAAGTGATTTTACATTATTGATTATTTATACATTAATGTCACCAGAGTGCCATATATATATATGTATACATATAAATATATATGTGGAAATTAGCATATCATTTTAAAGAAAACTAAATTTTAAAGAGATCATTTTAAAGAAAACTAAAAATTGAATTACCTTTTCTTACATAATAATGGAAGTTATAAAAGGCTAAAGTGACTATGCAAAAAGCTTCATTGGTCAATGGATTTAAACAAAAATTTTAAACTAAAGTGTTAACTTGTACAAATTAAAAATCACTTGTATTCTTTTTTTAAAATTTATTTTTTGTTTAAGAAAGGATAAATTAACAAAACCATAAGGTAGGAGGGGTACAACTCCACACAATTCCCACCAACCAATCTCCATATCCCATCCCCTCCCCTGATAGCTTTCCCATTCTCTATCCCTCTGGGAGCATGGACCCAGGGTCTTTGTGGGTTGCAGAGGGTGGAAGGTCTGGCTTCTGTAATTACTTCCCCGCTGAACATGGACGTTGACTGGTAGGTCCATACTCCCAGTCTGTCTCTCTCTTTCCCTAGTAGGGTAGGTCTCTGGGGAAGCCGAGCTCCAGGACACATTGGTGGGGTCTTCAGTCCAGGGAAGCCTGGCCGGCATCCTGATGGCATCTGGAACCTGGTGGCTGAAAGGAGAGTTAACATACAAAGCCAAACAAATTGTTGAGCAATCATGGACCCAAAGCTTGTAATAGTGGAGAGGAACTGTTAGGGGACTACTCGCTGCAAACTCTAGTGTACTTTTGCTTTCAGGTATATATTTTATGTAGTTTATGGATACATGTGAACATATGCTCTCTCTCACAGAACCTGGTCTATATCTAGGTTTTGGGACTTTGTTAGAAAGTGAACCACCTGGGATGGAATTAGAGAATACTATGAAAGGAAAGGTCTCACCCGAGTAATGAAGCTGAAGGGTTGTCATTCCACAGGTGAAATCTCTGGACACAGTCTGAGCTGAAGCATGTTGAGGTGGCAATTGTTGCGTTCATTAGGTTGCAATCAGCTGATGCAATATTATTTGATATGGATTGGGAGAGGCATGCCGGGAAGTGGGCACTATCCTAAGGTTCCAGGATTGGGGGAAATACAGGCTCTATAGTGGAGATGTGAGGTTCCTGCTGTCTTAGAGTTCAAAAAGACAATGGATAGTTAATGTTATCATCACATTATTTGGTAATTGGGTTAACTTTGAAAAGTCCTTTTGTTAGGGTTTGCTGTATAGTACCCAGTATCTTGTATGTAGCTGTGCCATTGGTTCTTCTGATCTACTTGGTCTAGGCTTTTGAGCGAGTCTGCATATCAACTACACAACCTATATATTAAAAAGACTCTGTGTTTTAAAAACTTCGAGACATACAATTCATTTTCCCCCTCTCATATTAACTAGTGATTTGTATGACTACATTTTACTAGGAGTGTACAGAAACACCATTCCCATCACCAAAAGATTGTGTTCCATCCCACTCACCCACCCCCACCTCCCACTGGCTATGGACATAGGAGTACACACCTCTTTTTGGTTGAGTGTTATGGAGTCCTTGGGGTATAACCCCAGGAGAGGAATTATTGGGTCATATGGAAGGTCCATGTGTAGCCTTCTGAGAGTTGTCCAGACTGCTCTCCACAGAGGCTGGAACAATTTACATTCCCACCAGCAATGTAAAAGGGTTCCTCTGTCCCCACATCCTCTCCAGCATTTGTTGCTGCTGTCCTTTTTGATGTATGCCATTCTTACAGGAGTGAGGTGGTATCTCAATGTTGTCTTAATTTGCATTTCAATGACAATCAGTGACCTAGAGCAGTTTTTCATATGTTTGTTAGCCTTTTGGATCTCCTCTGAGGTGAATGTTTTGTTCATATCCTCTGCCCATTTTTGGATGGGGTCATTTGCTTTTTTGGTGCTAAATTTGCTGAGCTCTTTATATATTTTGGTGATTAGTTTCTTGTCTGATGTATGGCATGTGAAGACCCCCATTCTGTGAGGGGTCTCTTTGTTTGTTTGAGAGTTTATTTGGATAAACTATCCAATTGGTTTGTTTATTTGGATAAACAAACCAATGGGACTACATCAAATTGAAGCTTTTCAATTTGATGTAGTCCCATTGGTTTGTTTCTGCTTTAGTCTTTCTTGCAATTTTTTTTCTGCTTTTGTCTTTCTTGTAGTGTTTGTTCTATTCTCTTAAAGAAGCTTGGTGGAACTTTGATGGGTATTGCATTAAATTTGTATATGGCTCTGGGGAGAATATTCATTTTGATGATATTTATTCTTCCAATCCATGAGCATGGGATATCTTCCATTTCTTGGTATCAGTTTCTATTTCCTTGAGTAGCAACTCATAGTTTTCCGTATACAAGTCTTTCACTTCTTTTGTCAACTTTATTCCTAGGTATTTGATTGATTTTGCTGAAACAGTAAATAGGAGTGATTTCTGGATGTCTTCTTCTTCAGATTTAGTGTTTGCATAAAGAAATGCCACTGATTTTTGTACATTGATTTTGTAGCCTGATACCTTGCTATATTGCCTAATAACTTCCAGTAGTTTTCTGCTGGATTCTTCAGGTTTTGAAGTGACTCCCATGCAGGTGGGGAGCCTGGGGCTCGAAGCAGGATGCTCATGCCAGTCCTTGCGCTTTGCGCCACGTGCACTTAACCCACTGCGCGGCTGCCCGACTCCCCTTTTTAAACATTTTCTTAAAAATTATTTATTTCTTTATTCTCTTTTGCTGCCCTAGTTTTTTATTGTTGTTGTTATTATTGATGTCATTGTAGTTGGATAGGACAGAGAGAAATGGAGAGAGGGAGGGGAAGACAGAGAGGGGGAGAGAAAGATATACACCTGCAGACCTGCTTCACCACTTGTGAAGTGACTCCCCTTCAGGTGGGGAGCATGGGGCTGGAATGAACCGGGATCCTTAAGCTGGTCCTTGCGCTTTGTGCCACCTCTGTTTAACCTGCTGCGCTACCTCCCGACTCACTCAGGTTCACTTGTGCTATCATTTACCCTTCTGGAAGTAGAGACCTTTATTTTTGGGGTGTAGAAGGTGGATGTTCTGGCTTCTGTTTGCTTCTCCGCTGGGCATAGGCATTGGCAGGTCAATCCATACTTGCAACTTGTTTTGATCTCTCTCTAGTGGGGTAGGGTTCTGGGGAGGTGGGGGCTCTAGGAAGCATTGTTGAGGTCATCTGCCCAAAGAAGTCAGGATGAAATCACAGTAACATCTGCAGCTTGGAAGCTGAAATGCAGTAAGATGGAAAGAAGGACAAAATGTTTAAAAAGCAGAAACCGTAAAGGAGAAAGAAAGCAGATGATCTCTGTTTGCAGAATGTTCCTCGGAGCTTATGTCTTTGCTTAAGCTCAATGTTAACTTGGGGGTGGACTAGAAATATTGTCTAGACAATGGTTTCAGAGTTGAGAGTAGAAGTAGGAAGCAGGCTTAGGGCAAAGAGTTGCTCGCAGACTTGAAGAAAATACATAAATACAATTAACTGTTTGCCACAATCTAACATAGGGCTCGTATCTATTCATATTTAGCACAGGAGCCTGTACAACTTCTGAGTTTCTGTCAGACTGAGCTTATAGCCCACAGTCCTAACTGGAAACATTCTAGGGTGTACTCACTTGAGAACCAGATTGATTCATTAGGATTATCTTTCTCTAAATATACTTATTTCATCTTAATTTTTGAAAGAAATTTTTGCTTATAGTTTCTTTTTTTTTCAAATACTTTAAAGATATTATCTGTTATCCTCTGTCTTTGTAGGCAGTATGGGGACAAGATAGTTTTCTGCCCTCCCCAGTATCAGAAGACTTCTATCCTTTAGACTGATGTCCCTCTTCTAAAGGCTGACATCACCATGGAAAGTCTTTCCCATTCTCCTCTCGCTCTATGACATTAGTCATAAGAGAGAATATACTCATTTCTCTCTTATGACCTTAGTCTTTGGAAAAAGTTTTCTGATGATATAAACTACAGTTATGTCTTTGGTTCCCATAGTTTCTGTATTATCATTCTACCTGTGTGTCCTAGCAGGCTGACCTGGGTATGTAGGAGCTGTTGACTCATATAGTGAGTGCAGTGATCTGGGTTGCTCCCTGACATGGCAGGTTCCTCTCCCAGGGTTGTACAGGGACTGGTGGACTTTTGTGGGAGAAAGGAGGAAAAAATGGATGGACCCAGGGTTTCCAGATAGTGCTAGACTGCTGTGATGCTGTGGGTCTCCAGTGGGGAAATCGGCCCAGCAGAGCACATATTTATTTGTTCCTTTCTTTTTTTGGAAGGGGAGAGTGTGGGGGAGTAGGAAATACTCCTAGTGCATCCTTGGTCCTTGGGTGTTTTAGTTATGTCTGGGTTCCTGATGGTTATGTGGGCACTTCCCCTGTAAGGGAAGGATTTTTACCTTTACATTGTCTTTGCCTCCACTCAGGGGTTCACTCAGCTTCTCTTCCTATGTGTTTTTTTTGGGGGGGGGTTAAGACTTATCACAGTTACTACTGGTTCCTGTAATTTCTGAATATGTGGATTTTGTTGTCTCTGTTTGGCTAGACAGTAGACATCTTGACTCCTTGTATTTTATTTCTTTTAGCTAGAGGCAGAGGGAGAAAAAGGGAGAGAGAGAGAGAGAGAATGAAAGAATATCTGCAATACTGCTCCACTGCTTGTGCAGCTTACCCCAGCAGGCTCTCTCAGGTGGTACAAACTCAGGTCCTTGTGCATGGTAGTTTGTGTACTCTACTAGACGAGCACCCTGCCAGGCTACTATGATAATTAAAAAAAAGAAAAACTTCATTAGTACACAGTCCAAGTTTAGATTTACAGTTATCCTCTCCTTGCTACTTTAAAGATTACCCACAACACTCTGGCTTTCATGATTACATGAAAAAAGTGGATAACAGTCTAAATATTTTCACACATATACATTATTTCAGTATTTAAAACATATTTATTTTGTGAGAGAGAGGGAGACACACACACACGCACAGAGAGTGAGAGATAGATAGAGAGAGAGAGAGAGAGCCACATGTGGTATGAGGAAATAGAAACTGGGGTCTCATGCTTGCAAGTTCAGTCTTCCTGACAACTTATTTCTGTTTTTATGTATTTTGCTTTAGTTTTTTTTGCAGTCTTACTACTGTATATGTAGATATGGCCTTTTTAAAATTTATCTTCATTTATTTAAAACCTTAAATATAAGAAATGATGCTCTTCATCAGTTTGGCAATTTGTTTTACTATCTTTTTGATTGTTGCTCTACTGTATTTTATGACTACTGTTAAAATTTATCAGTTGGGAATTGGAAACACTCACGAAAGACATGTCTCTGATATCTGATTACTGTAAAAATTGGCGACTAATCCCTAGCACTGCAAAAACGGTATCATCTGTTTTCCATCTACACCATACCTCGGCCTCACGCGAGCTTAATGTGCAGCTTGACGATACGAGAATCCGGCATGAAGCCCAGCCAGTCTATCTTGGCGTTACTCTCGATCACACCCTGTCATTTCACGAACATCTCATAAAAACTGCAGCAAAGGTGGGCGCGAGGAATAACATCATTGCAAGACTGGCCAGCTCCTCATGGGGCGCGAGCGCTTCCACATTAGGATCATCATCTCTGGCATTATGCTATTCCACTGCAGAATACTGTGCCCCAGTATGGTTCCGTAGCCCCCATGTCCACTTGGTCGATTCCAAATTATTTTCCTCCATGAGGATAATTTCTGGAGCCATCCATTCCACCCCAGTTCCATGGCTGCCAGTTCTTAGCAACATCGCCCCGCCAGATATTCGTCGGGATGCGGCATCATCTAAGTTCATTTCCCACGTCTACGCTTGACCGGACCTGCCAATATACACGGATATCTTCACCCACCCTGTCCAACACTTGAGGTCTCGTCATCCAGTCTGGTCCCCTACGCCTACACTGAACTTCTCTGTTCCAGACTCTTGGAAACAGAGTTGGCAGTCAGCTGAGGTAAAGAACAAACACCTCATCACAAACCCCTGCAAGCGTCAACCCAGCTTTGACCTAGCTCATTATGATTGGGCCCTCCTCAATCACTATCAAATAGGTGCGCAGCTATGTTCCACCGCTGGGGAGCCAGAGACGACCCAAACTGCCCCTGCGGTTACAGACAATGACCCACATAGTCAACGACTGCCACCTCTTCCAGATTCAAAGGAGGTCTCGAAACTTTACATAAGGCTCAACCTGATGCTGTTGACTGGCTGCGGAACAAGGGCAAAGGCCAGAAGAAGAAGAAGTTGGGAGTTGGGCAGAGCACAACAGGTTAAGTGCAGGTAACGCAAGGACCGGAGTAAGGATCCTGGTTCCAGATCCCGGTTCCAGTCCCTGGCTCCCCACCTGCAGAGGAGTCACTTCACAGGTGTTGAAGCAGGTCTGTAGGTGTCTATCTTTCTCTCCCCCTCTGTCTTCCCCTCCTCTCTCCATTTCTCTCTGTCCTATCCAACAACAACATCAATAACAACAACAATAATAACTACAACAATAAAACAATAAAGGCAACAAAAGGGAATAAATAAATATTTTTTTAAAAAATTAGAAAAAGTTATCAGTTATTTTTTGATTGATGAATGAAGGTGAAGAAGCTCTAGGAAGAGTTTGCATTTTTTTCAAAATTTGCATTCATTGTACATAAAGGAGGAGAAAACCATATTACAAAAAACAAAGAAACAGCTAGAAGGAAGGAATAAGTGGACATTCTGTTTTTATTTTTTTTTAGGATGGTAAGTCATATATAGGCTATATTCCTCATAATCTGAGGAAACAGAGTTTTAATAGGAGAAGTAAATGCAGAATTTTCTTCCCTCTGATATTGTCAGAGAAATACAAAGCTGAACTGGGAAAAAGAGGACTCATTATTTATAGCATAGCGTCATACATCTAGTAGAAATTCAACAATGTAATTGATGATGATGATACTGTGACAGCCTGTGTGTATTTCTCATTAGTCCTTGACATTACAGCTTCCATCATTCTGCCTGCATGTAACACAGTGAACTCCAAAGTAAGTCAGTCAATATAAACCAGAATTTTAGGAGGTAAAAAGATGTCAGATTTCAAAATAATTCTTTCATTCTTCTAGATTCATTTTTTATTCAAAACCACTTCTGGTGACAGCTTTTCTCTTTATTATTCCTTTACTTAAATCATCTTTGATTGTAATGAGATGTGTCTCCAATTTTTGTGACAGGCATCTGAGAATTATGGCACAAACATTTACCCCCTTGTTCACATCAAACTGTTCCTTCTGTTGCAGTAATTCTGAAGTCATGATACTTGAACAATGTAGAACATAGGCAATTTCTAATGATAATAATGGTAGCCATCACTTGTCCTTGACAATGGCATGATCCTTTAGACTATGTCTGGGGTCATTAGACTATGTCTGTATGTCTACTATAGTAAATGTTAGTAAGAAAATGACTCAGGGACAGGGGATATAGTACAATAGTTATGCAATGAGAACTCATAACTTGAGACTTTAAAGTCTTAGGTTTAGTCTCCTACAGCATGATAGGTGAGAGCTGAGCATTGCTATGAAAAAAGTGTGTGTGTGTGTATATATATATATTAAATGACTCATAGGACTGAGGAATTAAAAAACTTACATGGACCCTAGGACCTTATCACAATCCTTTCACATTCTATTTTATGTTAAGAAATTAAGTAGATATTTGTTTAGTTGTAATACATCAATTTTACCATTATTCCTTTTATACATAACAAATTATTTCTCTGTAAAATTATTCAATATAAATATCAGATACTTGTACTAATAAGTGGGACTTAGTATACATAGAAACACCTCAGCAAACCAGTGGGAAGCTCTTAGAATTATCAAACAATATAATAAGATATCAGACTACAAAATTAATATGCAAAAGTTGGTGCCATTTATTATTAAAACACTAAATAGAAAAAATCCAGAAATCATTCATATTCACTATAGAAGCAAAAACAGTAAAATATCTAGGACTAAACAAAAGAAGTGAAAGATTTATATACTGAAAACTATGAGTCACTATTCAAGGAAACAGAAAAAGACAAAAAGAAGTGGTAAGATAGTCTATGTTCATGGATTGGAAGAATTAACATCATCATATGAATACTCTACCCAGATTGATACACATGTTTAATGAAATTTTTATCAAGGTCCCTCCCATTTTTTTTAAATGAGAATAGAACAAAAAGTATAAATGTTTGTCTGGAATCATAAAATACCTGGAATTGCCAGAGCAATCTTGAGAAACAGAACTGGAGACATCACATTCCCAGATCAAACTATATTATAGGGTCATTGTAATTAAAACTGCCTAGTACTGGAACAAAAAAAGACACAATGACTAGTGGAATAAAATTGAGAGCCATAAATAAACCCTCAATTATATGAATATCTAATTTTTGATAAGGGAGCCCAAACTACTAAATAAAAAGAGAGAGTGTGTTCAACAAATAGTGTTGAGAAACTTAGGTTGAATTATGCAGAACAATGAAATTGAACCACTACATTTCAACACACAGCAAAGTAAACTCCAAATGGATCAAGGATCTGGATGTTGTAACAGAAACTATCAAATATGTAGAAGAAAGTATTGGCAGAACTCTTTCCATCTGTGTTTTATAGGTATCTTCAATGATACAAGTCCAGTTGCAAGGAAGACAAAAACAAACAAAAAAGCCCAATGTGATTGCATCAAATTGAAAAACTTCTTAAAATAAATAGAGACCCCTTAGAGAATGGGAGATCTTTAAAAGCCATACATCAGACATAAAACTAATAATTAGACATTTATAGAGAGGTCAGAAAACTCAGAAAAAAAAAATAAAGATTCTCATTCAAAAGTGTGGTGAGGATATGAACAGAAGAGAGATCAAAGAAGAGATCCAAAAGGCCAACAGACATAAGAAAAACTGCTCCAATATAGTATAAGATCTGGGGGTGTGATGTTTCCAATTCTGTCCTTTTTTTCTTAAGATTTCTTTGGTAATACTGGATGTTTTCTGATTTCAGAATAATATTTGTAGTTTTTGTTTTATTTTCTTAAAAATTTGGTGGGAACTCGATGAGGATTTCATTAAAAGTGTATATGGCTCTGGGTATTCTTTTTGACAATGTTAATTCTCCCAATCCATGAGCATGGATTACCTTTCCATTTACTTATATCTTTTTTTATTTCCTTGAATATTGACTCATAGTTTTCAATGTATAAACATTTCACTTTTTTTTCCTTACGGGGGGGATTAATGGTTTACAGTCAACAGTAAAATATATTTGTTTGTAAAGGTGTAACATTTTTCAGTTTACCATATCACAATCTAACTCCCTCTAGGTCCTTTTTTGTTATCATATTCTAGGACCTGAACCCTCCTTCCTTATCCCAGAGTCTTTTTTTTTTTAATTTCTGTATTGGGGGATTAATGGTTTACAGTCAACAGTAAAATACAGTAGTTTATACATGTGTAGCATTTCTAAGTTTTCCTGATTTCCATTCAACCTACATTAGGTGCTCTTCTGAACCCTCCATGTCACCCCAGTATAGTCTTTTACTATAGTGCAATACACCAGCTCCAGTCCAAGGTCTGCTTTGTGTTTTCCCTTTTGTTTTGTTTTTCAACTTCTATCAGTGGGATCACCTCATATTCATCCTTCTCTTTCTGACTTATCTCACTTATCATGATTCCTTTAAGCTCCATCTAAGATGAGGTAAAGAAATTGAATTCACCATTTTTAATGCCTGAGTAATATTCAATTGTGTATATATACCACAAATTTCTCAACCAATCATCTGTTATTCAACTCTTAGGTTGCTTCTAGGTTTTGGATATTACAAGTTATGTTGCTATGAACATAGGTATACACTTGTCTTTTTGTTGTTGTTGCTGAGTTGGGTGAGCTCTTTATATATTTTGGTTATTAGCTTCTTACCTGATATATGGCATAAAAAGAACTTCTCACAGTCTGTAAGTGGTCTCTTTGTTTGGATGGTGGTCTCTTTTACTGTGCTTTTTATTTTGATGTAGTCCCATTGGTTTAACTTTGTTTTAGTCTTCCTTGCAATTGGATTTGCGTCATTTAAGATGACTTTAAAATTTAGATGGAAAAGAGTATTGCCAATATTTTCCTCTAAGTTTTGATAGTTTCTGGTCTAACATCCAAGTCCTTGATCCATTTGCAATTTACTTTCATGTGTGTTGAAATGTAATGGTTCAGTTTCATTTTTCTGCTTGTTTCAACCCAATTTTTCCAACACCATTTCTTGAAGAAACACTTCTTTCCCCATTGAATATTCTGGGCATCTTTATCAGAGATTAGATGTCCCTAGGTTTGGGGGCTTATTTTTGGGCTCTCAATTTTATTCCTCTGGTCATTGTGTCTATTTTTGTTCCAGTACCAGGCAGGTCTGATTACAGTGGACCTATAATACAATTTGAAATCTGGCATTTTGGTGCCTCCAGTTCTGTTATTTCTTCTCAAGAATGTTTTAACATTTCTAGGTATTTTCTGGTTCCAGGTAGACATTTGTGACTTTTGTTCTATTCTCCTGATAAAACAAACAAAAACTGTGTGGGACCTTGATGTGGGTTGCATCAAATTTGTATAGGGATCTGGGTAAAATATTCATTTTGATGATGTGAATTCTTCCAACCGATGAACTTGGAATATCTTTTCACTTCTCTGTGTCTTTGTCTAATTTATTGAACAATGTTTCATAATTTTTAGTATACAATATTTCACTTCTTTTGTTAAGTTTATTCCTAGATATTTTATTTTTGTTGCTATAGTAAAAGGGATTGATTTGTGGATTTATTTCTGGGTGTTGATATTTATTTATTGTATGAGGTGGTTTCTGGTCACTTAGCTCCCATATTCTGGAAGCTGGTTTACTTTGTTGGTGTGTAGAGTTATTAGTTTAATGTCGATACACTTGCTTTTGGTAGATGGAAGGTAGGGTCTTTTGTGTTCAAATTGAAGAGAGAAATGGTTGATTGGAACAGTAAGATAGTACCTTCTTATTCTGAGTACAGCTTCTACAGTCTTGAAAGGTCCCTTTCTCACTACTTTTCAATCCACTGATTACACTTGCCTGGATTGACTTGTGTCTAAATAATGTACTTAAGAGTTCACAGTTGCAGTTCTTAACAGTAGTTTCTGTTTTATCCCAATCCCTGAGGTGAAGCTCAGTGACTGTTAAACCCTTTTATGTTGACAGTGATTTAACTTCCTTGGGGGCTATGTGAGCCTGAGCTCATCAGAGGGCTTCTTAACTATATATATTTAGCTTAATCACTCACTAATGACCAAGAGGATAGCACAATGGTTATGCAAAAAGACTCCCATGCCTGAGGGCCCAAAGTCCCTGGCCCAATCCCCTATTCCACTGCAACCAGAGCTGAGCAGTGCTCTGGTGGTCTAGCAAATCCCTGAAGAAACCCTGGTTGAATTCTGTTAAGTTTTCAATTGATTATTCACAGTTATTCCCAGTCTGTTGGTATTCTTAGTGTTGGTTTGGTCCCCTTCCCCCTACCTCTGAGAGAAATGGTTTGGCCCTTGCTAGTTTCATGCGCCTCTTTTTTCCCCTGCCCCATATGCTAAGGACGTGCAGAGTCCCAGCAGCAGCGGCAGAGGGAAAATGATGGAGAAGCACATGGTGTGGTGATTTGCCATTCGTGAATAAAGATTAAACTGCAGCTTCTCAGCCCAGCCGTGTGTCCTCGAGTCTCTGGTCGTCTCTGTCTACCATTGCGAAGTTAGCACGGCCTACTGGAGCCTCCGAAACTTTAACGAGTCTCTCTCTACTGCCAAGACACTAGACCGGCCTGCTGGAGCCCCCGAGATGAATGAGAAAAGTCTCCTATGCCACAGCCACACCTCTGAATCACCAGGAGAATAGATTTTTATACTGAGTCACCTGGCCAGTTCTGTTCCCTTGATGTTAATATAGGGTTTTCCTGCTGCTCTTCCAGCCTCTGAGAGGCAACAATGGAGACTTGAAAACCCACTGTTGTAAATTGGTGTTTTAGGTGTCTCTCTCTTTCTTTCTCTCTTTCTTTCTTTCTTCCTTTCTTTCTTTCTTTCTTTCTTTCTTTCTTTCTTTCTTTCTTTCATTCTTTCTTTCTTTCTTTCTTTCTTTCTTTCTTTCTTTCTTTCTTTCTTTCTTTTGTTCTTAATAATCTTTTTGTTTCTAATACTCAGACTCAGAACTCAGAAGTGATGTGTCTCTGCTGGCAAATTCCTGGTTTGGCAGTTCCTGAGTATAGTCTTTTAGACCTGGGAATCTTCCCCCAAAGCCCCTTTCTGTCCATGAGCCACATGTCCTTGTATTCATCTGTTTCTTGGTGAGTTTCTGAAGAGATCCAGGTCATAAATTGCTGAGTTTTCAGGTGATAATTGTTGCTTTACCTAGTTGATCAGGAATAACAAAATACAGCTGCTGCTATTCTATAACCACGCCGCCACCATAAGTCTGCTCACTTTTTTTGTTAGGTTTATTCCTAGATATTTTACTGTTTTTACTTCTGTAGTGAATGGGACTGTTTTCTTGATTTCTTCTTCTTTTGATTTAGTATTTACAAAAAGGAATGGCACTGACTTTTATGTTAATTTTGTAGACTGACACATTATTATATTGATTGATAATATCTAGGAGCTTCCTGCCGGGTTCTTTAGGTCTCTCTATGTTTATTATCATATCATCTGAAAATAGTGACAGTTTGACTTATTCTCTCCCAGTCTGTATCTCTTTAATTCCTTGCTCTTTCCTGACTACTATGGCAAGAACTTCCAATACTACGTTGAGTACTAACAATGATATTTGGCAGTCCATCTAGTACCTGGTCCAGGTGGGAATGTTTTCAGTTTCTCTACACTGAGTAGAGTCATCTGTATACTATTAACCCCCATAAAAATTTAGAAAGAAGAAATTAAAAGAAACAGAAACCAAAAACTGCTCCAACTCATTGATTTTCAGAAAAATGCAATACAAAGACAACAATGAGATACCAGTTCATTCCAATGAGAATGTCATATATCAGAAAAGATAGCAAGAACAAATGTCAGAGAGCTTGCAGGGGTAAAGGAACTCTTCTCCCCTGCTGGTGGGAATGTAAATTGGTCCAAACTCTGTGGAGAACAGTCTAAAGAACTCTCAGAAGGCTAGAATTGGACCTACCTTATAACCTGACAATTTTTCCCTGTGGATATGTTTTAAGGAATCAAACACACTCATCCAAAATGATGTGTGTATACTTATGTTCATAGCAGGACAATTTGTAAAAGCCTAAACTTGGAAATAACCTAAATGTCCAACAATATATGAATAGCTATGAAAGTTTTGGTAGATATGCATAATGGAATACTTCTCAGTTATTAATAATGTTGAATTCACCTTTTTCACTTCATTTTAGATGTAGCTTGAAAAATCATGTTAAGTGAGAGAATACAAAAAGTGAAAGATGAATATGGGTTGATCTCACTCATGGACAGAAGTTGAGAAATATGAATAGAAAGAAGAAACACAAACTAGAACTTGGACTGAGTTTGTTGTATTGCACCAAAGTAAAGTACTCTGGGACATGGAGGTGGGAGGTTGTGCTTTCAGGTCCTGGTGCATGATGATGGAGGAGGACCTAGTTTGTGGGTGAAAGTGTTTTGGAGAAAATTGAGAAATTTTACACAAGTGCCAACAACTCTATTTTCTGTAAATCATTAATTCCCCAATTTAAAAAAAGAAAGAAAGAAGAGGACAACATTCATAGACCAAAAAAAAAGTTTAGGCAAACCTGATTTTACTTATTTTTAAATATTTAAAGCATGCACAAATTTTTGAAATCCCTCAAAAATCATAAAGCTATCCAGTCTCTAGTTTACAGCAAAAAAATTAAAAGTACATTGTAGATAAAGAAACAGCAAGGTAAAAATGACCTGGAGCAAAGTAACATCACTAAATTCATGTAGAAAAATAAACCTTGATGATAAAATTTTTTAAATATTTATTGATTTCAGTTGATAAATCTAGAAGGGGAGAGGAGATAGAGAGTGAGGGAGAAAGTGGGGCACCAGCAACTTTGCTTTACTGATTGCAAAGCTTCCTCTGCAGGTGGGGACCTGGCATTTCAACCTAGATCTTTGCACACTGGGAGTGCCACTGCCTATTCCCAAAAGAATTTTTTAGTTCAGCTATTATAAGGTCTCTACAAAGGATGAGAAAAAAGACAACATTAAGTATATTATCATTTAATTCAAAATCTATTGGGTGTAATATATACTTTTATTTTACAAATTGTTGCTGACTCTTTAAACCTAATTATGTGGACAAGTACTTTTCCCCCCCACTGCTATCATCTCAGCTATGTTAACTGCAAATTTTTAGCAAATTATTACTGCCATTTATATGGTTTGTGTAGCATTAAAGATGAGGGAAATAGTTTTTTATTGTTTTTAAATTTTTTATTTATAAAAAGGAAACATTGACAAAACCATAAGATAAGAGGGGTACAGCTTCACACAATTCCCACCAACAGAACTCTGTATCCCATCCCCTCCCCTGATAGCTTTCCTATTCTGAGGGGAATAGTTTTTTGATTTATTCCCTTTTGTTGCCCTTGTTGTAGTTATTATTGTTGTTGCTATTGATGTCGTCGTTGTTGGATAGGACAGAGAGAAAAGGAGAGGCGAAGGGAAGACAGAGAGGAGGAGAGAAAGATAGACACCTGCAGACCTGCTTCACCACCTGTGACGCAACTCCCCTGCATGTGGGGAGCCCGGAGCTCAAACCAGGATCCTTTTGTGGGTCCTTGCGCTTTATGCCAAGTGCACTTAACCCGCTGCACTACCACCCGACTCCCTTAGGGGAATAGTTTTTTAAAAGTAGTTGAATGATATTATAATCTTCCATACTAAATTTTGTTTGAAATTGATTTAACAGATCCTGGGAGAATGAGGAGTTAGAAATCTCTCTGATCAGAACCTAGCAAAAGTATTAAATATTAGTTTATCACAACTCGTACTAGGTGATGTTCAAGTGTCAGAGAGTGCTTTCTTCTTTTTAGACTATGTTTACACTTTTTGTTGATGTTTAAGAAAACTTTGTGGGAGAGAGAATTATAAGCAGTGGCAAAGTCATGAGTAACTATAAAGTATAGAGGTAAGGATATAGGAAAAATCACATGATAGACAAGGTGGATGGGTAACCTGAGTAATTCATACTTAGGCTGTAGGGAGTTGGCCGGTAGCACAGCGGGTTAAGCGCATGTGACGCAAAGCACAAGGACCTACACAAGGAACCTGGTTTGAGCCCCCAGCTCCCCACCTGCAGGGGAGTCACTTCACAAGCAGTGAAGCAGGTCTGTAGGTGTCTATTTTTCTCTCCCCCTCTCTGTCTTCCCCTCCTCTCTCCATTTCTCTCTAGCCTATCCTACGACAACGGCATCATTAATAACTACAACAACAATTAAAAAATCAAACAAGGGCAACAAAAGGGAAAATAAATATTTTTTTAAAAATTAGGCTATAATGAAGGAAAGCTAAAAATTGAAAATGGAATATATGGGATAAGGTGAAAAAAATCTCAATTTATAATTAAATGACTATAGAGAATTCTGAATAATTTTAACCTAATATATATTTTTGTTTTGCTTTTAAATTTATTTTCTTTATTTTGATTGTTTTTTGTCATCTTTACTTTGCACAAGGCACACCTTTCTGTGACATTCAAAAATAACTTTATATAGAAGCTTTTCCAGGAAAGTTAGTCTTGCTCAAACAGGTAATTTTAATAACCTAGTTAGATTGTCTGAGTGAGTCACTCTTACAATGACAAACAATATATAAACACTAGGCTGTCACCTGAACACTCAGTATAGCTACATTTGCATTTGAATAGTTGGCAAAATGTATTTTGTGCTTTTGGATCCACTGCATCCTGCATTTTTTTAGTCTTTTATAACAGAAAAGTCTGCATCAAAATTGCAGAAGGCCTTGCTAACTCATTTTTTTTCCCCTCCAGGGTTGTTGCTGGACTGCGTGTCTGCACCATGAATCCACCGCTCCTGGAGGCCATTTTTTCCCCCTTTTTGTTGCCCTTGTTGTTGTAGCCTCGTTGTGGTTATTATTATTGCCATTGTTGATGTTGTTCGTTGTTGGATCAGACAGAAAGAAATGGAGAAAGGAGGGGAAGACAGAGAGGGGGAGAGAAAGATAAGACACTGAAGACCTGCTTCACCACCTGTGAAGCGACTCCTCTGTAGGTGGGGGGGGGGGGGGGCTAGAACCGGGATCCCTACGCCGGTCTCTGCGCTTTGTGCCACAATTGCTTAACCCACTGGGCCACCGCCCGATCCCCTAACTCATTTTTTAAATGAATAATGCCCTTTGGCATTCTCTTTGATACTCAAGGTTTGCTAAAATAAACAGCACACACTTCTCTTTTTTGGATTACTACAGACCTTTTCAAACTTGACTATGCCTTAGGGGTAAAATAGAGGACTATCCATTGGTACACAGGGGAAAAAGTATTTTGATGAATACCAAAATTGCAATATTGGGGTGCATAGCAAATTTGCTTAGTGGAACTGAAGGCTAAATGAGTTTACTCATGGAATATTATTTCAGCAGAATGGATAGACCAAGGTTACACTTTCACACACAACATGAATTAAATATTTCATGTAGTTTCTCAGATAAAATAACAAGTAGCAATTCCAAACTGAGTTATTTTATTTACTATTTGTTTACTTTTATGGGCCAAATTTTAAGTAATTTTAATAATTTTTCATTTAGTCATTGCAAAGGACTAGTTAGCATGCAGGGAACTGAGGATAGTATGAATTCTAATTTCCAACTGTAAGAGATTAGAATAATGTGTAAAAGTGACGGGTAGGTTATCTAGCAATTATCGTGCAAAAATGTGGAATCATAGACACATAACAATTACAGTCATAACTGAATAGAAAGCAATTCACATTTCATGGAAGCTCATCCGGACAGCTTTAAAAAAATGTGACATTTGCATTTAGAATTAAAGTACTGCCTGCAAAGGGTTGCCAACACTTTATAACAGATGGGATACTGCAGGAAAAAAAGACTGAATTAGAGGACGTTAATACATAGTGGTGGGAGTTGTGCGGTAGTGCAGTGGGTTAAGCGCAAGTGGCGCAAAGCGCAAGGACCTGCGTAAGGATCCCGGTTTGAGCCCCTGGCTACCCACCTGCAGGGGGGTCGCTTCACAGGCGGTGAAGCAGGTCTGCAGGTGTCTATCTCTTTCTCTTCCTCTCATCTATCCATTTTTCTCTGTCCTATCCAAGAACGCCGACATCAACAACAATAATAACTACAACAAGAAAACAACAAGGGCAACAAAAGTGAATAAATAAATATTTAAAAAAATAGTGGTAAGGTAAGAAAAGTGATCTGGAGATATACTGAAGATGGCAAGTAGCCAAATTAACATTCTGTGAAACTAAGTTACCAAAAGACATGTATTTTTGGTCATATAGGGGTCTACTTATTTTGAAAGGCATGACATTAGATCAAGTAATGATTAAATAACTTCCATTACTGAATGGAAATTATGAAAGATGCATGTACCATGAACATAGATGAACCATAAATTAGTCCTTTGCATGTGTTTCCTCAAATTCATTCTTTGCCTTGCTGGTTCTGGGCTCTGCATAACAGGGGGATTATACTGTGATCTCCATTTTCAAGGTTCTTGTAGCAGCTGACTTGCAAATATGTTTAACCAATAGAAATTCATGCTGAGTGACTAGAAGGTATAATTGAGGGTAGAACCAGGGTATGTATATTTTCTCTGTATTCATCACTTACTTTCCTTCTGACAAAATTGGCTTTAAGTGGTTCCAGTAGTCATTGGCTCACCCAACCTTTAGGTGTCAATGCTGCCATAGACTCGATTTATAATACAGTGTCTGAGTTTTCAGTGTTTCCTGCCATTGCTAATACTTGACCATGTCCAGTTTAACTTCATAGTTCTTCCTTTACCAGTGTGACAAGGTGCCTTCTATTTCAAAGATTTTGAAAAAGGTGAAGTGTGCACTGACTAATAAATAGTTAAAAAAAATTCACAGACATTAGGTTTGCACAATGAAAACTTATTGTTGTCATCTTTTGAGACAAAACATAAGAGGACTTCTGGAGATGCGGCTATGAAGTGGCAGCAGCCACATTTTAATCTTCCCAGTCAACTAGGAAAAGTAAAGCAAATCACCTGAAAGCTCAACAAAATATGACAAGAATTTCTTCAGAAACTCACTAAGCCACAGATGAGTACAGCCACCTATGGTTTGAGGACAGAAAATGGGTGAGGGAGGGATCTCTCTGACTAAAAGGCCATACTCAGGGACAACTGGCATCAAACTGCGAGAGTGACAGAACACCACTTCTGGCTCTGAGTTTATGAAACAACTGTTGAAAGAAATAAAATAAATAAAAACACCTAAGCCCCAGCTGAGTATAGACACATGTGGCTTGTGGATGGAAAGTGGGTGAGGGAGGGATTTTCAAAATTAAAAACCTGTGCTCAGGGACGATTGGCACAAAATTGGGATCGGTAGCTGAATCAAACTGCTTCCAGGTTCAAGTTCAAGTAATAAAGAACTTAAAAAGAAAAAAAAATAATCACCTAAAAGTTCACCAATTTACAAATGTGACTTCTTGATTTTCCAATGTTGTTGCCCTACAAAGGCTAGAATAGTAGCAGGGAAACCCTATATTGACATCAGGGTCACTGACCCAGCTTGGTAACTCAGGATAAAATCCACCCCAACCCATCAAGATATGTAAACAAGGAAATTGAATACCCTAGTCGCAGCTCCTTTTGCTGGCACCACAACAGAACACTAAGTGCATAAACTGAGAAATACACATGCAACGATGATAGAAAACCCAAATGACCAGACAGACACAGATCTAGGATAAATGAAAGAGAGAGTTCAGAAGATTCATTATGAAATAACTTCAGGAAACTAACTTAATATTCAAGAACTCAAGGATCATTTTAGAAAAGAATTAAAAAGGAGTTGGGCAGTAGTGCAGCAGGTTAAGCGCACCTGGGGCAAAGCACAAGGGCAGGTTGGAGCCCCTGGCTCCCCATCTGCAGGGGAGTCGCTTCACACGCGGTGGAGCAGGTCTGCAGGTGTCTTTCTCTCCCCCTCTCTGTATTCCCCTCCTCTCTCCATTTCTCTCTATCTTATCCAACAATGACGACAAGAATAACTACAACAATAAAAACAAGGGCAACAAAAGGGAATAAATAAGTAAATATTTTTTAAAAAACTAATTAAAAAATACAAAAAAATTTCAACAGAACTGCAGGTCCTAAAGAACACTTTGAATGCTGTTCAGGTTGAGGTAAGAGGCCTCAGGGGTATACATAGTCAAGTGGAGGAGAGAATACCAACACTAGAAGACAATACCACCACACTGTGACTTTAAAACTCTTGGAGAAGAAAAGTTTAGGAAGAGTGAGGCACTTCTCTCTGAAATAGCAGACTCCATCAGAAGGTTGAACATCAGAGTTATTGGAATTTCTGAAGAAAAGGAGGGAGAGCGAGCAGTGGAGAACACATTCAAAGAAGTTTTAGCATTTTGGATTCAAAAAAACACTGCTCAGGCATAGAAACTTTTCTGTTAAAATTTATAGAAATCCAAGGAGGTGAACACACACATAATTTTTTTTAATCCAAAATGACACACACCAAGACACATCATTGTAAAACTATCCAAAACCATGGACAAGGAAAGCATATTGCAGATGGCCAGGGAAAGGAAGAAAGTCACATACAAAGGTAGGGCAATCAGGTTTTCATTAGATTTCTAATTACAAACCCTAGAGACAAGGAAGTACTAGACTGGCATATTCAAAGTATTAAAAGATAAGATACCAGTCACAAATTCTGTATTCTGCTAAATTATCCTTCAAATATAAGGGAGAAACAAAGATTGTTGCAAATATTCAGAAACTGAAGGAATTTGCCACTACTAACCCTCCCTTGTAAGAATTACTGAGAGGAGTCCCACAGAAGCAGCAAAGGAATTCCAACTTTTAATGAGATGACTAGCATTAAAATAGAACCAGGAATACAACAACAATAGGAAAACCAGACACGGGAAAGGAGAGAGCAAAATAGAGCGGTACAGTTCAATGTTGGTGAACCAAGGCCAACTTAAAGAAGACTTTTGTAGATGCTGTATGTTAGACACAATATTCACAAAAACCACAAAACAAAGTATATCACAAATTGGAAGCATATACAGTAAGAAAAATGATTAAAGAAAACCATCTACGTAAAACAGCAAGCAGAAGTAATCAGGAGTCAACAAGAATATAAAACAACCTAGAAACAAAAACTGGAATGACTACAAGCAAACCACATTTATCAATTATCACTCTAAATATGAATGGCTTAAATTCACAGTCAAAGATTCAGAGTGATTGAATGGCTTAAAAAAGCAATACCCATCTATTCGGTGTCTCCAGGAAATACACATCCAAAAGAAAGACAAACAGCAGCTCTGTGTGACAGGTTGGAACAAGATATTCCAAGCCAATAATACAAACAAACAGTTATTATAATATTATATAAGTTAGAGTTTTCAGGCAAAGAACATGAAAAGACACAAACATGGACACTAAATATTGGTAAGAGGATCAATTCAACAGAAAGACTTAACCATCATCAATATATATGTTCCTAATATACACACCCAAATATGTAAAAAAAGAAAAGGAGGTACTTACTGACCTTAAGGGAGACCTCAGTATACCACTCATAGCAAAAAAAAGATTATTTAAAAAAATTTATTTGTAAAAGGGAAGCATTGACAAAACCATAGGATAAGAGGGGTACAACTCCACACAATTCCCACCACCAGATCTCCATATCCCATCCCCTCCCCTGATAGCTTTCCTATTCTTTAACCCTCTGGGAGTATGGACCCAAGGTCATTGTGGGATGCACAAGATTGAAGGTCTGGCTTCTGTAATTGCTTCCCCACTGAACATGGGCGTTGATCCCATGGGAGTGGATCCCATGGGCATTGATGCCATGGGAGTTGATCCATACTCCCAGCCTGCCTCTCTCTTTCCCTGGTAGGGTGGGCCTTTGGGGAAGCGGAGCTCCAGGACATATTGATAGGGTTGTCTGTCCAGGGAAATCTGGTCAGCATCATGCTAGCATTTGGAACCTGGTGGTTGAAAAGAGAGTTAACCTGGGAGTGGGGCAGTAGCACAGCAGGTTAAGCACAGGTGGTGCAAAGTGCAAGGACTGGTGGAAGAATTCTGGTTCGAGCCCCCGGCTCCCCACCTGCAGGGGGGGGTCGCTTCAGAAACAGTGAAGCAGGTATGCAGGTGTCTCTCTTTCCCTCTCTGTCTTCCTCTCCTCTTTCAATTTCTCTTGACCTATCCAATAAAACAGAAAAAGTAATGGCTACCAGAAACAGTCATCATGTAGTATAGGCACGATGCTCCAGCGGTAACCCTGGAAGCAAAAAAAAAAAAAAATCACAAGACCAAGTGAGATACATCCCTGGGAAACAGGATGGTTCAATATCTGCAAATTAATCGATATAATTCATCATATCAACAACAACAAAAAAGTAAAAGTCACATGGTCATATCCACTGATGCTGAAAAGGCATTCCACAAGAGCTAATGCCCATTTATGATAAAGACCCTTTAGAAAATGGGAATAGAAGGACCATTCTTCAGCATAATAAAGACCATTTATGACAAATCCACAGCTAACATCATTCTCAATGGGGAAAAGCTGAAAGCTTTCCCCCTAAAATCAGGAGCCATTATCTCCATTGTTATTCAACATAATTCTCAAGGTCCTGGCCACTGCAGTCAGACAAGAAAGAGATATCAAAGGCATACATATTGGAAAAGAAGAAATAAAACTATCACTCTTTGCTGATGACATGATATTATACTTCTAGCGTTTGCCCTTCTTCCGTAGCCAGTCAACAGCATCAGGTTGAGCCTGATGTAAAGTTTCGAGACCTCCTTTGAATTTGGAGAGGATATTATACTAAGAGAACCCCATAGAATAGCAATGGTAGGGACTGCTCCACTCTCTGCAGGCAGGTTGAGTCAACCTACTGTGCCACTCAAGGAAGAGTGACCCTGAAAAGAGTGCAACCTAGACTCTTTCTAGCTGTGACCATGGACTGAGAGCTCAGACTGACAGGACTGCAGAGTTTACACAGGCTCCTGAGCTAAATATGAATAGATATGGGCCCTACGTCAGATTGATGGGTTTTACAGTTAATGGTATTGATATTTGGGAGCTACTCTGTGCCCTAATACAGCTTTGCAGTCTTATTCTCAACTCTGACACCATCTTCACAGACAATATTTTCAGCCCACCTACATGTTAACTAACTGTCAAGCTCAGGAAAAAATTAGTAAAATCATAGGCTTTTTGAAACATACCTAAATAGATAGCTTAAAATAACATTTGGGGCTTAGAGTCCACTATTATCATATAATGAAGGTTCCAAGGACTCCCAAGCATAATATTGCTTGAGACTATTATTCTGTGTAATATTGTCACTTGCTTGTTTCCCCTTCTGTGTTTTCCATTGTGCGAATGAGCTACTGTGACATGAGTATTTAAAAGGGCACATCACAATGAAGTTATGTTACATTTAGCCATTCCTTTTTTTCCTTCAAATTGATGCTTCTTTCCTAGCCTCCATTATCTGTTGATCTCCATCTTTGAAGTGGTCTTAACTGAAATGTGCATGATACCTCTACTAGCATCTTTAAAATTAGAGCTAAAAGGAGAATCATCTTTGTTCCATTCTGACTTCTGAAATGAATACATAATTCTGTGGACATTGGTAAGGTGGACCTCAAAAGCAAGATTCTCAATTCTGAGTTGTAATGAGATTTACTATATACCTTGGTAATGAGGGAAATTACTGAAATCAACTAGGAGTACAAGTCTTCCTTCATAGGTTCCTTAGGATATTTTTGTGTGGGATAAATATGGGTTTAGATTCAGCATGATTTAATAAAATTACAGACAGTGATCTTATTTTTTATTTTTAATGATTTTATCTGTAATTACTAGTTTCTTACAAGATTATAAGATTACAATATATAATTCCACACCACATTCACGAAAGTTCTGTATCCCTACCCCTCCAACTTCACAAGATAACCACCATAGTGCTCTGGTCAGTGTCATCATGGCACTCACATGTGGTACAGGGTCTCTAGCCTTATGTAAGACAAGCATACTACTTAGTGAGGTATCTCTTCATCTCTTCTTTTTTCCCTTTTATTCACAAGTAACACATACTTCTTGTGTACTATTTATTTATTTTTACAATTCATTTTTTTTTACCACTCCAGGGAGATCCAGGGTGATTTTTTTTTCTGGTAGACACCGGTGGGGGGGGAGAGAGAGAGAGAGAGAGAAGAAGAAGAAGAAGAAGAAGAAGAAGAAGAAGAAGAAGAAGAAGAAGAAGAAGAAGAAGAAGAAGAAGAAGAAGAAGGGGAGGAGGAGGAGGAGGAGGAGGAGGAGAAGAGAGGAGAGAGACAGAGAGAGAGAGAGAGAAAAGAAGAAGAAGAAGAAGAAGAAGAAGAAGAAGAAGAAGAAGAAGAAGAAGAAGAAGAAGAAGAAGGGGGAGGAGAAGGAGGAGGAGAGGAGAGAGACAGACAGAGAGAGAGGGAGAGAGAGAGAAGGTGGAAGAGAAGGAGAAGGAGAGGAAAAGGAGGAGGAGGGGAGGGGTGAGTAAAGGAGAGAAGAGAAGAGAAGAGAGAGATGGAGAGAGACACCACAGCACCAAAACTCCCTCAATATTTTGGGGTGTGGGTTCACATCTAGGCAGAGCACATGATGAAGCAGTGAGATACTTTGCTGGTGCCCCAAATATTTGCTAAACAGAGGTAACTGTAGCTAGTACATTGAATACAATTTTTAAAATTAAGTATAATCAAAATAAAACTTTTGTTTTTGCTTCCCACATTTTCTTCCATGCTACTTTAAGGGATAAATTATTTCATCACCATTTAAACAAAAGCTCTGAGATAATATTACCATCTATGGTAACTCTAAGATAATAGAAAGTCAGTTTCATAAAGCAGAGTAAGATCTCTACCTCAACCTCGGATCATTCATCTCAATTTATTATAGGGCATCTCTATATTCACAATAAGGTAAACTTTCTTCCCTTGTTGATAGGATATGAGCTGTAGGTGTTGACTTTGCTGTTGGTAAAAAGATTGTGTTTATTATTCTCTCACTCCTCATATTTTTGACACAGTTCTCCAAATACATGAGGGAAAAGCATTCAGACAGGAACTCTTCTTCAAGTTATGTGGTTTTAATTCACAATTTTGTTTTAACTCTTAATACCAGGCGAGCCTTAAAGCAAATCATACTTAATTGGTCCATTGCTGGGTTCTTTAGAGATTCCTGATCTAGAATCTTCTAATTATAGTTTCCCATAGGCTGTTTTGGTTTTCATCACTCCATACCATACAGTGTTTCCCCACTGCTCAGCCTAGTTATTTTTGAACACATAGTTGAACCCTGTACTGTATCCAGGTTTTGAATAATAAGACAAAAACAAACACACATTATTGACCCTACTTCACACTAGCCTATTGCATTACAGTATTCCCCACAAGATTCCGATGCTTACAACTTTCCTATCAATTGTGTCACACTCCCATGTTCAGCGGGGAAGCAATTACAGAAACCAGACCTTCTACCTTCTGCAACCCTCAACGACCCTGGGTCCATGCTCCCAGAGGGATAGAGAATGGGAAAGCTACCATGGGAGGGGGTGGGTTATGGGGATTGGGTGTTGGGAATTGTGTGGAGTTGTACCCCTCCTACCTTATGCTTTTGTTCACTAATCCTTTCTTAAATAAAAAATTAAAAAAAAATTACAGGGATAGATAACATAATGGTTATTCAAACAGACTCTCATATCCGAGGCTCCAAAGTCCCAGGTTCAAGCCCTCACACCATCATAAGCCAGAGCTGATCAGTGTTCTGGTAAAAAAAAAAATATATATATATGTGTGTGTGTGTGTGTGTGTGTGTGTGTGTATCCAGTTAAATACTTAGTTTTACATAATAAAGAATATGGAATTGGCTCCTAGTACAAAATGACCTACAAAAAGAAGATGTATTGTATTTCTATGTGTTCATACAGATGTATGTTGTATATATACATCTATGAATCGGTATGCTTTGTATTCCAAATATTATATATAGATTTATGCAGTGTATATATCCACATCCATATATTATCTTTCACAGATTGCCAGAATTGTATAGAGTTTATGCTCCTTTTTAGTCTACACATGAAATTTACCTGGAATCCTGCATTGTCTGTTATATATATTTTTTTCACACCTAAAAGAGGGAAAATATTTAAAAGGAAACATCTGTTACATGTATAATCTTTGAGTGACCTGGTTAATGAGAAAGCATTAGAGTTCAGGTAGACTGTGGCAGTTCTGTTAATAAGCACTAATGAATGGGTTTCGCTGTAACTGTCCTCAATCTGGAAAGGATACAAAAAGTAATGAAATAACTATGTCTAAATGTGTTCAATGAACTCCACTGTTGAGAGAAGGTTCTGTCCATCACATGCATGGTACATCAAGATATCTTTTTACATTGATTGCTGTGGCACTACATATGTATATCACCCATTACAATGAATATTTGGGGAACTTATATGTGGATAAAATTATGTAAAATAGGTCTGTACACCATGAATGTGCACCTGTATACACAGAAATGTTTTATGATACACATATAATATGTGTTTTGAGGACTATATTTCTTTGTTTTTAAAAATTTATGTTTACTCTTTAATTCCTATGAGAGTTTGACATGAGAAAGAAAGAAATCATTGTACCAGCCTGGAACATGTGTGACTTTGAAGGTAAAACTGAAAAATCCTGTATTGCACCAGCTGAACTGTTTTCCTTGTAGCAGAACTTTTTTTTATTATTGCAAGATTTTGATAATACAAATGTTTGTAAATGACACATCTAAAAATCATGACTTCCCAGTGCCTGTGTTAACATTTTAAATGTTTTTACTAATTACAATGTAAGTCATAGCTTAATGGAAGGATGAAATTCATACCATTAAATATGACCTAAAATCACTATATTGGGTTCTTGAGAAAGTCATAACACATTTTTGCATAGAAGAACATAGAAAAATACGTCATACATTTTCCAACAACCCAATGTATGTGCATATATAGATAGCATTTACCTTTTAGGTGGTCTCTTAAGGATTGCTATAACAAATGATAGTGCTTATATATTTCTTTTAGTTTTTGAACACTGATTTATTTTCCAGAATGTAGAGCAATTTTATATGTTCTCAACTTGTCATTTTATTATCATAAAAACTGAAAGAAAACACAGTATTTGTTTTGCCTAATTTCTTATTTTGTGAACTTTTTAATTTTTATTTTTAATTGGCCACCCTCATTATTGCTGGGTATCTGTGCTGGTATTACAGATCTACTGCTCTCAGTGGGTACCATTCTTTCCTTCCTTCCTTCCTTCCTTCCTTCCTTCCTTCCTTCCTTCCTTCCTTCCTCCCTCCCTCCCTTCCTTCCTTCTTCCCTCCCTCCCTTCCTTCTTTCCTTCCTTCCTTCCTTCTTCCCTCCCTCCCTGCCTTCCTTTTTTTTTTATTTAAAATTTTATTAGATAGGACAAAGAAATTGAGAGGGGAGAGAAAGATAAAAAGATAGACAACTGCAGACCAACTTCACCACTCATAAAGTGTCCCCCTTGCAGGTGGGGAGTGAGGTTTAAACCCAGGTCCTTGCACATGATAATATATGCACTTAATAAGATACACCACTACCTGGCCCCCCTTTGTGAACTCTCTTCTGTTCTTTAAGTCTGTAGTTGTAGATCCTCTATCTTCTGACATTTTTTCAGTTTTGTTTTATTCTCAGACTAGTGTATATATTTCTATGTTTTATATTTATTTATTTATTCCCTTTTGTGGCCCTTGTTGTCTTATTGTAGTTATGATTGTTGTTGTCATTGCTGGATAGGACAGAGAGAAATGGAGAGAGGAGGGGAAAATAGAGAGGGAGAAAGATAGACACCTGCAGACCTGCTTCACCACCTGTGAAGCGACTCCCCTGCAGGTGGGGATCCAGGGGCTCGAACCAGGATCCTTACACCAGTCCTTGCTCTTTTCGCCACGTGTGCTTAACCCACTGTGCTACCACGTGACTCCCCGTATTTCTATTTTTATTACTCTGTATTTCTCTTGCATTAGTATTTCTTTGTAGAGTTGGCAGATTCCAAATTCTACTGTTATTAAACATGCCAAGGAAGAGAGCTTCTCCAGCTATTGGACACGGTGTCATCCCTTTATAAAAGAAAAAATTCACCCTGTACTGCAGCCAGGTTTTGAAAAATTAAGACAAAAACAAACACATATATTTTCGAACCTACTCCACACTAGCCTATTGCATTACTGCATTTCCCACAATACTCTACATTGCCTTACTCTAATGCTTACAAATAATTATAAATAACTCCCCCACCCCCTCTTCCAAATCCCAAGCATTTCAGTCCCTTCTGCTACTGGCACTTCATAGTCAGTAGAAATACATTTTTTTTAAAAAAATTCTATTAGTGAATTAATAATAATTAACAAGATTGTAAGAAAACGAGTACAATTCCATACAGTTCCCATCATCTGAGTCCACATCACTGGAATTCTCCACTGGAAGCATCCCTGTTCATTATCCCTGATTCTCCACTGGATTCTCCACTGGAAGCTTCCCTGTTCATTATTCCTCTGGGAGTATGGACCAAAATTATTTATGGGGTGCAGCAGAAGTGGAAGGTCTGGCTTCTGCAATTGCTTCTCCGCTGGACATGGATGTTGGTAGGTAGATCCATACCCTCAGCTTCTTTCTATCTTCACCTAGTGGGGTATGGCTCTGGAGAGGTGACACTTCGGGACACATTGGTGAGGTCATCTGCTCAGGGAAGTCAGTTTGGCATCATGGTAGCATTTGCAACTTCGTGGCTGAAAGGTCTTAAGATAGAAAGCAAGACAAATTGTTTAATAAACAGGAACCCAAAGGTAAGAACAGAGCAGATGAGACTAAGGTTCTTTGTGTGCAAAGAAACTAGGAAGTCTATTTTAGGTATATATGCCAAGGGGCCCATGACTTTAGTATCTTTTGCTTGAGCACAATAGTTAGCATTCAGGTGGACTAAAAGTATTGTCAGGTGGACTAAAAGTATGGTCAAGGAAGATGGTGTCAGAGTTGAGAATAGGCCTAAAAAGCTGGATTTGGGCAGAGTAGCTTCCAAAATTGAGGATTACATTTCTTTTATATGGTCCCTTAAATATATATATATATATACTTATTTTATAAGGAGAGAACAGAGCATCTACCCAGAATATACAGTATGAGAAATCAAACCTAAGCACTCAGACAAGCAAGTCTTGTGCTATACCTACTCAGAGCCACCCCCATGGATATAAATAACAAATATCTTTATGTTCATTCTCTGCTAGAAGTAGTTATTTATTTTCTTGAAGTAAATGGATCTAGAGTCTACTTTGATGAAATTTCTACTTAATTATATAATATAAAAACTTTAAATATAGGAATTAATGTTGATTTTTTTTATTTGCAATATTTACAGAATTCATTTCTTCACTCATTAGTAGTCATGATTTTTATGACCTCTTTTTTCAACACAATTGCTTTTCATTTTTACATGTAATCTTCACACTGTCCTCTTCATGCCTACAAAACCCAGTTTTATTGTCTTTGTGGACAGCCCATTCAATTTTTTGATTAATTCTATTTCACCAAATTAATCATCTCTTAGTGTCATCTTAGTGTAAAATGACTAAAAGAAATATTTTACAACAGAATCTCATTATCATGTTTCAATTATTATTGCTTTAATTTTCTCCAAATAATGTCTAATCTATTTTATTTTAAAATGTTTTATTTAGGAGTCGGGCGGTAGCTCAGCGGGTTAAGCGCAGGTGATGCAAAGCACAAGGACTGATGTAAGGATCCCGGTTCGAGCCCCCAGCTCCCCACCTGCAGGGGAGTCACTTGACAGGCGGTGAAGCAGGTCTGCAGGTGTCTATCTTTCTCTCCCCCTCTCTGTCTTCCTCTCCTCTCTCCATTTCTTTCTGTCCTATCCAACAACGATGACAACAATAACTACAAAATAAAACGGGCAACAAAAGGGAATAAATAAAATTTTTAAAAATGAGAAAAAAAATTTAAAAAATGTTTTATTTATTTTACTTTAATGAGAGAGAGATACAGAGAAAAAGATGCAGAAAGACTAGAGCCCTATCATTTCTGGTTTATAGTAGCGCTAGGGATTGAACCTGGGATCTTAGAACCTAAGGTATGAAAGGCTTTTGCAGAACTGTTATGTGGTTTCCTCAAATTCCATTAATCTCTTTTAATTAAAGATAGAGTGAAATTTTCACTTTATTCTACCTACCTATATCTGAACTCAGTCTGTAACCTGTCTAGTCAGTCATGATATTGTAACTCATGGCTCCTCTCACTCAGTCAAATGTACTTTTCTTTCTAATCTCTTTTCTTTTCTCTGAAAGCTTAATACTCTCAATTTTATCTCATTCTTTCCCCCTTATACACCTCTTTTATTTATCCTTTGGCTTTTATCTTTCTTGTTTATCAGTCCCTTCCATTGCTTTCACAAAATTTAAAATTTTCCATTATTGAAAAATTAAACAATTAAATGCATGTGCACACATACAACACATCCTTAATTAAACTTGTCTTCATTTTCTCACAAATTCTCTTTTTTCTGTCACTGGTAAGGTTTCACTGCTCTAGGCCAATTTTCTTCTTTCATGTTTTTGACAGGCATAGAAGTTGAGAGGGAAGGGAGAAAGAGCTTTAACCAGGCCCTTGTGTAGGGTAATGCTACACTAAAGCAGGCACCTTCATAGGTAAGCAATACTTTTTTTAGAAAACTTTTCCAACTTTATTTTTTTCCATTTTTTTTCTACCCAAGGGTTATCACTGGGCACCGGTGCCTACACTATGAATTCACTGCTACTGGGGGCCATTTTCTCCATTTCGTTACCCTTATTGTTGTTGTTGTGATTGTTGCCATTGCTGTTGTTGGATAGTACAGAGAGACATTGAGAGAGGAGAGGAAGACAGAGTGGGTCAGGAGAAAGATACCTGCAGACCTGTTTCACCACTTGTGAGAAGACCCCCTGCAGTTGGGGAGCTTGGGGCTTGAACCCGGATGTTAACTCCTGTCATTGTGGTCATTGCGCTTTGCATCATGTGTGCGCTTAATCCCCAGTGTTACCACCTGATCCCTCTAATTTTTTTAGGTTATTTTTTAAAGTTTTAATTATCTTTATTCATTTATTGGGTAGAGACAGCCAGAAATCAAGGGTGCTAGAAAAGGAGAGAGACAGAGAGACACCTGCAGCACTGCTTCACCACTTGTGAGGCTTTCCCTCTGCAGGTGGGGCTTGGGGACTGGAACCCTAGTGCTTGTGCATTGTAGCATGTGCACTCAGCCAGGTGTACCTCCTGCTCCTCCCATTTTCTAATCTCCATAGCTGCCATTTACAGCTCAACTCAATCCTAATTTTGTTTATATCCATATAATGTTTTCACTTAATTATCTTCAAGAAATCTTAGAATTATGTACCATAACAGATGCAGGTTTTTCAGTACTACAGTAAACTTTTTGAACTTACTTTTTATACTATTTCTCTATTAGTAAATGGTAAAAAAAAAAGTTCATCTACTTATGTAAGTCTGTGATCTAAGATTCACACAAGGTGCTGCTGTCTCATCTTTTAGCCATCATCCAGCCCGTCATAAATCATGGCTGACTTATTATCCTAAATATGTCTTGTCCTTTCTTCTTTTTTTTTTATCCATCTTCACTGTTCACATCCTCTTGAAGACTCTTTAAATATCTTCTTTCCATATAATATCTCACCCATTCATACTCCATCTGACCTATTTATATGGAGTATCCATTTCAAAAGTCAATTTGTGCATGTATATTATATGCTTAATCAACATCCTTGTGCTCATTTAATAGTAATTAAAATAATTATTGTCTTTCTTCAGCAACTGCCATGATCTAGGCTTAAATTCTTACTCATGGTCACTTTCCATGCACCTTTTCCACTCTTTTTCCAATTCCCTGCATCCATTTCACTGGTTTTTTAGTTAAATATTTCATGCAGATCTTAAAATGCGATCTTTACATATGCTCACTTTATTTCCTTCTGTTTACATATTATCTTTTCCATAACAAACCTATAAAAAGTCCTGTCCATTGTAATACTGAAAAACATCATATATATATATATATGTATATATATATATATATTTGTGTGTGTGTGTGTATGTATGTATGTGTGTGTGTGTTTAATAGCTAACTGTCTGAGTGATTCTACAAGCATGTAAATTCCATTTAACAAATTAGTCTCCACATAATGCAGGCTAATAATAGTTTCATAATACATATTTGTTGAAGGAATAGATCAATAAATACTTGCACAAATGAATAAATAAATGATATAAATATAAAAATACATAACTTTCCAGCTTCCCTATGTTTTACATTGATTTTCTATTTTTCTTCAGTCGTCTAATTTAAAAAGATGAAGTTATATCTAATTTTAACAATCCATAATAAATCACTTTAAAAATTGGTGGTTACTGATTCAGGCTTTAATTGAGTTATCAATATGCAAATAAAGCTACATTTGCCATCTGATCTAGCATTATGGGATCTTAACCAATATTTTCACTTTTCCTATAAAACATTTAAAAAGATACTTACATGGTTAAGTTGAAAGCAGTCTTTTAACCACTGATTAGTTTTTGCCAGCAGCATGGTTAAATGTAGTGATACATGGAAACTTCCCATACTACATAGGCATACAAGTACATACTCACACTCTAGGATGTCTTACTCTATTTGTTGTGCTGAGTTAAAACAGCAGACCGGGTATCGCAGTCCAGAACGCTATTGAAGAGATTCTCTTATTTCACTAAACAGCTTTTTTTTTTATTCCTAATATTAATGTTTCCTTACTTTTTTTTTTAATTTCTATATTGGGGAATTAGTGTTTTACATTCAACAGTAAATACAATAGTTTGTACATGCATAACATTTCTCAGTTTTCCATATAACAGTACAACCCCCACTAGGTCCTCTGCCATCCTTCTTGGACCCGTATTCTCTCCCTCCACCCACCCCAGAGTCCTTTACTTTGGTGCAATACGCCAATTCCAGTTCAGGTTCTACTTGTGTTTTCTGATCTTGTTTTTCAATTTCTGCCTGAGAGTGAGATCATTCCATATTCATCCTTCTGTTTCTGACTTATTTCACTTAACATGAATTTTTCAAAGTCCATCCAAGATTGACTGAAAACGGTGAAGTCACCATTTGTGATAGCTGAGTAGTATTCCATTGTATATATAATACCACAACTTGCTCAGACACTCATTTGTTGTTGGACACCTGGGTTGCTTCCAGGTTTTGGTTATTACAAATTGTGCTGCCAAGAACATATGTGTACACAGACCTTTTTGGATGGATGGGTTGGGTTCCTTAGGATATATCCCCAGGAGAGGAATTGCAGGATCTTAGGGTAGGTCCATTTCTAGCCATCCAACAGTTCTCCTGACTGTTCTCCACAGAGGTTGGACCAATTTATATTTCCACCAGCAGTGCAGGAGGGTTCCTTTAACCCCACACCCTCTCCAGCATTTGCTGCTGTTACCTTTTCTGATGTATGACATTCTCACAGGAGTGAAGTGATATCTCATTGTTGTCTTTATTTGCATTTTTCTGACAACCAGAGACTTGGAACATTTTTTCATGTGTTTCTCGGCCTTTTGGATCTCTTCTGTGGTGAATATTCTGTCCATGTCCTCTCCCCATTTTTGGATGGGGTTATTTGTTTTCTTGTTGTTGAGTTTGGCAAGCTCTTTATATATTCTGGTTATTAGCTTCTTGTCTGATGTATGGCATGTAAAGATCTTCCATTCTGTGAGAGATCTCTTGGTTTGGATAGTGGTTTCTTTAGCTGTGCAGAAGCTTTTTAATTTGATGTAGTTCCAAAGGCACTAAACAGCTTTGTGTAAGAGCCACGATGCTGACATCTGGATTTACATCTACAGATTACTTCAGTTCTACTTTACGAGTCCAGTAGAAATAAATTTGGTCTATGTAGTTTCTTGTGTATCCATCTAGTTTTAGGTTTGCTTCATTTGATGTTGCATTTCATATGCACATATTCAAGAATGATTCTATCAGATATGAAAAAGAAGGACTTTTTATTTCTAAAATATTTTAGAAATATCGATCTGAGTAATGAAATAAAAACATTGTCACTTAATAAATATTTAATTAAGTGAAATGAATTAAATTGCATAGCTGTTTGCTCTCCCTTTGCATTTTTAAATGTGCAAAAACCAGATTAAATGGTTTCAGGATTTATTTCATTTACTCACAAAAAGAACAGTATTTAGTACATATGACTGCCCTTATTTTTACAGATGAAGTGAATAATCCTGGAAGAATTAAAATTAACTTTCCAAATATTTCCAGCTATAAAAGCCATGATATGAATTCATAATTGATACAAAATCTGTAGGCTACTCAATGTAATCATTATGTCATCTAAAATATCAGTTAGGTTTTTTTTAAGCCAGGATTACTTACCTATAAAATACAATGTTTATCCCTACCTGCAGGGGAGTCGCTTCACAAGTGGTGAAGCAGGTCTGCAGGTGTCTGTCTTTCTCTCCCTCTCTCTGTCTTCCCCTCCTCTCTCCATTTCTCTGTCCTATCCAACAACGTCAATAGCAACAACAATAATGACTACAACAATATATGTATTAATGTGAACAATGGCTCTTTTTCATGATAAAGTGAGTAGCCTAGTGAGGTCTGCCACAAGCAATATGGTACCTGAATTAAAAAAAAACTAGAATAATACTTGAGTATTTATAAAATTACTAGGATAGGGGGCTGGGTAGTAGTGTAGTGGGTTAGTGCACAAGGATTGGCATAAGGATCCCAGCTCAAGCTCCCAGCTGCCCACCTGCAGGGGTCGCTTCGCAAGTGGTGAAGCAGGTCTGCAGGAGTGAGTAATAATCACAGGAGTGAGTAAAGAGGTTGAAAAAATTGTCATCAGAAATGCAGAAACAACAGAGGAGACTCTGGAAGAAAACACTAATTATATCAAGGTTATTAGAGAGCTGAAAGCTGAGATAGCTGAGCTAAGTCTAGGGGTAAAACAGGACAGGATGATCACTTATTCTCGAAGCCAGTGGCCAACCTTCTCTACTGGTTGGCCCCCAGAAAGAACCTGGGACCTGACTACTATCTATGCCACCAAATATGTCATCTTTGAACACCCAGGACACCGGATCTCTTCTATCCTCACTTGGCAAGATCTGGTAGAGAACCCCCCCTCTTGGCTAAAACTTTTTTTCCTCCACATGGTTTGAGACCTGCCATTCTTGCTTTAAAGGACACCCTAGGGGAACTTGGTTTTACCTCCCCCAGTCCTATAGGAACCCCCGGCAGCAGGCCAGGACTTATGGAGCCCTCCCCATATGAGAGCTTATATAGACCAGAGGACCCCTGATTCAGTGGCCCTGCCCCTCCGGGCCCTAGGACCCCCAAACAAGAATGGCGAACAATTGATACAGTATTGGCCATTTTCCACTAGTGATCTTTATAACTGAAAAATGCAGAACCCTAAGTTTTCAGAAAAACCAGCAGCACTCATTGACCTGTTAGATTCTGTTATTTTTACTAATCAGCCAACCTGGGACCATTGCCTGAAGCTTTTACAGAGTCTTTTTACCATGGAAGAAAGAGAAAGGATCCTCTTGGAAGCCTGAAAACTCATGCTCGGGGCAGACAGGAACCCCACCTTAAACCCAGCTCTGATAGATACTGGTTTCCCTCTGATAAGATCCACCTGGGATTTTAACTCACCTGAAGGTAAGGAGAGACTTCTGGTCTATCGCCAGACTCTAATGAGAGGTCTCTGGGTGGCAGCATGCCAACCCACCAATGTGGCCAAGCTTAGTAGTGTACAACAGGAAAAGACAGAAAACCCGGCTGCCTTCTTAAAAAGAATCATGGAGGCGTATCGAATGTTCACTCCTCTAGATCCAGAAGCTCCAGAGAATAAGTCAGCAGTAATTATGGCCTTTGTAAACCAGGCTACCCCTGAAATGTAGAAAAAACTCAAGAAAATAGACAGATTATCAGATAAGTCTTTACAGAAACTGCTAGAAGTAGCAGAGAAAGTTTTTAACAACCGAGAGACCCCTGAGAACGCCAGTTATGGACAATGATACTCCGACAGCCTCCTGACAGGTGGATCAGTAATGCCCGGCTAACTCCTTATCAAAGCTTATTGCTAAACCCACCCCTCGTTCAGTTCTCGCCCAGCGCTTCCTTGAACCCAGCTACCTTGCTCCCTGACCCCAAATTAGATGCTCCCTTACATGACTGCTCCAAGATTCTGAGCTACACATCTAGCCTTGGGAAGACCTGAAGGACCAGCCTTTAAAAGGAACAGAAGTGAACTGGTATACTGATGGGAACAGCTTCATCAGAGATGGGGTAAGGTATGCTGGGGCCTTGGTAACTACTGAACATGAGGCTGTGTGGGCAGCTGCCCTACCCGCTGGGACTTCAGCCCCAAAAGCTGAATTAATTGCCCTCACAAAAGCCCTTAACCTGGGGAAAGGGAAAAAACTTAATCTACACCAATAGCCGCTATGCCTTTGCCACAGCCCACATCCACGGGGCTATATATTGAGAAAGGGGGCTGCTAACAGCAGAAGGTAAAGCTATCAAAAACCAACAAGAAATATTAGACCTCTTAGAGGCCATCTGGATGGCAGATGAGGTGGCCATAATACACTGTCCTGGGCACCAAAAGGGAGAAAGTCCTGTGGTGTGGGGCAACTGCCTAGCAGATACCACAGCCAGACAAATCACATTAGAAAGAACTGAAAAATTGGCTCTTTGTCTGCCAGACCCTGGAGAGCCTGCCCTGTCTGATAAGCTGGGATATACACCAGATGATGAGCTCCAGATAAAAAAGTTACCTCTCACTGACAAGTGTGGTAACTGGTGGGTGACAGCTGATGGCGAACTCATCTTACCCCAAGACGTGGGCAAACACCTGCTACAGCATATACACAGAACCACCCACCTGGGGTGAAAAAAATGGCTGAACTTTTTCAAGAAGCCAGCCTGAGAATCCACAACAAGAGCCAACTGATTGAGGAAATAGTTGCAGAATGCAAAGCCTGCAGACTTACAAATGCTAGCAACCGGCCTAGAACTCCCGGGGTGCATGAGGAAGGAACCAGACCAGGTGCCTACTGGGAGATAGACTTCGCTGAGGTAAAAATGGGAAAATATGGGTATAAATATATGTTAGTGTTTGTAGATACCTTTTCAGGATGGACTGAAGCATTTTCACCAAGAGGGAGATGGCCCAGATAGTGGTGAAGAAACTACTCAAAGATATTTTTCTCAGGTTTGGTACACCTATTCAGTTAAGCTCAGATAATGGTCCTGTCTTTGCTTCCCAGATAACCGAGAACTTGGTAGGTGTCCTTGGGGCAAAATGGAAATTACATTGCGCCTTAAGGCCCCAAAGCTTGGGACAGGTAGAAAGGATGAATAGAACTCTAAAAGAAACCTTAACAAAATTAACTATGGAGGCTGGCATGGACTGGGTAACTCTCTTTCCCTTTACCCTCTATAGAGTAAGGAATACCCTCTATACTGCAAAGCTGACCCCATTCGAGATCATGTTTGGTCGTCCCCTCCCATAATCCCAGCCTTGAGATTAGACTTGCTCGCTGATATTAATGATCAGAACCTACTTGCCTCTTTACAGACAATAGCTTGAGCCCAAAAGCATGTATGGCCTAGACTGAGAGCAATATATGAAGCTGTACCCCCTCCAGACCCTCATACCTTCCAGCCTGGAGACTCGGTCCTGGTGAGATGCCACCAAAAAGAGATACTCCAGCCCCAGTGGAAAGGATCTTGTACTGTCATTCTAGTCGCCCCCACATCCCTGAAGGTGGACGTTATTGGCCCGTGGATCCACCACTCCCATATCCATGCAGCAGAGGTGGGAGAGTTTAAGACCAGATGGCGACTCGAGTCAGTCCCCAAAAACCCACTCAAGCTCTGGTTGCTCCACTTGAGACTCTGAAGACTCTTTCTCTCCTGGTCACCAGCCCCTGGTAGAAACAGAGACTGGCCCATGATTGGGCCCTAGGAGTTGCAAAAGGCAAGGGGGGGGAATGAGGAGGTAAATAAGATCAGCCTTTGACCTGAAACCAACTGTTCCTTCTGTGAAAACATCCCCACCTGTACCCACCCTATGCTAACTATAAAAAAGCTAAGATCGAAAATGTTAGGGTTTTCAAGACTTTCCCTGTGTGGAGGCTCTTGAGACCCAAGCTTAAGCTTGCTAATAAAGGCTCTTGTACTTGCATGTGACTCTGGACTTTCTTCTGTGTGATCGGGACCCGAACTTCTGGGTGCAACAGTATCCTGCTAGACTGTCATTCAGTCCAGATGGAGGTATAAAAACCTTCTCAGACAAGCAACAGTTTAAGGAATCAACTATCACCAAGCCTGCTCTGAAAGAAGTTCTGAAAGATCTCCTATAAACAGTCAGACCACCATAAACCACCACCATAAATAGGGCATATATCAAAACACTCTAAAACTCTATAAGAATAGTTTTAAAATATCTTCAATCTTTGGTATCAATAAATGTCAATGGCCTGAATTCACCTATTAAAAGATACAGAGTAGGAAGATGGATCAGAAAACACAACCCAACAATATGCTGTCTATAGGAAACCCACTAACTCAATAAGACAAACACAGACTCAAAGTGAAAGGATGGAAAACTATCATACAGGCCAATGGCCCACAAAAAGGGGCAGGAACAGCTATTCTCATATCTGTCACTATAGGTTTTAAGATAGATAAGTTTAAAAAAGATAGGAATGGACACTAAATGCTCATAGGATTAGTCAATCAAGAGGATTTAACAATTATTAACATCTGTGCACCCAATGAAAAGCCATCTAAATACATCAAACGTCTACTGAAAGAGCTACAGCAATATATAAACAGCAATACATAGTAGGGGACTTCAACACCCCACTCTCTCAACTTGACAGATCATCCAGGCAGAAAATCAATAAAGACATAAGGGAGCTAAATGAGGAGATAGATAAACTAGAACTATTGGGCATTTTCAGAATCATTCATCCCAAGAAACTGGAATACACATTTTACTCAAGTCCACATGGGTCATTCTCAAGGATAGACCATATGTTAGGCCTCAACGACAACATCAGCAAATTCAAGAACATTGAAATCATCCCAAGCATCTTCTCAGACCACAGTGGATTTAAACTAACACTTAACAATCAACAAAAAGATTAGTAATAGTCCCAAAATGTGGAAGATCAACAGTACACTCCTTAACAACTACTGTGTCAAAGAGGAAATAAAGGAAGAAATCAAAATGTTTCAAGACTTCAATGAAAATGAAGACACAAGCTATCAAAATATTTGGGACACAGCTAAGGCAGTACTGAGAGGGAAGTTCATATCCATACAAGCAAACATTAGGAGACAAGAAAAAGCACAAATAAACAGCCTGACTGCACATCTTAAAGACCTGGAAGAAGAACAACAAAGGAACCCTAAAGCAACCAGAAGGACAGAAATCGCTAAAGTTAGGGCAGAAATCAATAACATTGAAAATAAGAAAACCATACAAAAGATCAACAAAAGTAAATGTTGGTTCTTTGAAAGAGTGAACAAAATCGACAAACCTTTAGCCAGACTCATAAAACAAAAAAGGGAGAAGACCTAAATAAATTGAATAGTAAATGAAAGAGGAGATATTACGACAGACACTGCAGAAATTAAACATATCATGTGAGGCTTCTATGAACAACTATATGCCACCAAGCTAGAGAACCTGGAAGAAATGGACAATTTCCTAGATACTTACCAACTTTGAAAACTAATTTAAGAGGAAGTAGATAACATGAACAGGCCCATCACAGCTAATGGAATTGAAACAGTTATCAAAAACATTAACAAAAATAAAAGTCCTAGACCAGATGGTTTTACAAATGAATTCTACAAAACCTTCAAAAAAGAACTAATACCTACTTTTAAAAGTCTTCCAGAAGATTGAAGACACTGGAATATTCCTTGCATGCTTCTATGAAGCCAACACCACTTTGATACCAAAAGCAGACAGGGACACAACCAAAAAAGAAAACTACAGACCAATATCTCTGATGAACATAGATGCTAAAATATTGAAAAAAATTCTAGCCAACTGAATATAGCAGTATATTAAAAAGATTGTTCATCATGACCAAGTAGGGTTTATCCCATGGGATGCAAGTTTGGTTTAATATATGTAAATCAATCAACGTGATCCACCACATCAACAAAAACAAGACCAAAAACCACATGGTCATATCAATAGATGCAGAGAAAGCCTTTGACAAAATCCAACATCCCTTTATGATCAGAACACTACCAAAAATTGGAATAGATGGAAAATTCCTCAAGACAGTGGGATATATATATATATATATATATATATATATATATATATATATATATATATATATATAGCAAACATAAAGCCAACATCATATTCAATGGTAAAAATGTGGAAGCATTTCCCCTCAGATCAGGTACTAGACAGGGATACCCACTATCACCATTAGTATTCAACATAGTGTTGGAAGTTCTTGCCATAGCAGTCAGGCAGGAGCAAAGAATTAAAGGGATACAGATTGGAAGAGAAGAAGTCAAACTCTCCCTATTTGCAGATGATATGATAAGATACATAGAAAAACCTAAGGAGTCCAGCAATTATCTTTTGGATATCATCAGGCAATACAGTAAAGTGTCAGGCTACAAAATTAACATTCAAAAGTCAGTGACATTCCTCTATGCAAACACTAAGTTAGAAGAAGTTGAAATCCAGAAATCAATTCCTTTTACTATAGCAACAACAAGAACAAAAAATATTAAGGAATAAACATAACCAATGAAGTGAAAGACTTGTATACTGAAAATTATGAGTCACTACTCAAGGAAATTGAAAAAGACACAAAGAAGTGGAAAGATATTCCATGTTCATGGGTTGGAAGAATTAACATCATCAAAATGAATATACTACCCAGAGCCATATACAAACTTAATGCTATCCCCATCAAGATCCCAAGCACCAAGCACATTTTTTAGGAGAACAGAACAAATGCTACAGATGTTTATCTGGAACTCGGAAAGACCTAGAATTGCCAAAACAATCTTGAGAAAAAAGAACAGAGCCAAAGGCATCAGACGCCCAGATCTCAACTTGTATTATAGGGCCATTGTCATCAAAACTGCTTGCTACTGGAACATGAATAGACATAGTGACAAGTGGAATAGAATTAAGAGCCCAGAAGTAAGCCCCCAGCCCTATGGACATCTAGTCTTTAACAAAGGTGCCCAGACTATTAAATGGGGAAAGCAGAGTCTCTTCAATAAATGGTGTTGGAAAAAATAGGTTGAAACAGGCAGAAGAATGAAACTGAACCACTATATTTCACCAAACTCAAAAGTAAATTCCAAGTGGGTCAAGGGCTTGGATGTTAGACCACAAACTATCAGATACTTAGTGGAATATATTGGCATAACTCTTTTCTGCATAAATTTTAAAGATATATTCAATGAAACAAATCCAATTACAAAGAAGACTAAGGGAGGCATAAACCGATGGGACTACATCAAATTAAAAAGCTTCTGCACAGCTTAAGAAACTACTACCCAAACCAAGAGACCCCTCACAGAATGGGATCTTTACATGCCATATATCAGACAAGAGGATAATAACCAGAATATATAAAGAACTTTCAAATATCAACAACAAGAAAACAAATAATGCCATCCAAAAATGGGGAGAGGACATGGATGGAATATTCACCACAGAAGAGATCCAAAAGGCCGAGAAACACATGAAAAAATGTTCCAAGTCTCTGGTTGTCAGAGAAATGCAAATAAAGACAACAATGAGATATCACTTCACTCCTGTGAGAATGTCATACATCAGAAAAGGTAACAGCAGCAAATGCTGGAGAGGGTGTGGGGTCAAAGGAACCCTCCTGCACTGCTGGTGGAAATGTAAATTGGTCCAACCTCTATGGAGAACAGTCTGGAAAACTCTTGGAAGGCTAGAAATGGACCTACCCTAAGATCCTGCAATTCCTCTCCTGGGGATATATCCTAAGGAACCCAACCCATCCATCCAAAAAGGTCTGTGTACATATATAGTCTTGGCACACAATTTGTAATAGCCAAAACCTGGAAGCAACCCAGGTGTCCAACAACAAATGAGTGTCTGAGCAAGTTGTGGTATCTATATACAATGGAATACTACTCAGCTATCACAAATGGTGACTTCACCGTTTTCAGTCAATCTTGGATGGACCTTGAAAAATTCATGTTAATCAGAAGAATGAAATTGAACCACTTTATCTCACCAGAAACAAAAATCAACTCCAAATGGATCAATGACCTAGATGTCAGACCAGAAACAATCAAATACTTAGAGGAAAACATTGGTAAAACAGTTTCCCACCTACACCTCAAGGACATCTTTGATGAATCAAACCCAATTGCAAGGAAGACTAAAGCAGAAACAAACCAATGGGACTACATCAAATTGAAAAGCTTCTGCACATCCAAAGAAACTATTAAACAAAGAGACCCCTCACAGAATGGGAGAAGATCTTCACATACCATATATCAGACAAGAAACTAATCACCAAAATACATAAAGAGCTCAGCAAACTTAGCACCAAAAAAGCAAATGACCCCATCCAAAAATGGGCAGATATATGAACAAAACATTCATCTCAGAGGAGATCCAAAAGGCTAACAAACATATGAAAAACTGCTCTAGGTCACTGATTGTCATTGAAATGCAAATTAAGACAACACTAAGATACCACCTCACTCCTGTAAGAATGGCATACATCAAAAAAGACAGCAGCAACAAATGCTGGAGAGGTTGTGGGGACAGAGGAACCCCTTTACATTGCTGGTGGGAATGTAAATTTGTCCAGCCTCTGTGGAGAGCAGTCTGGAAAACTCTCAGAAGGCTAGACATGGACCTTCCATATGATCCAGTAATTCCTCTCCTGGGGTTATAACCAAGGACTCCATAACACCCAACCAAAAAGAGGTGTGTACTCCTATGTTCATAGCAGCACAATTCATAATAGCTAAAACCTGGAAGCAACCCAGGTGCCCAACAACAGATGAGTGGCTGAGAAAGCTGTGGTATATATACACAATGGAATACTATGCAGCTATCAAGAACAATGAACCCACCTTCGCTGACCCTTCTTGGACAGAGCTAGAAGGAATTATGTTAAGTGAGCTAAGTCAGAAAGATAAAGATGAGTATGGGATGATCCCACTCATCAACAGAAGTTGAGTAAGAAGATCTGAAAGGGAAACTAAAAGCAGGACCTGACCAAATTGTAAGTAGGGCACCAAAGTAAAAACCCTGTGGTGAGGAGTAGACATGCAGCTTCCTGGGACAGTGGGGGGTGGGAGTGGGTGGGAGGGATGGGTCACAGTCTTTTGGTGGTGGGAATGGTGTTTATGTAAACTCCTGGTAAAATGTAGTCATATAAATCACTAGTTAATTAATATGAGAGGGGGAACATTAATTGTATGTCTCGAAGTTTTTCAAAACACAAACTGAATCTTTTCAATATATAGGCTGTGTAATTGATATGCAGACTCTCTCAAAAACGTAGACCAAGTAGATCAGAAGCAACCAATAGCACAGCTATATACACGATACTGGGTACTATACAGAAAACCCTAACAAAAGGACTTTTCAAAGTTAACTCCATTACCAAATAATGTGATGATAACATTAACTATCGATTGTCTTTTGGAACCCTAAGACAGCAGGAACCTCACATCTCCACTATAGAGCCTCTACATCCCCCAGTCCTGTAACCATTGGATAGGGCCCACTTTCCCGTATGCCTCTCCCAATTCATATCAAATAATATTGCATCTGCCGATCACAAGCTAAACAACACAACGATTGCCACCTCAACATGCTTCACTTCAGACTGTGTCCAGAGACTTCAGCTGTGGAATGACAACCCTTCAGCTTCATTACTCGGGTGAGACCTTTCCTTCCATAGTATACTCTAATTTCATCTCAGGTGGTTCACTTTCTAACAAAGTCCCAAAACCTAGATATACACCAGTTTCTGTGAGAGAGAGCATATGTTCACACGTATCCATAAACTACTGCAAAATATATGGCTGAAAGCAGAAGTACACTAGAGTTTGTAGTGAGTACCTCCCTAACATTTCCTCTCCACTATTCCAAGCTTTGGGTCCATGATTGCTCAACAATTTGTTTGGCTTCGTATGTTAACTCTCTTTTCAGTCACCAGGTTCCAGATGTCATCAGGCTGCCGGCCAGGCTTCCCTAGACTGAAGACCCCACCAATGTGTCCTGGAGCTCCGCTTCCCCAGAGACCCACCCTACTAGGGAAAGAGAGAGTCAGCCTGGGAGTATGGACTGACCAGTCAACGCCCATGTTCAGCGGGGAAGCAATTACAGAAGTCAGACCTTCTACCTTTTGCAACCCACAATGACTTTGGTCCCAGAGGGATAGAGAATGGGAAAGGTATCAGGGGAGGGGGTGGGAAATGGAGATTGGGTGGTGGGAATTGTATGGAATTGTACCCCTCTTACCTTATGGTTTTGTTAATTAATCCTTTCTTAAATAAAAAATATAAAATATAAATTATTAAATATAGTGATATATAAAAAAAGGAAAAATTCATGTTAAGTGAAGTAAGTCAGAAACAGAAGGATGAATATGGGATGATCTCACTCTCAGGCAGAAGTTGAAAAACAAGAACAGAACACAAAAGTAGAACCTGAACTGGAAATTGGCATATTGCACCAAAGTAAAAGAATACAGATCCAAGAAGAATGACAGAGAACTTAGTGGGCGGTTGGGTTGTTATATAGAACACTGGGAAATATTAAGCATGTATAAACTATTGTATTTACTGTCAAATGTAAGACATTAATTCCCCATTGGTGAAATAAAAAAAATGTGATTTCACCATTTTTATCCTATCTTGGATGGAGCTTGAAGAAATCATGTTAAGTGAAATAAGTCAGAAACTGAAGGTTGAATATGGGATGATCTCACTCTCAGGTATAAGCTGAAATACATGATCAGACGAGAAAACACAGAACTTGGACTGGAGCCGGTGTATTGCACTAAAGTAAAAGACTCTGGGGTGGGTTGGTGTGGGGGGGAGGGTTTGGGTTCTGGAACATGACGGCAGAGGATCTAGTGGGGGTTGTATTGTTATATGGGAAACTGGGAAATGTTATGCATATACAATCTATTGTATTCACTGTCAAGTGTAAAACATTAATCCCCTAATAAAGAAAAAAAGAAACTCCCCTGTTTACCTGTAAACAGGAAAAAAAAAAACTGAACATACTAAGGTGAGTTTTAATGGTGAAGAAGGAAATGGGAAGAACCAGGTGGGGTGAATTGGAGAGCATATGGCCTGTCCAAGAACAGCCAGGAGTGATTTTCGTCTGACTAATGCTAAAAAGGAGAGCAGGCTCAGCTTTATCAGACCTTCTAAATTTCAAAGGAAGGGAATAACTTGTATTCAAATATTATTGTCCATTTATGTTCAAATTGAAGATGCTAGTAAAAAATGTAGTAAAGTTTGGTTTTGTAGCCAGTAGCTTGAACATTCTTGAAAGAAGGGAGTGATCTCTTCTTGTTCTTCATTTTACTTGTACGTTTTTTATTTATTAAACAAATAAATATTTAAATAAATAACAATAGTCATTTATCATATTCCAAGACCAATGTGTTAGTGTAGATTGGACAGGCTGTGCATGTGGGGCATGTGGAGTTTTTGCAGAGCATTTGAGGCCATGTACCACACTAATATTAGATGCTAATGACAGGGGCAAAGATCTGAAGGGAGATTTAGAAGCCAGTGTACTATTGTCATGCCGTTACAACTATAAAAGTATTTAAAATAAAACATTTTCTTGTAAAATACAAGAGGACTTCTATTTCAGAGAGGCTGACAAGATAGTCATTATCATTAGTAGCCTTACATAGCACCAGACATTGTAACATTTTTTAAAATTAGTATCTATTTATTTATCAGATAGATACAGCCAGAAATTGAGAGGGAAGGGGATAATAGAGAGGAAGAGAGAGAAATACAGTCACCTGAAGCCCTGCTTTATCACTTGCAAAGCTTTCCCCCTACAGGTGGGAACCAGGAGCTTGAACCTGGGTCCTTGTGGATTACAACATGGCCACTAAATCAGGTGTGCCACCACCTGGTCCTGCATCAGAAATTGTAAGTGAAATTAAATTCAAAATATAGTGTACAGCAAAGGAAGTAGAATAGAAAGATGAAATATTATCACTTATCAACATCAAAATCAAATTTAGATACAATATAAACTTTTGGCTTACTAATTGAGTCAAAATATAGAAATATTACTACTTAAAATTAGCATAAGTATATGAAAATTAAGATAGATAGTAATAAGATTTATTTATTGATGAGTAAGACATTTTGGCTATTGACCTCAGCAAAACTAATCCTGAAAGTATTTCTTGGCACAATAAATTATATCTGATAAGCAGTCTTACTCTTGGCAAAGTATTTGCTAAGATATTTACAAAAACAACAAAGAAATAACCTAAATATTCAATATTTTAAAAAGAATTACATAAATTATGATTTATTCAGTTAGCGGAGTACTATGTGTCCCATCACATTGATGCCGTACAATTTTACTTGTTTTTTAGAAATCACTTCAAATACTTACTTGAAAATAGACAGTGAAGAGCAAATGTGGGACTGGAATAGCATGTTAGGATTCATTGGTAAATTCTAGATAGAAGATTGGTGGGAGGTTGGAATAGGATGGTGAAATAAAAGAACTAAGAAGTAGGTATCATTTTTTTTTAGGATTCTTTTTTTAAAAAAATATTTTTTATTTAAGAAAGGATAAATTAACAAAACCATAGGGTAGGAGGGGTACAACTCCACACAATTCCCACCACCCAATCACCATATCCCATCCCCTTCCCTGATAGTTTTCCCATTCTCTATCCTTCTGGGAGCATGGACCCAGGGTCTCTGTGGGTTGCAGAGGGTGGAAGGTCTGGCTTCTGTAATTGCTTCCCCGCTGAACATGGACTTTGAGTGGTCGGTTCATACTACCAGTCTGCCTCTCTCTTTCCGTATTCGGGCGGGTCTCTGGGGGAAGCGGAGCTCCAGGACACATTGGTGGGGTCTTCAGTCTAGGGAAGCCTGGCTGGCATCCTGATGGCATCTGGCACCTGATGGCTGAAAAGAGAGTTAACATACAAAGCCAAACAAATTGTTGAGCAATCATGGACCCAAAGCTTGGAATAGTGGAGAGGAAGTGTTGGGGGAGTACTTGCTGCAAACTCTAGTGTACTTTTGCTTATAAGTATATATTTTGCAGTAGTTTATGGATACGTGTGAACATATGCTCTCTCTCACAGAACCTGGTGTATATCTAAGTTTTGGAACTTTGTTAAAAAGTGAACCTCCTGGGATGGAATTAGAGTGTACTATGAAAGGAAAGATCTCACCCGAGTAATGAAGCTGAAGGGTTTTCATTCCACAGGTGAAGTCTCTGGACACAGTCTGAAGTCAAGCATGTTGAGGTGGCAATTGTTGTGTTGATTAGGTTGCGATTGGCAGATGCAATATTATTGGATATAGATTGGGAGAGGCATGAGGGAAAGTGGGCCCTATCCTAAGGTTCCAGGACTGGGGAAAATATAGGCTCTATAGTGGAGATGTGAGGTTCCTGCTGTCTTAGGGTTCAAAAAGACAATGGATAGTTAATGTTATCATCACATTATTTGGTAATTGGGTTAACTTTGAAAAGTCCTTTTGTTAGGGTTTTCTGTATAGTACCCAGTATCTTGTATGTAGCTCTGCCATTGGTTGCTTCTGAACTACTTGGTCTAGGCTTTTGAGAGAGTCTGCATATCTAATACACAACCTATATATTAAAAAGACTCTGTGTTTTAAAAACTTTGAGGCATACAATTAATTTTCCCCCTCTCATATTAACTAGTGATTTATATGACTACATTTTACTAGGAGTGTACATAAACACCATTCCCACCACCGAAAGACTGTGTCCCATCCCACCCTCCCAGGAAGCTGCATGTCTATCCCTCACCACAGCGTTTTTACTTTGGTGCCCTACTTTCAATTTAGTCAGATCCTGCTTTAAGTTTCCCTTTCAGATCTTCTTTCTCAACTTCTTTTGATGAGTGGGATCATCCCATACTCATCTTTGTATTTATGACTTAGCTCACTTAACATAATTCTTTCTATCTCTGTCCAAGATGGGTCAGAGAAGGTGGGTTCATTGTTTTTGATAGCTGTATAGTATTCCATGGTGTATATATAACACAGCTTTCTCAGCCACTCATCTGTTGCTGGGTATCTGGGTTGCTTCCAGGTTTTAGCTATTATGAATTGTGCTGCTATGAACATAGGAGTACACACCTCTTTTTGGTTGGGTGTTATGGAGTCCTTGGTTATAACCCCAGGAGAGGAATTACTGGATCATATGCCAGGTCCATGTCTAGCCTTGTGAGAGTTACCCAGACTGCTCTCCACAGAGGCTGTACCAATTTATATTCCCACCAGCAACATGGAATATTTTTCCACTTTGTATCCTTTTCTATTTCCTTGAATATTGACACAGGATTTTCAGTGTACAAATATTTCACTTCTTTTGTTATGCTTATTCCTAGATATCTTATTGGTTTTGCTGTTAAAGTGAATAAGACCTAATCCCAGATTTTTTTTCTCCTTCTGACTTAGTGTTTGCATAAAACAATGACACCAATTTTGTATATCAGTTTTGTAGCCTACTACCTTTCTATATATGTTGTTTGATAATTTCCAGGAACATTCCTGTTGGGTTCTTTAGGTGTTTCTATGTATCCTATCATATTATCTGCAAATACTGACAGCTTAACTTCTTATTTTCCAATCTGTATCTCATGAATCCTTCTTTCTCATCTAATTGCTAAGGCAAGACCTTCCAATGCTATGCTGAATAGTAAAGGTGATAGTGGGTAGCCCTGTTTAATCCCTACTCTATATGTAAATGCTTTCAGTGTTTAACCATTGGGTATGATGTTGGCTTGTAGTTTTGCTGTATATGAATTCTGCTAAGTTAAGGAACTTTCCATTTATTCCCATATTTGTAGTGTTTTGATCATGAGTGGATGTTGGATTTTTTGTCAAAATCTTTCTCTGTATCAATTGAAATAATCATGTGATTTTTATTTTTTCTTTTATTGACTTACATACACTGAACCAGCCTTATATCCCTGGGATATATTCCAGTTGGTCATGATGTGCAATTTTTTTCCCTCCAGGGTTATCGCTGGCTCTTGGTGCCTACACTATGAATCCACTGCTCCTGGCATCCATTCTTTCCATTGTTGTTGCTGTTATTATTGTTACTGCTGTTATTGTTGGATAGGACAGAGATAAATTGAGAGAGAAGGGGGAAGATATAGAGGGGGAGAGAAATTAGACACCTGAAGACCTGCTTTACTGCTTGTGAAGCGACCCCCCTGCAGGTGGGGATCTGGGGTCTCGAACTGGGATCCTTGTGCTTAGCAAGATCTGTGCTTAACTGGGTATACCACACCTGCCCCCCTGTACAATATTTTTAGTGTACTGCTGTATATGGTTGGATAGAATTTTATTCAATATATTATTATCTTCTATGCTCACCAGATACATTGTTTTGTAGTCTTTTTTTTTTTTCTAATTTGTCTCTGTCTGCTTTTGGTATCAGGGAGATGTTAGCTTCATAGAAGGTGGAAAGGAGTCTTTCTGAGTCTTTATTATTTTGGAAGAGATTAATAAGTACAGATATTAACTTTTCCTTGAAAAATTTGTAGTTGTAGAACTAATCTGTGAAACCCTCTGGGTCTGGGCCTTTACTGTTTGGAAAGTTCTTGATAACTATTTCAATTTTGTTGCCTGTGAAGCAACCACTATATTTCACCAAGAACAAAAGAAAACTCCAAATGTATCAAGGACTTGGATGATAAAACAGAAACTATCAAATACTTAAGAAAAATGTTAGTAGAGGGAGTCGAGCTGTAGCACAGCAGGTTAAGCGCAGGTGGCACAAAGCACAAGGACTGGCATGAGGATCCTGGTTCGTGCCCTGACTCCCCACCTGCAGGGGAGTCGCTTCACAAGCGGTGAAGGAGGTCTGCAGGTGTCTATCTTTCTCTCCCCCTCTCTGTCTTCCCCATCTCTCTCCATTTCTCTCTGTCCTATCCAACAACTAGGACAACAATAATAACTACAACAATAAAACAACAAGGGCAACAAAAGGGAATAAATAAGTAAATAAAATAAATAAAAAGAAAATAAAAAAATTAAAAAAGAAAAATGTTAGTAGAACTCTTTGCTATATCAATTTTTTATTATTATTCATTATTTGACTATTATTACTTTTTATTAATCTTCGACTGAAATACTCAATTTTTTTTTGTCTCCAAGGTTATTCCTGGGGCTCGGTGACTGTGCCATGAATCCATTGCCCCTGGAGGTCATTTTTCCCATTTTGTTGCCTCTGTTTTTGTTATTGTTGCTATTGCTGTTGTTATTGGATAGGACAGAGGGAAATCAAGAGAGGAGGGGAAGACATACGGGGGAGAGAAAGATAGACACATGCAGACCTGCTTCACCTCTTATGAAGCAACTCCCCTGCAGGTGGGGAGCACGGGGCTTACATAGGTATCTTTAAGCTGGTCCTTGAGCTTTGCCATGTGCGCTTAACTTGCGCAATTGCTCGGCCCCCTCATAGTTTTTGAAAATATTTTTCAGTAACTTACACAAATTATTGATCTTACATAGACCAAAGTTGGTGAAGCTTTATAAAACTGAAGGTATATGATTTGTTCTCTTTTTTCATATTAATTTTTTACCACTCCCATTAGATACCATAGATACCATTATTGCTTTCTCAGGGTCTTCAAAATAGATGGGCACTTTTCTCACATTTGTATATTCAGTAGTCTATATTCCACATATGAGTGAAACCATTCTGTAGTTGTCTTTCACCTCTTGCTTCACTGAGCATATTCTTCTCCAATTCCATCCACTTTATTCCAAAGGACACAAAATCATCCCTTTTTATTGCTGCATAATTCTCTGTTGAGTGTATGTCCCAGAATTTTTTCATCAGACATCTATTGAAGGGCATTTTGGTTTTTACCAGGTTTTTTCTATTATGAATAAAGCCGTTATAAACACGGCTGTGCATATATCCCTTCAAATCAGTATTATAATATTTTTTGGGTATATGCCTACTAGTGGAATTTCTGGGTCATATGGCATTTCAATTTGTATTTGTTTAAGGATCCTCTAAACTGTTCTCCATGATTTCACCAGTTTACATCCCTCACCAGCAATGTAGTAAAGTTGCTCTCTCTCTCCACATCCTCTCCAACACTTATCTTTCCTTGTTTTATTGATGGAACCCATTCTCACAGGTGTGAGGTGGAATCTCAGTGTGGTTTTAATATGAATTTATCTGATGATGGGAGAATTAGAACATTTCTGCATATGTCTGTGAGCCATGTGTATCCTTTTATTTTAGAGATCCATCTATTCATCTGCCCACTTTTTAATTGGGTTACTCTTTCTTTTTGATGAGCTATAGGAGTCCTGTACAGATGTTTGATAGTAACTGCTTGCCTAAATTGTAGTGTGCAAATATCTTTTCTCATTTTCTGGGTTTTCTGTCTATCCTTATAGAATTATATTTTGATGTGTAAAAGCTTTTTAATTTGATGTAGTCCCATGTATTGATTTTTGCTTTTGTTTTCTTGCCCGTGGGGTAGAGTCTCCAAATAAGTCTTTAATGTTAAAGTTCTGAAATGTTTCACCAGTGTATTCTTCTATGTATTTTATAGTTTCAAGTCTAAAATCCACAGATTTACCCACTTTTAGTTAGTTTTTATGCATGGTATTAGGTGTGGTCTAGTTTTACTTTTCTGCATGTGGTTGTCCAATTTACCCAGCACCATTTATGTGAGACTTTCTTTTCCCCACTGGACAGTTTTGGCCCTTTTATATAATGAGACTATATATGTGTGGGTTTAGTTCTGAGCTCTCTATCTATTCCGTTGATCCACATATCCATTTTTTCCCAATACCCACTGTTTTAACTACTATTACTTTGCAATATAAACTGAAGTCAGGAATTATGATGACTCCATTTTTCTTCATTTTATCAGGAGAGCTTTTGCTAGTCGTTTTTTTTTAATTCTATACTAAGTTTTGGATGAGTAGTTCAATTTCCTCGAAATATGTCATTAGAATTATATATATATTTATATATATATATATATATGTATATTCCCATTTTTTGCCCTTGTTGTTTTATTGTTGTAGTTACTGTTGTTGTTATTGATGTCATCATTGTTGGATAGGACAGAGAGAAGAGGGGAAGATCGAGAGGGGGAGAGAAAGATAGAAATCTGCAGACCTGCTTCACCACCTCTGAAGCGACTCCCTTGCAGGTGGGGAGCCAGGGGCTCGAACCAGGGTCCTTATGCTGGTCCTTGTGCTTTGCACCATGTGTGCTTAACCTGTTGAGATACTGCCCAACTCCCAGAATTTTTTATATTTTTCATTATTTATTTATAAAAAGGAAACACTGACAAAACCATAGGATAAGAGGGGTACAACTCTACACAGTTCCCACCACCAGAACTCTGTATCCTCCCCTGATAGCTTTCCTATTCTTTAACCCTCTGGAAGTATGGATCCAAGGTCATTGTGGGATGCAGAAGGTGGAAGGTCTAGCTTCTGTAATTGCTTCTCCACTGAACATGGGTGTTGACAGGTCGATCCATACTCCCAGCCTGCCTCTCTCTTTCCCTAGTGGGGCAGGGTTCTGGGGAATCAGAGCTCCAGGACACATTTGGTGGGGTCATCTGTCCTGGGAAATATGGTTGGCATCATGCTGGCATTTGGAACCTGGTGGCTGAAAAGAGAGTTAACATATAAAGCCAAACAAGTTGTTGACTAATCATGTACCTAAAGGCTGGAGTAGTGCAGGTGAAGAGTTGGGGGGGGTCTCCGTTCTGTAGATAGCTAGTAGGCATATTTTAATTATATTCTAAAGGGCCTGTGGCTATACTAGTTTATTATTTTTTCTGAGACTGAAATCTGATCTGCTGGTGGATCCTAGTTATTGTCAATGGAATTTTAATAGGGACTCCATTGAATTTATAGATTGCTTTAGGCAAGATTGGCATTTTAATAATATTTATTCTTCCAATCCATAATGTTTTTCCATTTCTTTGTGTCATCCTCTATTTCTTTTCTTCTTTTTTTTAATAATTAGTGATTTATTGATGATTGACAAGATTTTGGAATAAGAGCGGTACAATTCCATATAATTCAATTCCCACTACCAGAATTCCATATCCCTTTTTCCCCTTAGAAATTTCCCTGTACTTTATCCCTCTGGGAGTATGGACCAAGAATCTTTATGAGGAGTAGACGGTGGAAAATCTGGCTTTTGTAATTGCTTCTCCACTGGACATGGGTGTTGACAGGTAGATCCATAGTTTTATTCCATTTCTTTTTTTCTCTAGTGGGACAGAGCTCTGTGGAGACTGGGTGAGGTCACTGCCCAGGGAAGTCAGGTTGGCATCATGGTAGTATCTGCAACTTGGTGGCTAAAAATCATTAATATGTAAAGCAGAATAAGCTAATAACCTAAAGGTAAGGATATAACAGGTGAAATTTGGGATTTTCGTTATATAAGAAGCTAGAAAGTATAGTTTAGGTGTATTATAATTTTACCTTACAAATTTTTGACTGAGCCCAACATCTAAAATGAAGTTGAGCTGTGAATATTGTCTGGGAAGATGGTTTTCAGAGTTCAGAATTGGAATAGAAAGTTGAATCGGGGCAGAGAGAAGCCCCTAAATATGGGAGAAGTAAACAAATACCATTGACTGTAAACTTCACAGATATCCTCTATTTCTTTTAACATTGTCTCATAGTTTCCCTTAAAAAAGTACTTCACCTCTTTTGTTAGATTTATTCCTAGGTATTTTACCAGTATGGATTCAATTGAAAATGGGATAACTTCCTTGAGTTTCCTTTCCTCTGTCTCATAGTTTGTATAAAAAAAATGCCATAGATTCATGAGTAATGATTTTGTAATCTGAGTGGGGACAGAGTCTCATGGTGGAATGGTGTGGGATTACACATGTATTATCTTATAATTTTGTAAATCAGTATTAAATTACTAATAAAAAAGAAATAACTAACTCATTATGTCTAACATATCTAGTCAGGAACTGACTTTCTTATTCCCAAACGTAAAAAAAAATAAAATATATTTGAGAAGCAACCAGTGAGAGAGAGAGAGAGGAAGGAGAGGGAGAGGGAGAGGGAGAAGAAGAGGGAGAGGGAGAAGGAGAGGGAGAGAGAGAGAGAGAGAGAGAGAGAGAGAGAGAAAGAAAAAATAAGAGAACAATTACCATAGCACTGAAAGATTCCTCCAGTGCAGTGGATCCAAGCTTGAATATGGTTCACAGGCTTGATAAAGCAGTCTCACTATCCAGGTAGCAGTAATAGCAAAACACTCAGAAACTAAAAGTGGCTTAAGGGAAAGATTTCATTCTTGAACCATCATACCTTCAATGTGTAAAAAAATGAAATTAGAACATGCGTAATGATATATAGTTGGTAAGACCTATTTATTGAATTATGGCAAGAACTATACTAGTGATATTAAGAGTAAGAGTATAAGAATGGAATCTTTAACATTATATGTAGTAAAGTTATTGGCAATGTAAAGGTACAATATAAATTACAAGGCAATTGAGAGAATTAAATATGGTCCATTATTTGAAGATAGTGATAGAAAAAAAATTGAGGAGCATGGGACTGGAAAGACAGCTCACTTGGATAGTGATCTTGCTTTGTTATGCATGTGAGCCTGGCATTCTCTGCATTGAAGGAAGCCTCAGTGCTGTGGTGTCTCTCCCTGCATTCTGTTTTTCTGTCTTTATATCAGTGTTTCTGTCTGAAAAAGTTGAGCAGAAAAACTCTGGAAAGGATGGGGGTGGGGTAGGCGGTGGTTGAGAGGGCATTTAGTATAATCCTTTATGTATTTGAACTGAGATTTAGAAAAGTATAAACTCACATAAAATGTTTGTGGGTCTTTAAATTGAACAACTGCTTTGGAGATACAATTGATGTTATCTAAGAAATGTCAAGATCATTGTCAGACACCTCCCACTCTATTACCAATAATACTTCCATAACTTACATTTCCTCTTTAAATTATTTTATTATCTTTATTGAATAGCGACAGCCAGAAATCAAGAAGAAAGGGAATGCTAGAGGGACAAAGACAGAGAGACACCTGCAAAACTACTTCACCACTCGGAAAACCTTCCCCCTGCAGGTGGGGACCTGGGGCTCAAACCTGGGACCTTGTGCATTGTAACATGTACACTCAACCAGTGCACCACTGTCCGGCCCCCATAACTTATATTTCCCATACTTCCATAGATTTAATAATCATCTGTGTGGATCTTCTGTAGAGTATCTTAAAAATTTTAAGAATATAAAGCCAAACAAATGATTTTTTGTCAGTGTTTTCTTTTTATAAATAAAAAATTAGAAAAAAATGCACAATCTGTAATCCAAACAGTTTGAATAAAGTAACACTATTTGGTTTCTTAAAAAAATAAGAATATTCTCAGATGACATAACAACATAGTGATTCTTAGCACTTGGCACCTTGTGCCCTAGATAAACACTACTACATGTGAACAATGGTAATGCACAGAACATTATGGGAACCTAGTTTATCATAAATGAAACAATAAGAAATATCTGTAAGAGAAAAATGAATAGGTTAATAGTGGTACCTTCAATGAAAGCATTTTTTTTTTTTTTAGAATGTATGAACAGGATATAAAGTAAATGAGAAAATCACAAAAGCATAATATCAGTTCAGATAAAATAGAAGGTACTATTCATAAATCATGATCAGAGGAAATATGGAAAATAATACTATACTTCTTTACATATATGTAGTTCATATTCATAGTTCATGCAGATGATATACAACATATTAAAGACAGTGGATAGCACCTAACAGAATATGAAATGAATAGAATACATAGTTTCAAACCTGTCAATGATATTTTATTTCAAAACTGAACACTAGAGAGGTAATTCACCAAACATGCAAATCTTTGAGCCTGACACCACATGGGATGTTTAATTACATCAGAACAAACTCTGGTGTTTCTTCCTTTCTCTTTATCTGAATGGAAGAAAAAACAGCCTGGAGCAGTGAAGTTCCTGACTCCAGAATCAATCTGTCAATCAATTAATAAGTTTATTTAAATAAATAGAACATGAAGTCAATATGAATGTCATATTTGAAAATATACATTTATATTTTCAAGTTCTTATAACTTGTAAAGTGTTTTATAGATATTTATTTATTTATTATTTCATAGATATTTATTTATAAATATAAAATATAAAACCTAGAAGTTACCTGTGTGAACAATTGCCATAAATAAAGCATTTGTGCTATGATGAGAATGTTCTCTTTTGTTACCAGAAGTACTTCCTATAATTCTATTAGTCATACTTTGTTGCACAAATATAGCAATACTTAAATAAGTCATCATGATTCATCTATAGTTGATTTATAGAAGAAAACTAACATTATAAAGTAGACTTACATATAAAGCAATAAGCAATCAAAATCTTACCATGCCTTTTTTTAGATTACACAAAATGGGTTGTGGTATTCAAAGGGTAGGTAGCTACATAATAAGCAATATGTTAAAAATGCAAAAATAATTTCTTCCCTTCCTAAGTTTTGCCAAAAAGAATTTTTTCTAAGGGTTCTTTATTTTGGATACAAAAATATAAATCTGTCTTCTCTCTTTCCTTTTTCACTTTGAAGACATTGAAGGTCTAGTTTAGTTCCTTTATTTTTGTGACCCCAGTAACTAGATTCCAGTCTAACACATACCAGTGGTATGAATTGATATGTGTGAACTGAATTCATCTTTGACATAATAACAAGAAATACTATAACTCAAAATAAATTACAATTTATAAAGGAATCCATATATTTAATTATTTATTTATAAGATCACTTTATTCAATAAAGTGACAATGATGATTTATGACAGTATTACTGTCATATGTACATATTTATTTTATTTTTAATTATTTTTTATTGATTTAGTAATGATTGACAAGACTGTAGGATAAGAGGGTTATAATTCCACACAACTCCCACATAATACAGAACAAAAAGAGTTCTGTATCCCATGTCCTCCACTGGAAGCTTTCCTGTTCTTTTTCTCTCTGGGAGTATGGACCCAAGATTATTATGGGGAGCAAAAGGTCTGGTGTCTATAATTGTTTCTCCTCTGGACATGGGTGTTGGCAGGTCAATCCATACCCCCAGCCTATTTCTTTTTTAAAATCTTTTAATTTTTATTTATAAAAAGGAAACACTGACAAAAACCATAGGATAAGAGGAGTACAACTCCACACATTTCCCACCACCAGAACTCCGTATCCCATCTTGTCCCTTGATAGCTTCCCTGTTCTTTATCCCTCTGTGAGTATGGACCCAGGGTCATTATGGGGAGCCGAAGGTGGAAGGCCTGGATTCTGTAATTGCTTCCCCACTGAACATGGGCATTGGCAGGTTGATCCATGCTCTGGGAAAGTGGGGATCCAGGACACATTGTCTGGTCATCTGTCCAGGGAAGTCTGGTTGGCATCATGTTATCATCTGGAACCTGGAGGCTGTGAAAAGAGTTAACATATAAAGCCAAACAATTTATTGACCTATCATGAACCTAAAGGATGGAATAGTGCAGATGAAGATTTGGGGGGTCTTTGTTTGTAGATAGTAGGCCTATTTTAGTTATATTCCAAAGGGCCCATGACTATACTAGTTTTTTTTTTCTTTTATTTCTGAACCTGACATCTGATATGCAGGTGGAGCCAAGTTATTGTCTGGGGAGATGATGTCATGGCTGGAAAATGGACCAGAAAGCTGGATCAGGAAAGAGAGTAGCTCCCAATTATGGGAAAGGTGTATAAATATTGTTGACTGTACACCCCATCAAACTGATGTTTTCTGGGCCCCATATTCAGCTTAGGAGCCTATGAGACCTCTTCATCCCTGTAGATCTGAGCTCACATTCTGTGGTCATGAGTAGGAACATTCCAAGCTGCCCCAATTCCCGGATCCATCTTACTCAGGTGGAGTATGTTATCTATCCTCCCTTCGGAGGATGAAACATTCCACTTCACCACACCACTTCACCACTTGTAAAGCTTCACCCCTGCAGGTGGAGACCTAGGGCTTAAACCAGGGTCCTTGGTCTTTGTGCATTGTAACATATGCATTCAACTAGGTGTGCCACCACCTGTCCCCTTCTTCCATGAGTATTCTTGATAAAGTATTACAACAAAGTCTTCTGTGTCTAAACTTCAACATAACAATGATCGTGGATCTTTGTGCACTGAGAAATTTTCCTCTGAAAAAGAGCTGATGTTATAAATTAGATTAAGTTTTTTTGTTTTTTTTTACAAGAGCACTGCTCAGTTCTGGCTTATGGTGGTGGAGGGGATTGAACCTGGGACATCGGGGCCTCAGGTATGAGTGTCTGTTTGCATAACCATTATGCTATCTACCCCTGCCCTACAACAAGCAGGCCTTCCATGAATGCTCTTTTTTATATAATTTTTTAAAACATTATTATTATTTTAACTTTTTTCCTTTTTTTGTCCTTGTTTATTATTGTTTGGTTATTATCATTTTTTTATTGCTGTCGTCATTGCTAGATAGGACAGAGAGAAATGGAAAGAGGAAGGGAAGACAGAGAGGGGGAGAGAAAGATAGACACCTGCAGACCTGCTTCACTGCCTGTGAAACGAGCCCCCTGCAGATGGAAAGCCAGAGGCTCGAACTGGCATCCTTCCCCAGGTCCTTGCATGCCCTGTGCCACATGCACTTAACCCGGTGCTCTACCACCAACTCCCACTCTGGATTTTTATTGCCACTAAGTAATGTGCTTTATGAAGAGATAGATTATTTTTTTAATCATCTACTTCCAAAATATTTTAACATCTGTAGTGCAGCTAGTTAAAATTCTAAACCATTTCTAGCCAATAATAGTAAAAAATAATGAATGTTATTTCACAAGCTTACTTTTTTTTATAATGATTCCCTGAAGACACATCTGTGTGTAGTATAAAAGCATAGTCTAAAAATAGTTTTGATTACTTGACATGCTTTCTTTAACAGTAGATTTATATTACAGTAAGTATTTTTAAACCTCAGAAATATATACATATATTATGACTGATTTAAGTATTGTAAGTTGTACATACCACATCTTGTAGCAGATCATGTCACATCTAAAAGAAATATTGCTGATGCATCATATAATTTCTTTTAAAATTTTTATTTATTATTGGACAGAGACAGAAATTGAGAGAAGAGAGGGAAATAGAGAGGGAGAGACAGAGAGACACCTGTAGCTCTACTTCACCACTTGTGAAGCTTTCCTTCTGCAGGGAGGGACCAGAGACTTGAACCTTGAACTTGAGTCCTTGCATACTGTAGTGTGTGCATTTAACCAGGTGCTCCACTGCCTGGCCAGAGGGGGACCAGGCACTTGAACCAGAAACTTGAGTCCTTGCACACTGTAGTGTGTTCATTTAACCAGGTGCTCTACTGCCTGGCCCCTCATCTTATTTCTTTGGCAAGATGGGTAATAAAATATATTTTGTTTAAGAGTTGTGAAGTTGATTACAAATGAAATATCTTCTGATCACAGGTATTTAACTGATTTCATTTTCTTTCATTGTGTGGATTTGTTCTAATTAATAAGGTCTCTATCACTAAGTAAAGCCAGTTAGATTCTAATTGAATAACTTCCTGCTTGTCATAGTTACAATAGTTTCTGTATAGATGCTAACACCATGTATGTATGTAGGAATTATCATGTGGACAACTACTTGTATTTATGATATCTAGGAGATATATATGATTTTATAGGAGAGAAGGACAATAGAAACTATGATGAACCAGTTCATTGGTATTTACAATACTTATAAATTATAAAAAGTTGTCTGTATCACCAGAAGAAATAGAATCATAAATACTCTAAAATTATAGCATTTCGAAGAGTCTTAAAAGCACATGATACTAAAAATTTATATTCACTTCTCATCTAGAAAGCGTTTCATTAATTTAAAGGTTGTGTGTGTGTGTGTGTGTGTGTGTGTGTGTGTGTTCTAAGTCTGATTATATTCAGTAAATTACCGACAGGTCATAAGATGTTTCAAAATGCAATTTGATATTCAAGACATCAACTGTTTATGGGTACAAAAGAAGTGAAATTAACAATAGAGATCCATTTTGACTATTATACTGCTTCTGGTTGTGTATTCAACCTCTCTACTTGAGGGAGTTTATGAAGGACTCTGTTGTGTGCAGGAATTTCATGATACCTGTGTTGATTCTCTTTGCAGAACCAGGCTCTGTTGCTTCATACACTGACTTGCCCCTCCCAGGTGCTACTTCCACTGAGCACTGCTTTATAAAGGGTCTTGTCATTATTGTACTTAGGAACAATATTCTGCTTCTCTGTGAACATCAAGATCCACACAATGGAAGTCTGAGTAAGTCAGAAAATGCTCCTCATGTTGTATTTATGATGTGATTTTTCAGGTCATGTTTTTTTGCACATTTTAGCTTCACATCTCTTATTTTAGCCCACAGCATGTCTGAGGCTAGATACAGGTGTAATATAGTAACTGGAATTTGTTTAAAAATCCCTAAGTAGACATATATGTGCCATATAGTTTTATCATTATTTTTTTTTCAATATTTGGGCAGCAATTGAATTACCTCAAGTTGACCAGATCATATTGTAAAGGAAGCTATCTGAAGGGCTTCGGAGATCTTTATCACTGATCAAGCCGAGGTATGTTAAAAATTATCTTTGATTTGAATATTGTTAATGAAGATATTGAAATTGGCTGTGACAATTGTCACTTGCAAGGAAATTAGATGGTGACTAGTTTTTTTTTTTTTTTTGGATGTGTCTTTTAAATTCGAATTCAGTTCCATTCTCTGCATAGATTCTTATTGGAGAATCCTACCACCTGACTCTGGCATGTTTAGGTGTATTCTGCATAAAGAATACACTCGAGTCTAGTGAAACTTTCATTTGGGCACTCTTAGAATTCCTGAAGGGTTCAGGCTTTGCTGAGATTATAGAACAGGTTTTTGCTGTTTCTATGAATATTTACTAATAGAGTTTATCTGTGACTTGGTTCCATTCCATGTAGCTAGAAAAGAGGAAGCAAGAAGAAAATAGAGAGTATATATTTGGTTTGTAAGTATCTCCTATTGTTTAGTGTTAACAGGATTTTCCAACAATAAATCTAGTAGTCCTAATTGTGGCAAAGGCTCTGTTCTGTTTGCACAAGGTAACAGTCATAAATAAATGAATAAATAAATAATAAGAATAACGGTATACCAAGTGGAGTGAACACATTATATTAGTTCAAACCCCTGATCACCACTTGCAGAGGGGAAACCTTGTGAACACTGCAGGCATATCTATCTCTCTCTCCCTCCTAATGACAAAACAAAACAAAAATTAATAATGGCATTGGCCCCTAGAAACATACCTAAAATAGACCTTCTATCTTCTCTCCACCATAAAATTCTTATTCTCATCAGCTCTATTCTTTCTTTTTTTAAAAAAAGTTTTGTTTATTTTTAATATTTCTTTATTATTGAATAGAAATAGAGAGAAATTTAGAAGGGAGGGGGTGTAGGAAAAGAGACAGAGAGATACCTGCAGTCCTACTTCACCACTTGTGAAGCTTTCCCTCGGTAGGTGGGGACCAGGGGCTTGAACCTGGGTCCTTGCACAGTGTCATGTGTGGGATCAACCAGCTGTGCTATTGCCTGCATCCTTATTCCTACTCTTTTGGTTCCTGTTTACTGTTTAACTTGATTGTTTTGTTTTGCTTTATATCTTACTGCCTTTGAGCCACCAAGTTGCAGATGCTATTATAATTCCATTATGACTTCCCTAGGCAGGCAACCTCACCAACCTTTCCAAAGCCCTATCCCATTAGGGAAAAATAAAAATACACTGGGGATAGACCAGCCAATAACCGTGTCCAGTGGAGCAGTAATTACAGAAGCTCCCACCTTCAGCACTCCCAGAAGAATTCTCGACCATGTCCATACACCCAGTGGGGTGGGAAATGTTAGGGGAAGATGGCCAGAGGACTCTGAACTTCATTCCATCAGGACTCAGAAAGAGAAGAGTGAAAAACGAAGGAGATTCACAAGTAGCAATAGGTATAAGTGTGACTTAAAAAGGAAAGAAAGAGAGGCCAGGCAGTAGTGCACCAGATTAAGCGCACATGGCACGAAGTGTAAGAACTGGCATAAGGATCTCATTTTGAGCCCTGGCTCCCCACCTGCAGAGAGGGCCACTTCACAAGAGGTAAAGCATGTCTGCAGGAGTCTATCTTTCTCTCCCCCTCCCTATCTTTCCCTCTTCTCTAGATTTCACTCTGTCTTATCCAACAACAACAGAAATAACAATAACAGCAACAAGGGCAACAAATATGGGAAAAAATGGCCTCCAGGAGCAGTGCAGAAATAACCCAGCTTCAGAAATAACCCTGGAGGCAAAAAAAAAAAAAAAAAGGAAGAAAGGGCAGGACCATAGAAAAAAGGGATATATATATATATATATGAACATATATATGTTTATAGGAATTATATTTATAGGAATTATAGTCAACCCATATCTGTGACCTTGGGAGAACTACTGCAGTTTCCAATAGAGGGAATAGGGACACAGAACTCTGGTGGTGGCAATGATGTGGAATGATGTGGAATTATACCTCTGTTATCTCATAATTTTATAAATCAATTAAATATATAATAAAATATATTTGCTTGGGCTTTATACTGAATTGGTGGGATGGAGAAATAATGACACAGATACTGTAAAAACTAATTAGATAGTTTTAGTAATGTAAATTGTGCTCCTTAGAGAAAAGTATCACATGCAACATATTCAAACAAGTGCATTGGGCTTTATTTGATCCCTAACATGGTTGTCAGGAATATAGAATATCTCACATTTGCAGAGAGGATGAGTACTAGAAAAATGAAGACTAATACAGAGAACACTTCCTTGAATAGACAGTTTGTATTTTCTGTTAGACTGAGCAATCTGACAGATAAGAATCCAGAAAATAAAACAAATGCAGCTAATAAGATTAAGACCAGAGGACCTAATATGATGTATATAGAAAGAAAATGAAAGGAGAAATTGGAAGTAGACTGGCTAGCTACTGGGAAGCTGAGTCGTCCAAATCAGTAAGCTTAGAGTTTGGTCCATGGCTGTGCCCAGGAGAAGGATTTATTTTGGACTTACACTGTGGCTTTTGAAGTGAAAGGATTCTTAAAAGTAAGTTCCAGGGAATGTAGGATTGGGTAAGGGAGATGCTTATATCTTTAGAATTGGGATCCTGGTCAGAATTTTCAGATAATAGAAACACATTCTCAAATTCCATATGATAGACAAATTGTAAAATGCATCTACTTCAATAAGGATGATGTTTTTTTTTAAATTCCTAAATTATATACATATATGTACACACCTGTGTGCTTATATATGTGTGTATGATAAGTTTATATATGATACCATGATGTAGATGTGCTAGCTGTCCACTAAAATAAATTTGCTCCATAGTATCACTCATATAATTAACAGTTATGAATATAAACTAGTACTTTTGGATTTAACAAGTAAGAATATAGAATATACACTTTCACTAGAATTTCTCATAGCTTTTTAAGTGTGTGTGTGCATGTGCTTGTGTGTCAAAAGTGATGTCATGGCTCCCAGGCTGACTTTTTCTATTTAGATAAAGACAAATAGAGAAGAGGAGTGTGGTCATAGCACCAAAGCTTGCCCTGGTGGTGTGTATCTTTCATGTGGTGCTAGGACCTCATCCTGGATCACAATTGTGGCAACACACACTTCCTTCCAGATGAACCATCTCTCCTGCCCCAACATTTGTTTTAATACATCTGTGTTTCAAACATAGCAATAGACATACTTATGGGAAGACATTATTTATGTTCATGGGTAATTCACATTAAGTGACACATTATATTTTAACTGGTCTTTCAAGATAGAGTCTTGACATAAACACTGTCTGTGAATTTTCACAAAAGAAATGGAACTAGCAAAAATTATGCTTCTCTTGTTCATTTTTTAGTTACCATGAGCCTTATTTTCAATTAAACTGATAACCAAAATTAGCTCAGATCCTCAAATATCAAAACACACAAATAACTAGTAATAGTTTTCATTTGTTGCTTGAACATGACAACAACTATAAAAGCTGATGATTCTCTTCCCCTCAAAATTTATATATAGCTCAATATCATACTGAATAAACATTTTACCTCAAGGCATTTATAACTCACAGTGTAGTGGTTATTATGTATTTCTCCTTTTGGGAAATATCAATTTATGCTGGTTCTACTTTTAGGTGTTTGGTCATGTCTGGAACTATGTGGAAAACTAAAGGGAAAGGTTTTAGAAAATGTCTTGCTGTGCACACAGGAACTAGGAAAACAAGATAAAGTTCTATTTCATTAGAGATGAAGATAAAATTATGTTATCATAGAGCAATAATAAATCAGACCAACCTTAGCTAATGTACAGAGATGCTGTGGAACCTTCTTAATGACAATTCATCATGAGGCTGGGTAGAGGCATACCTAGTGGAGCACTTACGTTACAATACACAAGGACCTGGGTTCAAGCTCCCAGTCAACACCTGTAGTGGTGAAGCAGTTTTGTAGGTATCTCTTTTCCCTTCCCTCTCTGTTTCTCTGTATCTACCATAAGTAAATAATTTAATTTAATTTAATTAAAAAATATTTCATCCTAGGAGAATAAGAAAAGGCAACACAAGTGAGACTCAGCAACACAGCTCTCCAGTGCAATGCTTTTTTTCTCCCTTTTCTCTTTATGTTTCATTTGGTATGAATAGAGAGGAGCTTGATAGCTAACATGCAGATGGGCTAATATTATCGTTTAAGAAGATGTCATCAGAGTTGGGACATTACCTAGGCTTATTCTCCACAAAGAATCTCTTCAGATCCTGGAATTTCCAGATACATTTTTATCTCTTAGTTCTTCCCTGGGTTTCCCTAGTACATGCCATCTTTTGGTTATTTATCTTTATAGTGATAAAATAGAATTTATTTAAAGATTCACATGTCAGCTCCTCATCTGTGATTCCATAGGTAACTATCAGATTCCTCTTCTTCTTCTTCTTCTTCTTCTTCTTCTTCTCCTCCTCCTCCTCCTCCTCCTCCTCCTCCTCCTCCTCCTCCTCCTCCTCCTCCTTCTTTTTTTTTTTTTTGCTCCCAGGTTATCATTGGGACTCCATGCCTGAATTACAAATCCACTGCTCCTAGAGGCCATCTTTTACTCTGTTGTTATTATTGTTGGTGGTGGTGGTGCTGTTGCTGTTGTTGAATAGGACAGAGAAAAATTGAGAAAGGAGAGGAAGACAGAAAGGGGGAAAGACACCTGCTTCACCACTTGTGAAGCGACCCCCTGCTGTAAGTGGGGAGCCGGGACTCAAACTGGGATCCTAGTGTGAGTCCAGCACTTTGCACTATGTGAGCTTGACCTGGTGCTCTACTGCCAGATCCCCAGTGATCAAATGCTTTAAGTTAGTTTTTTCAAATGTAAAAACACTTTTTTTAAAAAAATTCTTTATTGGGGAAATAATGGTTTACATTTGACAGTAAATATAATAGTTTGTATATGCATATCATTTCTCAGTTTTCCATATAACAATACAACCCCCACTAGGTCCTCTGTCATACTTTTTAGACCTGTATTCTCCCCCACACCCACCCCATAGTCTTTTTCTTTGGTGCAATATGCCAATTCCAGTTCAGGTTCTACTTGTGTACAAACACTTTTTTTTTTAAAAAAGAGTTGTTATAATACTTCTGAGTTGTGAATAGGAAACATCTGACACACTAACCAGCATTTATCATCAATTTGGTAGCCTCTGTTTCTATTGTTAGGAAAACAGATTGAGACTGGGTAAATAGTTGCTACATAGAAGAGTCTTATAAAATTTCGTAGGGTTATTAAATGTTCAGTTATTTTCAATTACCTCTGTAAGCCATCATGTTTAATTTATACAGTTTTAGACTTTTATGAATCAGGCCTTGTGCATGCATGATTTCACTGCTCCTAGGTCACTTTATTATTCTGATAGATTCAGAAAGAGAGTTAGCAGGAGAGGGAGAGATATCATAGTTCTTAGACTGCACCTTGGCACTCATGTGTGATTTCAGAATTTGAATCTTGGTTGTATGAATGCCACAGTACTCATCATATGAATGCCACAGTACTCAATGAGCTGTTGTTTTATTCATATTACTTAGATTTATGAAGATATAGACATGTCTTTGAATTGAATTATCTTATGTACTTTCCCTTCCAAATTTTATCAAGCCATTAAATTGATTCATGTATAAGAAAAACACGGCAGGATAAAAACTTCTGGATTTGAATTATATGATGTTGGTTTCATGATTTAATTTCATAAGTTTTAGATGATCTACAAAAGTGATTGAGGCAGTAAGTAATACTCCTCAGTTCTATTAAGTGAGTTATAAGTTGAGTATGTGGGGCTGGCAGAATAGCTCATCTGGATAGTGAGCCTGATCTGTCATGCACATTATCCAAATTCAAGCCCAGACTTCACCACATTGATGAAAACTATGGAACAACTGTATCTCCCTCTCTATCCTTTCCCCCTCCCTATCCCTCTCTCTCTCCCTTTCAGTTTCTCTCACTCTTGCTCTTTCTGAAAAAAAAAAAAGTTGACTTGGTGTGGTAAAGTCACAGCAGCAACAACAAAAAAAGAATTGAATCTGTGATGGCATAGTGTTGATAATACTTAGGAGACTATGAGAAGTACTGATGATATTAAAGAGAGAATATCTTTAAACATTTTAAACTATGAGCTCATAAATCTGTTATTGGAGGCTCAGGAGTTGCTTTAGTGATGATTGGATTGGGTTCTTGAACAAAGAGTCCTGAGTTTGATCCCTGGCATCACTTGTTCCAGAGTGATGCTCTGGTTCTCATAAATAAATAAATAAATCTATTTAAAATATTTATTCCCTTTTGTTGCCGTTATTGTTTTATTGTTGTTATTATTGATGTTGCTGTTGTTGGATAGGACAGAGAGAAATGGAGAGAGGAGGGGAAGACAAGAGAGGGGGAGAGAAAGATAGACACCTGCAGACCTGCTTCACCACCTGTGAAGTGACTCCCCTGTAGGTGGGGAGCTGGGGGCTCGAACCGGGATCCTTATGCCGGTCCTTGCGCTTTGCACCACGTGCGCTTAACCCGCTGTGCTACTGCTTGACTCCCAACAAATCTATTTTTAAAGCTCTTACTGATGTGTAAGTATTCTTGTATCTTCTTGAGGGCATGAAAACGAATTGCCATTTTATTAAGACTTCTTAACCATAACTAATATTTATTGCACACAGTTTAGTTCTTTGGCAAACAGTACAACCATAAAATGGCATAGCTTTATTCCAACATGAATAGAAAAATGAAATTTATTCATGCTAAACTGGTGAGATAGCTCATTTGAGAGGCCACAGTGTTTCCATGAGTACTATCTACATTCAAGCTATCCTGCCAGAACCCCACATTAAAGTATAATGAACTGAAGGTAGTGTTGGTGCTATGATATCTCTCTCTCTCCCATCTGGATAAAAAAATCACCCTAGAACAGTGACCTATGACAAAAAAACTCCTTTAGTCAGTTTGGTTATTTGTAAACTAATCTGTGTGATCACTTAAGGCATAGTACTGACTTTCAGTTCAGTAATATTAATACCCTATATTAACTATAGAGATTGTCTTTGAGATTTTAGTGGTCAGATAATTATGATGTTCTAATATAAAATCAACTAATGCCACCCTTATTTTAACCTATAACTAAAAAATTCCACTTCAGTTTTAAAAATAAAAATTAGGTTATGTATGTATGGCCAAGTACAAGTTTAATATCTTTCTCTGAACTTACATTCCATGTGTTTATAATTTATATAAGGACGTAATGGCAAAACTATCATTTAAGCAGTCAAACCCAGACCCAAAAGAGCTTGACTCTAACCTCAGGCAGGAAAAAGAAAAGGAAACAGCAGCACAATGGTATATTTATTTCTGTTTCATTAAATATTATTACATTTCCATTATTTTTTTTCTTTTAAAATAAATGACTTACATAAACTGGGAATCAAAAAAGAGATGGATAAATTTAAATGTTCTAGGGAAGTTTACTCCTTTACATGCTTTCCCAGTCATTTCTTCACATTCTAATCTCCCTGGACTATTTTAGTAAAAATTTAATGCCTAAGAAATTTTATTAAAGCTATAAATTCTAGGTGGGAAACTTCTGGCATGACAACTAAATAGAAGGAACCTGTGTTTACCCCCATCCAGTAAAAATAGCAACGTTAAACCTAACCAGGGAATTATTTGCACGGAAATCATTTTGAAACTTGCTTGATGAACATTTTCCAGAGCGAGTGACAAAGATGAAATTGAGAAAGAGATGCTTATATCCCTTAAAGATACCCAATCACAGGTCAGTCAGCTACAAAGGGAAGAGATGTCTATGATATGGAACTTCCCATGTGAAGGCTCAGGAAAGGTTTGTGCTGAAACCTATCAATCCCAACAGTGCAGTTCTATACTTATAATACTATACAAGTGACAGAAAACTGTAAGGTATAAATTCTGTGGAAATGACTGGCAAATACTATTTTATCTCCATATCACCTTGATGGGAACATTTGGTGGGTTTCATACTGGATATCCTTTTTCATAGTAACAAAGCTTGGAGCAAATCCCTGAGGAGTACTTCTTTACCTCCAGCTAAAAGCAGATTCAGGCCATCTTGACTGGTGCGGTAGGTACTACCATGTACTTGAGATTGTGAAGACTTAGTTATGCACAGTCCTGCTTGAAGCTGGTATAGGAGAACTGGTTGGCATTTACTTTGGCTTGTCAAATCTGTAGTCATATTTTTAGTTCCTCTAAGTTATTTCCTTACAACTACTGCAAAATTGAAACTTTAGGGCATTCAAGGAGACAAAGATGCTTTACCAGATACCAATTAATTGCAAAACAGAGGTGCCTGTCCTGGCTCGTGGCAGGCTACATAGAAGCATTGTAAGCCCATTTAGTTTTGTTCTCCAAAACATAGGCCCGTTCCTGGGACTTCTTAACCCATAACTTGCTGACAAAAAAAAGTGTAAATATGGATTCCCTTAACTCACTTTGAGGTACTCTGTAGATTACATTAATTCTAGAGTTCCTCTTATGATCTTTGATAAAATTGAATGGCTGTTCCCTTCACATATCCAATTCTTATTCTGCTTAACTTTGCTTACCTTTATTTTGGGGTAGATCCTGAGTACATTTTCAGATAAAAATTTTGTATGTAATTAAACATATTTCCTGACTGAGGCTCTAGGGTATCATTAATGGGATGGTAGGGAGTACCTCAGTAAAGAACTGTGGAGTCTGCACAAGGAGCCAGATTCAAGCCCCTGGTCCCCACATGCAGGAGGAAGGCTTCACGAGTGGTGAAGCAGGTACAGGTGTCTCTCTCTCTCTCACTCTTTATCTCCCCCTCTCCTCTCAATTTCTCTTTGTTCCTATCCAATGATAAGTAAATTAAAAATATTAAGAAAAAAAGAACTGTAGAGTCAACAATAACCCAAACTCATTCTTTTACTCTAGCATCACCTGGAATATGTTCTTTGAAATGTATGCTGGTTCATTTAGTAGTAAACCTATGGAAACAACTTTAAATCGGGTGAAAATGATTTCTTCCTGGTAATCAAACTGAAGATGGATATTTCTTATATGTACTACTTTCTTTTTCATCTAATCCTCTTGTTATCTACAAGTGAGCAAGGGCTGGAGAAATAGCTCACTTGAATAGTGTGCTACTTTACTATGTACACAACTTAGGTTCAAGCCTGGCGCTCAACACCTTAAAGTTTCAGAACTATAGTCTCTCTCTTTCTGTCTTTAAGCAAACAAATGACCCAAGGAAAGTAAGTGACTGGGAAAGTGATTCAGCAATAGAACATAGAACTTAAAAGCGTGAGACTCTTGGTTGGATCTTCATTATCACATATGTTATCATGGTGCTCTGTATTCCCTATATACCTATATCCATCTATCTATCTGTCAACTTTTATCATGTATCTATCTAAAAGTATATATCTTTCAATAAATATATAAACATAAAAATATAACACTCCGCATCTTTTGGACAAAATTAATCTAGGAATAATTCCAATAGTTCATGTATATTAATGCCTATATTTATATAATATATCTGCTGTTTCTGTCCCAATTTAACAAATGAGGAAAGTCAGGCATATACTATTTTAACTTGCTCAAGATCACACAGTTAGAAAGTAGATATTTACGTTTTAATTTTTTGAGATTTAAATTTAGGATTACTAAGTGTAAAACTAAAGATATTGATTTCTGTAAATTATATTCAAACAACAAAATCATCAGTAGTCTATAGATTAAATGTTGCAAAATCTGTTGGTGAGGAAACCCTGGGCCTACAAAGCTGATTTTTATTCAATGTAAATATAGTCAATTGATAGGAAAGTTGTTTTTAAAAGGAAACCAAGAGACTAAGTTTTGTATGAAAAGAAGATTTAATTTCTTTAATAGTCATTATTTAAGAAATTGACTCAATTTAAGAATAGGTGATGGTGAAAAGAGATCTACGCTGGGAGATCAACTGTCTTAAAGACACCGATCATGGGGGAGAGGTTGTGTATATGTGCCAACACTTTCCTGTAAACAATTTATCTCCCAATAAAGTCGAAAAAATATTGATATCTAGTAAGTTTATGTATAGTTGACTTTATTTTCTCTTTACCTTTAAATATTTTGCATTAATAAACACTCTAACTGGACAAAGATGACTCATTTAAGCTTTTTATTTGTATAAACTAATATTTTAAATGGAGACAAATATAAGTTTTAGAATTGAAGAAGTCAAAGTTTCTCTGAGGCAAGTGGCTGATTTGCGGATTTATTTATTTATTTTATTAGAGCAAGCAGGATATCCTAAGATGAAAGATAGTCTGTGGATAAATATTCCTCCTGAACAAAGGACTGTCTTTTCTTTGTCTCTTTCTTTCTTTCTTTCTTTCTTTCTTTCTTTCTTTCTTTCTTTCTTTCTCTCTCTCTCTTCCTATCTTTCTCTCTCTTTCTTTATTTCTTTCTTTTAAGATTTCATTTATTTATTCCTGAGAAAGATAGGAGCAGAGAAAGAACCAGACATCACTCTTGTACATATGCTGCTAGGGATTGAACTCAGAACCTCATGCTTAAGAGTCCAGTACTTTATCCACTGTGCTACCTTCCAGACCACTACAAAATAATTTCTAAGGATGAGTGCATTGCAGAAAAAAAGTAACAAAGGGTGAAAATTAAAGTAAATATTTAGCAAAAAGTATCTTCAGGAAAAATCAGATAATATTTACATTAGATCATTTAATCAATATTAAATTTTTCTACTAAAGCCATAAATTAATCTAGTTTTGCTATGTAAATCTGAATTTCTGATTTGTCTAGCTTAATGGAAATCCTGTAAAGTATAAGTTAAAATGAAATATATATATATTTCTTCAAACATAATCTGGCTTTTTATCATTTCTTCTGTAATGATTTCACTAAATTAAAATTTTCATTTAAAAATGACAATATAATACCCCCAAAGTAAGTGAATATAAAAATATAAGTAAACACCAAAATAAACTATTGATAAAAGTAACAAACCACAAATATAGTAAAAGATGAATAAACACTGATAAATTCATCTCTCAAATTCACTTATTGTGTATATAGGTACTTTACAAAGCTAATTCTTCTATGCTATAAATATAAGTATATAAAATAATACACCCATAGTTGCTTAAAGATTCTCCTAAAGCAAATGATTTTATACTGAATCATAATCATTGACTTAAGTACTGCAGCTGGATACTTGGATTTATACCAAATTCTGTCATTTTTACTAATGAGTATGTCATCATCTTCTGTTAATTATGGTAATAATTGCCTTTCAGTATACCATAGCATAATAAAGCCAAGATTTTTGACACAAAAAATGCCTAGTTTTATTCATCTTTCTGAGCCTTCAACTTTATTTCATCGCTCTATATACTTTAATCATTTATCATTTTATATGTAATGCTCTCATATACTTCTTTTTTCTTATACAAGTTCAAAGTATATATTAAAGTTTGAGTGTTTTTAATGTTACTTTTAAAAAGTCACTATATGGTTCTTTATTATTTTCCAATTTGAAATACTCATCCTTAACTCCTTTCTACTGTAGATTTTTTTTCCAGGTTTCTCTTCCTGGAAAAAAAAAATCTCTTTTTGCTCTTGAAACACAGCTTTTCTTTATATTTCATTTTCTAATTCTCAAGCCATAAATTCCCATAGGCTCCTATCCTAACCTCCTGTTCAATTGCCTCATTAAACTCATTACTCACTTTGCATGTGTCTCAGAGAGAAAAGCAATGGAAGATGGCACTAATAATGAACAATTATTTTGTATGGTTATATCATATTATTAAAGTAAACATTTAGTAAACACCTGCTTTTGTAGGAAATGAGGTAAGATCGATATGCATTCAGTCAAATATGATGTTATCGATTTACCTTTTTTTTTCTGGTTACCTTTTAAAAACAAAATGTTTTGTTTAAGCCTATATAGTTTATCTTTAAAGTGCTTAGAGCTGTAATTACATAATCAGACATTTTGAGAGCGATTTTTTTTTTTTATTTTGTGATCACATGTCAAAAGTGTGCATTTAGAACAGGATTGGCTGGAGAAACAAGTTTTCTGGGAAGCCCATCTCTTTTGTTCTCACATTAGGGGAAGCCCTGCTCTCAGTGGTATAGTTATTTAATGTTGTTAAAATTTGAATAATGTTATCACAAAATTAAATAATTCAGCTTGAAGTGAAATATTTAAGAATATGTTTTCGATGTATATTTTTATTCAAAAATAGTTTGAGTAGACGCAGGTAAGATTAACTTTACTGTTAACTAACTTCAAGCTTGTGGATTTTTCTTGACCATCTAGATACAAATGCATCTCTAAGGAAAGTAAGATGTTAATTTACATTTCCCATAGGACCAAATGGAAAAAAACAAAAGGAAAACTTATTTTGACTTGCTCAAAGTAATTTATGTTTTTTGTTTCTTTGGATTTTTTTCACCAGAGCATTTGTTAGCTCTGGCTTAGCTCTTCTTAAAATCAAAATTTTATTAGTAGTTTATGCATTTTTTTACTAAGATCATTACTATTGGAGTAATTTCAATAAGCTAAAGAAATGTTATTTATGGAACAGCAAAAATACAAGTTATAAAATGCATCATTTTACACTTACTATGTACCATTTTACTGCTTTTGTGATGTTTATCTAACTACTAATAACTATTGCTTGTACTGTACAATAATTCAGTGTTAAGATACTGAACTAATTTAGGTATTTGAAAAAGATGACAATATTTAGAGACATAAAAGGTCCTTTGGTGATATGAAATATTTATTTTAAACATCCTCCCAAATATGATAATACAAATAGGGCAATGAATCTCATAACATGTTAACTTGAGATAAATAGTAAATGATCGTATTTAGGAGCACTTTTATTTTTTAACAAATTTTGTGAGGTCTTTAATATTTTAATTTTCAGACCTGGAAACAGAAAGTTTGCAGTTAGTCAAAAGAACTCAGTCATCTATCTATCTATCTATCTATCTATCTATCTATCTATCTATCTATCTATCTATCATTTTCTTTATTTATTGGGTAGAGACAGCCAGAAATCGAGAGTGCAGAAGATAGAGGAGAGAGGGGAGTCCTGCGATAGTGCAGCGGGTTAAACACATGTGGCAGGAAGCACAAGGACAACATAAGGATCCTGGTTTGAGCCCCTGGCTCTCCACCTGCTGGGGCATCACTTCACAGGCTGTGAAGCAGGTCTGCAGGTGTCTGTCTTTCTCTCCCTCTTTCTGACTTCCCCTCCTCTCTCCATTTCTCTCTGTCCTATCTAACAATGACAACATCAATAACTACAACAACAATAAAAAAAGAGAGAGAGAAGTAGAGAGACAGAGACACTTGCAGCCCTGTTTTGAACTCGTGAAGTTTTCTGCCTGTAAATGGGGACTAGGGACTTGAACCTGCATCCTTGCACATTGTAACAAGTGCATTCAAGTAGGTGCACCAGCACCTGTCTCCAAACTCTGTCACTCTTTTAAGTGGGTTCAGCATGTGCTTACTGAATAATCAGCAAATCAATTAATAAATGAGTCTTGAGCACACAGAGATGAATGTTACATAGAACTTTCCTGAGAGTGGAAAGATCTGAGAATTCAAGAGAATCCAAGATGCCAAGGACAAAATTTCTTTCTTTCTGTTTTTCTTTTCTTTTCTTTCTTTTTTTTTTTTCTGAGAGGGGGATTAATAGTTTATGGTAAATACAGTTCTTGATACATATGTAAAATTTCTCAGTTTTCTGCAAATCCTCACACCCCAGCTTAAGGCCTCTTCTACCATCATTCACCAGAACCTTAACTCCCCAAAAACATATATGAGAGTCCTTTACTTTAGTGCAATACACCAAAGCCAATCTAAATTCTACGTTGTTTCCCCTTTCCGTCCCTATTTCTCAACTCTGTCCATGAGTGAGATCATACTATATTCACCTTTCTTTTTCTAAATGATTTCACATAACATGATTCCTTCACGTTCTCTGTCAATGTTGATATAAAGAAAGTGAATTCATGGGAGTCGGGCTGTAGCGCAGCAGGTTAAGCACAGGTGGCAAACAGCAAGGACCAGAGTAAGGATCCGAGTTCGAGCCCCGGCTTCCCACCTGCAGGGGAGTCACTTCACAAGTGGTGAAGCAGGTCTGCAGGTGTCTGTCTTTTTCTCACCTCTCTGTCTCCCCTCCTCTCTCCATTTCTCTCTGTCCTTCCAAAAGAAAAAAAAAGAGAAAAAAGAAAAAAGAAAATGGAAGAGATAGTAAGACACAAGAGGTAAATGGAGAGCAGAGAGACTACATAGCACCAGAGCTTCCCTGCTGTTCTGGAACTCCTATGTGATGCCAAGGCTGGAACCTGTTTTGCACTTATGGCAAGACACTTGCCCTACTTACATGTTGAGCTCTGTTTCCATCTCCTGCACTATATTTTAAAATGATTGAACCATTCTCACAGCCAAAATTATCTTTGTACTTCTTCAGCCATCATAAATTCATATATGTAATTATATACTGTTATAATGGCAAAATATTTATATGTTCCATATTTATATAGTCTCAATCACCTTTTCTGATTGAGTCTGGACTCTAGGATGACAGCTGCAATGTCTTTTTCTGCATTTAATCTAATTTAATAGTACAGTAAGTGTGAAATAACAGTAACACTAAAATTTTATTTGTAGTTAAAATTTTTTTGGAGTGGTTTTCTCTGAGTCTCTTTATAAACCCTTTACGATATTACAACTGATTTAGCTACTATTGCACATTTTTATTTGTGAGCGCTTTGGTATCCAAGAATAAGTCATCTTATGTATTTTGGATCTGCTGAGATAAGTCACAGGTTTTGTATGTCTTGGTGCTTAATAAAAGAGCATGTCTTCTTAGCTTTCATACATTTGATGATCGTGATTTTATCTAGAACAGAAGAAATCCCATTTGAACATGAGTCAAAGTTGCCCTTCAAATTTGTAAAAATACAGTATTGTTTAGATCATAGATTCAAGAACTAAAGGCAAAACAAAATAAGGAATATGTTATGCACACACTAACCAATTTATTATTAATGTAATATGTTTGTCTTACTAGAAATTGAATACTAAGTCCTGTGGTCTATTTACTCAAGATATTTACATAAATTATTGTGTAGGATAGGTCTAAATTAGTAACACCCCAACAACCAGTGTAAACTGCTAATCTGTTAACCCTCTTTCAGTGGATTTTGAATTAAAAACAGAAAAATATATTTGGGTTGGTCATTGACCATTAACTTTCACTTCAGTAAAACAGTGAAAAAGTCAATGGTATTAATCAAATTAATTTTGTCAGATCCCAGAAACAAAACAAAACAAATTATGAATCTGAGTAGTTTCTGAAAACATTAGGCTGACTTTTTTTCTTGCTGTGTGTTGAGCTATTTCTTCTTTTTTAAGCAATGCATTTGTGTCCTGTGGCTTGCCAACCTCAAAGCAATATCCTTTTTATTCTTTTTTTAAATCTGCAGTGGTCTCACTCCCTCAGCATTATGACTTCATTCATTGAGAAGGCTTGCTTTAAACTACAACAAGTTCTAATTCTTGCTTAAAAATGTTATAAAACTTCCGACAGGGCCTTAAGACATTTTAGAAGCTTTCCTCATATGAGAGAAAAGACATCAGTCCACAATGCACATCCATAAATCTGTCAATTATCTAAATCTGGCACAAAAATTAATGTTACTTTAGGAGAAAAAAAATAACATGCTGAGAGATTCTATTTGCAGCATAGAAATTACTATTTGTGTTTTGATTTTGTTCCACTATTGTTTTCTTTTTCATGTATAAAATTTGCCACTATTCTCTTAAAGTAGAGATTAAAAAATATGCAGTCTGGAAAGCAGTCACTGAATATTAATGTTAAAGAAAGCTTTTTAGAGACAGATGATTATCTGTTGACTATGTGAATTATGGCAGACTTTAATTTCTGACATATTATCTGTGACTTTTTACAGTGAATGAAAGCAAACGTGATTTTTTTGCTCTTACTCTTTTGAATATTCTTAGTAGTTATGTTCTTCTTTGATGGCAGTTGTCATTTTGAGTTGACCTAGGTTTAGTTTTGCAAATTTCAGCAGAAAAATGGATGAGTAAGTGGAGGTTGGGGTGAGAAGGTAGGGAAATTAGGGCAGAGGAAATCAGAGCGGATAAATTCAACTAAGTGAAATGGTGGAAGGGTGCTGGTATTGGCACATTTGCAACTAAAATCAAAGGTGATCACATCTTAATTTAGTCATATGCTTGAAGCACTTAACCTTGCAGTTAGTGTCTGCACTGTGGAATACTTCAATAATTGAGTGCTATAGAACATTCCAGTTCATTGTTTTTGTGACCAGTTGTGTTACTGTGGTCCAAATTCAGAGCAAGGTAGTTTTATGGAAATGTAGCTCCTGAGATAGCTGTTAAGATTCAAGCAGTCCAAATGAAGAGAAATAGAAATGTTTTAAGACAATTATGCTAAATACGGTTAGCATGAGATGATCAAGATAGGCTTCTCAAGGCTTTTAGGTACAAATCAAACCTTCTCTTAAGAGTAAGCTTGCAAATTACTCAGTATTATACATGGAAGAATGTACTCCTAAAGCTGAAATTTAATGCATTCCTTTTCTGAAAACTTCTTTCCTGATTTTTAACTCGTTTATCTAAGTTGCTAGACAGTTGATGATTCATGCTTGGTTATTCTTAGAAAAACATACTTGATAGTAACTTCAGTAATAAGAATAAAAATACTACTTTAATAGTAAGATTTACATATTTTACTTAAAAATGGATCATTAGAAATTGTTCAGAGTAACTTTATTTTAAAAGTTAGAAACTCTTTAAAATACAACATTGAGGAAGTTACAACAAATATGTCAAGTGGCCCAGGAGGTGAAGCACTGGGTCGAACGCTGAACTTATGTGCATGGAATCTTCTCTCTCTCTCATTAATAACTACAACTATTTTTCTAATTGTGATTATTTATTTATTGGATAGAGACAGCCAGAAATTGAGAGGGGGGGAGAGATACAGAGGAGAGGTACAGGGAGACGCCTGCAGCCCTGTTTCACCACTTGTGAAGCATCCCCCTGCAGGTGGGGACTGTGGGCTTGAACCAGAGTGCTTGTGCACTGTAATGTGTGCACTTAACCAGGTGATCCACTGCCTGCCCCCTCTACATCTTTTTTTTCTTTCTAGTTTTTATTAGATAGGATAGAGAGAAAATGAGCTAGGATGGAAAGATAAAGATAAATACCTGTACACCTGTTTCACCACTCATGAAGCAGACCCCTTGCAAGTGGGGAGCGGGAGCTCGAACCCTGGTCCTTGTGGATGGTATTAAGTGTGATTAACTAGGTGCAACATTGCCCAGACCCCTAAATAAAATCTTTAAAATTATGTCAATTCCTTCAAACTGTTTCTTATGTTGTTTTTATTTACTTACTAATTTCCCTGTTTACTAGAGGAGACAGGGTCTCGGGTCTATGTGATTTCATCACTCACAGGCTGCTTTTTTATTCTGACAAAGACAGAGGGAGAGACACTACAGTACCAGTCTCCCCTACTGCCAGAGTACTTCCATTTGGTGCCAGGGCTCAAACCTGAAGTGTGTGAGTGTGTGTGTGTGTGTGCAATCGGAACATATGCCCTACTAGTAAGCTATATTTCTGTTACACACATCTTCTCTTTAATCATGCATTAATGAACATTTTAGTAGTTTTAAATCCTTTTCTATTGTGAATAATGCTCAAGCAAACATAAATATCTTCAAATTTTTATTGAAAATGTCCAGAAGTAGGATAACTGAGTCATATGGCATTTCTATTATTAATTTTCTTAAGGAATCCATATACTCTTATTTAGTGGATTTACTAGTTTATATTTCCACCAATATTCCAATATATGATTTTTTTTTTAACAGATTTTTTTTTAACACTGCTCAACTCTAGCTTCTGGTGGTGTGGGGGATTGAACCTGGGACTGTAGAGTCTCAGCCAAGAGAGTTTCTTTGCATAACCGTTATGCTATCTACCCCCACTTCCCATAAATGTTTCCATGAAGACTTCTTTTTAAGACTAGCCATTCTCAAAGGTGTAAAGAAAGTAAAAGCTCACTGATGTTTTGGTTTTCATTTCCTGATGGAGATGAGGGTGATCTGGCTGCAACATCTGTCACCCCATTGATCACAAAGGTTGATGCTGCTGACCTGGCTGGCAAGGCGGGTGTCCCCTTCCTCCCTCATTGCTCCATGTAAGTCCTTCCCAAAGCTGCATGCTCAGTCAAAGAGGATGACCGGCCTTCCTGGAATAGAGAAGAACTGGTCTTCCAGGGAGGGTATAAGAGTAGCTGCCCTACCCTGATAGAACCTCCAAACAAACTCTCATTTCCTGAGTAAGAGGAGATTATAATTGAAGTGTTAATGGTTTATAGTACAGTTGTTGACACATAGATACAGTATCTTATCTTCCCATAATAGGTGTCTAGGTACTTCAAAGACACTTGCTCCCCCAATCTAGGTCAGTTTCCCAATCATATACTGGGACTCTAGAGACCTCTAGAGTCCTTCCATCCCATCTTTCACCCTACAGAGTTCTTTGCCTTGGTGTGATATACCACAGTTATTCCAAATTTAATATTATGTTTTCCCTTATTTCTTAAGTTTCACCTATGAATGAGATCATTTGGTGTTGGTCCTTCTATTTCTGGATTATTTCATTCTGCAGTTTAGCTTTAAATTCTGTTCAAAATATGACTAAAGAAATGATTTCATCGTTTTTACTAACAAATATGTCACAACTTTCTTAGCTACTCCTCTCTCATTGGGAATCCAGGTTACTTTCAAGTTTCAGCAACAACAAATTGTGATGTCGTGAACATAGGTATATATGCCTCTTCATAAAGGTGTCTGTTTCCTTTGGATATATCCCTAGGAGAGGAGTTTTTAGTTCATAGAGTAGGTACATATATATATATATATATATAGCATCTTGGTGACTCTCCAGACTGTTTTTCTACAGTGCACCAAATTACATTCTCGTCCTCTTGAAAAGTGGGTGTTTCATTCTTTTCAAGTGTATGACATTCTCACAAGTATGAAGTGGTATCTCACTGTTGCTTTTATTTGTATTTCTGTGATCATAAGTAACTGTGAGCATTTCTTATCTGTTTGGAGAAGATTCTGTCCATGCCCTCCCCCTATTCTTCAATTGGGTTGATTAACATATTTGCATGAGTTTATATGTCATCTGGATGATTTTTTTTTATTTCTGGAGAATATTTTGTTAGTTGAGATCCTTTACTCAATTTTTAATTACACTGTTTTTTTCTTGATCAGTTTGATGATTTATGTATATTGATTATTAATGATATATAAGATATATGATTTGCAAATATATTTTTTTCATTTCATAATTTGACCTTACATTTGAAGCTATTTTTAAAGGGATACTGCAGCTTCCTTTGGTATTGTGGCATTTCCCTTGTTTAGCTGGGGCTCAAACCTAGGATGTGGGCATGGCAAGGCATACACACTACCTAATGAGCTATCCTAATGATTATGAAGATAATTGTTCACTACACACAAGATTTTTAGCTTGATAGAGGATTTTTTGTTGCTGTAGAAACTTTGCTTTTGTTTCCCTTGCCACTGAATAAAAATTTACATAGAAAGCGTCAGATGGTGGCGCACCTGGTTGAGTGCACATGTTACAATGCACGAGGACCCAGGTTCTAGTCCCCGGCCCCCACCTGCAGGGGAAAACTTCAGGAGCAGTGAAACAGTACTGCAGGTGTCTCTCTTCCTCGGTGAAACAGTGCTGTAGGTGTCTCTCTTCCTCTCTGTCCCCCCCTTTGTTCTCGATTTCTGGCTGTCTTTATCAATAAATAAATAAAGATAATTTTTTTTAAAGATTACATAGACATCTCTGCTTATTTAAGGAAATCACCAGCGATGATTTCCCATTATTTTACAGATTCATGTCATATAACCTAGTATTAAATTCCTATAATAACACTTAGTGAGTCAGTAGAATAATTTAATAGGAATAACTATTATAGTGTGTCATATTCAGATTTCTAGGAAGAATACAATTGAAGTTTGATGCCTTACTCTTGTGTATTAGTTTATTTCTTATGACAAATTGTCAAATAAACTAATAACCCAAATCTCTGGATCTCAATTTTCAGTACTTGCTACAGTTTATGAAATATATAAACTCATTAAATCTTTTCTGGTAGTATTATAGTAACAAGATAAATAATAATATGAATTATATCTCATTAGTAACCATACATTATTAATTTTCTTATAAATAAAATAACTTTTTTCATTCTTCACACAATGTTTTAACATCTGGGAGAAAGTCTAACCCCACCAGATAAAGTACTGCCAAAGCTGGATAAGGGAAAGACTGGCTAACTTTAATGACAACCTTTTTGGTCAATACCACTGATTTTCTGGGTTTCTGTGGTGTCAGTTGTGATATCTCCTCTATCGTTTACAATTCTATGAATTTGAGTCTTCTCCCTTTTTTGTTTAGTGAGTCTGGCTAGGGGTTTGTCAATATTGTTTAATTTTTCAAAGAACCAACATTTGGCTTCATTTATCTTCTGTATGGTTCTTTTTTTTTTTTTGATGTTGTTTATTTCTGCTCTAATTTTAGTGATTTCTGTCCTTCTGGATCCTTTAGGGTTCCTTTGTTCCTCTTCCTCTAAGTCCTTGAGATATGCAGTAAGGTCGCTTATTTGAGCTTTTTCTTGTTGTTTAATATGTGATTGTATGGCTATGAGTTTCCCTCTCAATACTGCTTTAGCTGTGTCCCATATATTTTGATAGCTTGTGTCTACATTTTCATTTTTTTCCAGGAAGGTTTGAATTTCTTGCTTGAATGACTGACCCAGTAGTTCTTTATTTTTTTTTTTTGACCCAGTGGGTCTAAAGGAGTATGTTGTTTAGTTTCCAAATTCTGTGACTTTTAATAATTTTCTGTTTGTTGTTAAATGTTAGTTTTACTCCACTGTGGTCTGAGAAGATACTTGGGATGATTTCAATGATCTTGAATTTATTGATGCTGTCTTTGTGGCCTAACATGTGGTCTATCCTTGAGTATGTGTTGTGTGGATTTGAAAAGAATATGTATTCCAGTTTTTTGGGGTGAAGGGCTCTGAAGATGTCCAGGAGGACTAGTCTGACCATCATTTCATTTAATTCTCTTGTTTGTTTGTTGATTCTGTGCTTTGTTGATCTGTCTAAGTGTGAGAGTGGGGTATTGAAGTCTCCCACTATTATTGTATTACTATAGATGTATTTTTGAAGTTCTTTCAGTAGGTGCTTGATGTATTTAGATGGTCCCTCATTGGGTAGTTAGATGTTAATAATTGTTACGTCTTCAAGGCTGATTGATCTTATAATAATTATGTAATGTCCTTGCCTATCTTTTATTACTTTATTTAATTTAAAATCTATTGTGTCAGAGATGAGAATGGCTGTTCCTGCCTTATTTTGTGGTCATTACCCTGTATGATAGTTTTCCATCCATTCACTTTAAGTTTGTGTTTATTTTGTTGTGTCAGATCAGATTCTTGCAAGCAGCATATGGTTGGGTTATGTTTTCTGATCGATCCTCCCACTCTGTGCCTTTTGATGGGTGAGATTAAGACATTGACATTTATTGATATGAATTTAATGTATTGTTCAACAAATTTTTATTTACTCTGATATATGGCAATTATTATAGTGATGTTCTTGTTTATTTTATTTTATTTTTTTTAATTTTTTAAATTTTTTATTTAAGAAAGGATTAATTAACAAAACCAGAGGGTAGGAGGGGTACAATTCCATACAATTCCCACCACCCAATCTCCATTTAACACCCCCTCCCTTGATAGCTTTCCCATTCTCTATCCCTCTGGGAGCATGGACCCAGGGTCATTGTGGGTTGCAGAAGGTAGAAGGTCTGGCTTCTGTAATTGGTTCCCCGCTGAACATGGGCATTGACTGGTCAGTCCATACTCCCAGTCTTCCTCTCTCTCTCCCTAGTAGGGTGGGTCTCTGGGGAAGCGGAGCTCCAGGACACATTGCTGGGGTCTTCAGTCTAGGGAAGCCTGGCCCGCATCGTGATGACATCTGGAACCTGGTGACTGAAAAGAGTGTTAACATACGAAGCCAAATAAATTGTTGAGCAATCATGGACCCAAAGCTTGGAATAGTGAAGAGGAAATGTTAGGGAGGTACTCACTGCAAACTCTAGTGCACTTCTGCTTCCAGGCATTATTTTGCAGAAGTTTACGGATACGTGTGAACATATACTCTCTCTCACAGAAACTGGTGTATATCTAGGTTTTGGGAATTTGTTAGAAAGTGAACAACCTGAGATGGAATTAGAGTATACTATGGAAGGAAAGGTCTCACCCGAGTAATGAAGCTGAAAGGTTGTCATTCCACACGGGAAGTCTCTGGACACAGTCTGAAGTGAAGCATGTTGAGGTGGCGATCATTGTGTTGGTTAGGTTGAGATCGGCAGATGCAATATTATTTGATATGGATTGGGAGAGGCATACGGGAAAGTGGGCCCTATCGAAGGGTTCCAGGACGGGGGAAGTAGAGGCTCTATAGTGGAGATGTGAGGTTCCTGCTGTCTTAGGGTTCAAAAAGACAATCGATAGTTAATGTTATCATCACATTGTTTGGTAATTGGGTTAACATTGAAAAGTCCTTTTGTTAGAGTTTGCTGTACAGTACCCAGTATCTTGTATATAGCTGTGCTATTGATTGCTTCTGATCTACTTGGTCTAGGATTTTGAGAGAGTCTGCATATCAATTGCACAGCCTATATATTGAAAAGGTTCAGTGTGTATTTTGAAAAACTTCGAGACATACAATTAATTTTCCCCCTCTCGTATTAATTAACTAGTGATTTATATGACTACATTTTACCAGGAGTTTACATAAACACCATTCCCACCGCCAAAAGACTGTGACCCATCCCTCCCACCCACTCCCACCCCCCACTGTCCCAGGAAGCTGCATGTCTACTCCTCACCACAGGGTTTTTACTTTGGTGCCCTACTTACAATTTGATCAGGTCCTGCTTTTAGTTTCCCTTTTAGATCTTCTTACTCAACTTCTGTTGATGAGTGGGATCATCCCATACTCATCTTTATCTTTCTGACTTAGCTCACTTAACATAATTCCTTCTAGCTCTGTCCAAGATGGATCAGCGAAGGTGGGTTCATTGTTCTTGATAGCTGCATAGTATTCCATTGTGTATATATACCACAGCTTTCTCAGCCACTCATCTGTTGTTGGGCACCTGGGTTGCTTCCAGGTTTTAGCTATTATGAATTGTGCTGCTATGAACATAGGAGTACACACCTCTTTTTGGTTGGGTGTTATGGAGTCCTTGGGGTATAACCCCAGGAGAGGAATTACTGGATCAAATGGAAGCTCCATGTCTAGCCTTCTGAGAGTTTTCCAGACTGATCTCCACAGAGGCTGTGCCAATTTACATTCCTACCAGCAATGTAAAAGGGTTCCTCTGTCCCCACAACCTCTCCAGCATTTTTTGCTGCTGTTCTTTTTGATGTATGCCATTCTTACAGGAGTGAGGTGGTATCTTAGTGTTGTCTTAATTTGCATTTCTCTGAAAACCAGTGACCTAGAGCAGTTTTTCATATGTTTGTTAGCCTTTTGGATCTCCTCTGAGGTGAATGTTTTGTTCATATCCTCTGCCCATTTTTGGATGGGGTCATTTGCTTTTTTGGTGCTAAGTTTGCTGAGCTCTTTATATGTTTTGGTGATTAGTTTCTTGTCTGATGTATGGCATGTGAAGAGTTTTGAGAATGAATGGGTGTTGGATTTTGTCAAAGGCTTTCTCTGCATCTATTGAGATAATCATGTGGTGTTTGGCTTTGCTTTTATTGATGTGGTGAATGACATTGATTGACTTACAGATGTTGAACCAGCCTTGTATTCCTGGGATGAATCCCACTTGGTCATGATGAACAATCTTTTTGATATGTTGGCCAAGATCTTATTTAATATTTTGGCATCTATGTTCATCAGAGATATTGATCTGTAGTTTTCCTTTTTTGTTCTGTCCCTATCAGCTTTTGGTATCAGGGTGATGTTGGCTTCATAGAAGGTGGAAGGGAGTATTCCTGTTTCTTCAATCTTATGGAAAAGCTTAAGAAGTATGGGTACTAACTGTTTCCTGAAAGTTTTGTAGAATTCATTTGTGAAGCCATCTGGTCCAGGACTTTTGTTGTTTGGGAGGTTTTTAATAACGGTTTCAATTTCTTTGTCTGTGATTGGTGCATTTAGATTTTGTAGTTATTCTTGGTTCAGTTTTTTAAGGGCATATGCTTCTAGGAATTGTTCCATTTCTTCCAGATTCTCTAGATTGGTGGCATATAGTTCTTTATAGAAGTTTCACAGGATTCTCTGGATTTCTGTGGTGTCAGTTGTGATATCTCCTCCATTGTTTACAATTCTATTAATTTGAGTCTTCTCTCTTTTTTGTTTGGTGAGTCTGGCTATGGGTTTGTCAATTTTGTTTAATCTTTCAAAGAACCAACATTTGGCTTCATTGATCTTTTATATGGTTCTTTTATTTTCGATGTTGTTCATTTCTGCTCTAACTTTAGTGATTTCTGTCCTTCTGGATGCTTTAGGGTTCCTTTGTTCCTCTTCCTCTAAGTCCTTGAGATATGCAGTAAGGTCATTCATTTGAGCTTTTTCTTGTTGTTTAATATGTGATTGTATGGCTATAAGTTTCCCTTTCAGTACTGCTATAGCTGTGTCCCAAATATTGTGATGGACTGTGTCTTCATTTTCATTTGCTTCCAGGAACATTTGAATTTCCTGCTTGAGTGAATCTCTGACCCAGTAGTGGTTCTTAAGGAGTATGTTGTTTAGTTTCCAAATTCTGTGTCTTTTAATAATTTTCTGTTTGTTGTTAAATGTTAGTTTTACTCCACTGTGGTCTGAGAAGATACTAGGAATGATTTCAGTGTTCTTGAATTTATTGATGCTGTCTTTGTGGCCTAACATGTGGTCTATCCTTGAGTATGTGTTATGTGGATTTGAAAAGAAGGTGTATTCCAGTTTTTTGGGGTGAAGGACTCTGAAAATGTCCAAGAGGTCTAGTCTGTCAATCTCTTCATTCAATTCTCTTGTATCTTTGTTTGTTCTATGCTTTGTTGATCTGTCTAAGTGTGAGAGTGGCATATTGAAGTCTCCCACTATTATTATATTACTATTGATGTATTTTTGAAATTCTTTCAGTAAGTGCTTGACATATTTAGATAGTCCCTCATTGGGTGCATAGATGTTAATGATTGTTAAGTCTTCTTGGCTGATTGATCCTCTAATCATTATGTATTGTCCTTGCCTATATTTTATTAATTTATTTAATTTAAAATCTATCGTGTCTGAGATGAGAATGGCTGTTCCATCCCTTTTTTGTGGTCTGTTAGCCTGTATGATAGTTTTCCATCCTTTCACTTTAAGTCTGTGTTTATCTTTTTGTGACAGATGGGGTTCTTGCAAGCAGCATATGGTTGGGTTATGTTTTCTGATCCATCCCCCCACCCTGTGCCTTTTGATGGGTGAGTTTAAGCCATTGACGTTTATTGATATTATGGATTTAATGTATTGTAGTGCCATTGTTCACAAAAAAAATTTGTTTCCTCTGATATATTGCAAGTATTATAGTGATGTTCTTGTTTATAAGAGGTCTTTTAGAACTTCTTTCAAGGCCGGTTTGGTGATGGTTGCCTCCTTTAACTGTTGTTTGTCTAAGAAGGTTTTGATCCCTCCATATAGATTGAATGAAAGTCTAGCAGGATATATTCCTTGGTTGAAACCCTTTTTCATTCAGGGCTCAATATATATCTTGCCATTACCTTCTGGCTTTTAGAGTTTGAGTGGAGAAGTCTGCAGATAATTTTATGGGTTTTCCCTTGTATGTGACTTTTTGTTTCTCTCTTGCAGCCTTTAGGATCCTTTCTTTATCCTTACTTCTTCTCATTGTGACTATGATGTGTCTTGGTGTCTTCAGGTCTGGGTTGATTCTGTTTGGTACTCTCTGGGCTTCTTGAATCTTGATATCCTTTCTGTTATTCAGGACTGGGAAGTTTTCTTCTATTATTTCCTCTAGAATATTTGCTTCCCCTTCCTCTCTTTCTTCCTCTGGCAGGCCAATTATATGAATGTTACTTCTTTTGAGATCATCCCATATGTCTCTGTTGTTGTTTTCAGTGTCTCTCAATCTCTTTTTGAGCTCTTTCACCTCTTTCTTAGTTTTCTCTAACTCATCCTCTGTCTGACTAATTCTGTTTTCTGCTTCTGTTAGTCTGATTTCCCTTCCCTCAGCCTCTTTCTTCATTACAGCTATTTCAGCTTTCATTTCTCTAATTGCCTCAAGATAATCAGTATTCTCTTTGGGGGTCTCAACTGTTGTTTCCCTAATTTTGCCATTCCTTTCCTCCAATGTTGTTTTCATTTCTGTGATTAATAAGTTTATTATTGCTTGCATACTTTTCTTATCTATGGTTACTTCTGGCTGATTTGTAATTTCTTCTGGGTCTTGTCTTCATTCATTGGGGTAGCAGTTTTATTTATTTTTTTTATCTACCCATTTTTTTGATTTATGTGTTTCTTTTTTTTATATATGCTCTGTTGTTCCTCAGTTGTTGTGTCTTGAGTACAAGCAACACTGTACTAAATACCTTTATGACAATTGCACTCACCAACCTCCGGAATTACAGTAGCAACTGAAGCAAGTATTGAAGCAGTTTAATCACTACCAGTTAGCCAAACAATTTCTCCAGTCTGTGAAAAAATAGTAACCAAATCCCAGTGAAGAAGAAAGAGAAAAGAAAGAAGGGATAGCAAGAATAGACAGTTATGCAAATCTACTATCCACTTCATATTCTAGGGGTAACAAGATGGGTAGGGAACTAGAGCAGAGATACACACATAGAGTCCACTCTGAGTCAGATTTCTTCCCCAAAATAATTCACAAATTCAGAATGGCAAAGAAGAAGGAAGGAAGAAGTGTATGACAAGATAAAAAAAAAAAAAGAAAAAAGAGACAAGTGAGAGAAAAGGGGAAAGAAAAGCAAAAGAGCTGTAATTAAAGAGCAGTGAAAAGAAAAAAAAACCTCAGGACTAGACAAGGATGGCTGAAATAGACATTTATGCAAATCTACTATCCACTGTATATTCTAGGGGTGGGTAAAGGAGGAAGGGAAGTTGAGCAGAGACACTCGCAGTGAGAGTCCTCACTGAGTCAGAATTCTTCCCCAAAATAATTCCCAAATGTGTATCAGTGAATTCAAAAAAGTGCACTGTTTGGTGGTGTGGGCGCTGGGGCCTTTGGCTTTAGAATCTGTAGGATTAAGGAAGAAAGGATGACATGAATGAGAAAAAGAAGAAAAAAAAGAGAGAGAGAAAAGAAAAAGATAAGAAAAAGAACAGTTATGAAAGAGCGGTGAAAGGAAAGATTTTTTTATTCAATTATTTAATAAGCTATGCAGGGTGATGTGGGGTGGGTTGGCTACTTAGAAAGAAAAAAAAGGCCAGAGGTTTCAGAAGGGTATAGACTTAGAATGAATGATACTCCCTGGTGGGACAGGAATTTGGTAAAGACAGAAGCTCACCAGGGGAGCTGCTAGGATCTGGTCCCCAGGGACTGGTTATGGGGGAGTGGGGAGGCAGAGGAGGTGTGCTTTATAATTAAATGAAAAAAAATTGTTCCCCCTTTTTTTCTATTCTATTTCTTAACCCAAATTAAGTTATAGTCACCTCCTTGGTGTCACTTCTAGGACCCCTTATTGACTGGCCTACTAAAGGCAGAAAATCCTACCGTTTCCAGAAGGTGTGGTCAGAGCTCAAGCCACTAGCAGCTTCTCAGTCTGCCATCTTCCGGGAACCTCAATGATGTTCTTGTTTATAAGAGATCTTTTAGAACCTCTTTCAGGGCAGGATTGGTGATGGTTGGCTCCTTTAACTTGTCTGTCTGAGAAGGTTTTTATCCCTCCATCTAGGTTGAATGAAAGTCTAGCAGGATATATTATCCTTGGTTGAAACCCTTTTTCATTCAGGGCTTGATAGATATCTTGCCACTCCCTTCTGGCTTTTAGAGTTTGAGTGGAGAAGTCTGCTGATAGTCTTATGGGTTTTCCCCTGTATGTGACTTTTATTTTTCTCTAGCACCCTTTAGGATTCTTTATCCTTACTTCTTTTCATTATAACTATGATGTGTTTTGGAGTCTTCAGGTCTGGGTTGATTCTGTTTGGGACTCTCTAGGCCTCTTGAATATTAATGTCCTTTCTGTTGTTTAGATCTGGGGAATTTTCTTCTATTATTTCCTCTAGAATGTTTCCTTCCCCTTCCTCTCTTTCTTCCTCTGGCAGGCCATTTATATGAATGTTACTCATTTTGATATCATCCCATATGTTTCTGTTGTTGTTTTTCGTGTCTCACAATCTCTTTTTTGAGCTCTTTTACCTCTTTCTTAGTTTTCTCTAGCTCATCCTCTGTTTGGTTAATTTTGTTTTCTGATTCTATTAGCCTGCTTTTCCTACCCTCAGCTTCTTTCTTCAGTTCAGTTATAGTATTAGCTTGTTCTGTTAACTGACCTTTTAGTTGACCTATTTCAGCTTCAGTTCCCTGATTACCTCGAGGTAACTTCTGTTTTCCTTGAGGGTCTTATCTGTTGTTTCCCTAATTCTGCTAGGCCTTTCATCCATAGTTTTCTTAATTTCTGTGATTATTAGGTTTATTAGTGCTTACATACTTTTATTTTCTATGGCTACTTCTTACTAATTTGGAGTTTCTTCTGGGCTCCTGTCTTGATTTATTGTGGTAGCAGTTTTATTTGCTCTTGATTTAACCATTTATTTTTATTGATGTGTTTTTTATTTTGTTATTCTGTTGTTCTTTAGTTGTTGTGTTTTGAGTTCAAGCCACACTATAGTAAAGACCTTTATGACAAATGCAGTCACCAACCTCAGAAATTACAACAATATAACTAAAGCAAGGATTGATGGAGCTCAACCAATACCAGTTAGCCAAACAACACATATTTTACAAGAAAAAATAGCAACAAAATCCAAAAGAAAAAAAAGGAAAAAAGGGAAAGCAAGAATAGAAAATTATGCAAATCTACTGTCTACTGTAAATTATAGGGATTGCAAGAGGAGAAAGGGAAGTAGAGAAGAGTCACAGACACAAATATGAGTCATATTTCTTCCCCTAAATAATTCACAAATGAATATCAGTTAATTCAGAAGGCAAAAAAAGGAGGAAGGAGAAAAAGAAGACAAGAACAAGAAAAAAAAAGAGCAATGCAAGCAAAGAGTTTTTTTTTTTTTTTTTTGAATTAGCTATGAGGAGGGAAAAAGGAAAGTGGAGGTAAGAGGTAGAGTGAAACAAGTTCCTCTCACAATGGATAGGACACTCAGTCACCAAGCAATGGAAAAAACAACAATAGTTAATTTTGGTAAACATGAAGATGGAGGTGGAAAAGGGACACACATATATAATAATAGTAATAATAAATTAGAATAGAGTAGGAAACCCTAATAGTCAGTCTGCAGTTTGCACCGCTCCAGATTGGCTACAGGCAGCCTGAGTAAAGACAGCCAATTGTAAGAAATATCCAAAAAAAAAAAAAAAAAAAAACCTCCCGGTAGTCTTTCCCAGGCAGGAGTAAGGTATTGTGTCACTCAAATAGAGCTCAAGCCACTTAAAAAAAAAAAAGATAAAGAAAACAAATAGAAAAAGGCTTGGAATGACACTCCTGGTGAGCCAGGAATCTTGGTAAAGAAAAAAAGCCTAGTGGGAAGCCTCCTATGAGCAGCTGTCCAGCCCCCTGTGCGTGGGTTCTCTGGTGGCAGGGATGGGTGGACTTCGAAATAATCAAAAGTTTTCCTTTCTTTTTCTCCCTGGGCCTCATTTTCTAATCCAAGAGTGAGCTATAGGATTCCTCCGTGATGTCATCCTTACGGACCCCTTATTCACCCTCCTGCTGACGGCCCAGTATCCTACCCTATCCAGAGAATCCTAGGTCACAAGCTGCTACTTGTTGGAGCTCATGCCAGCAGCTGCTTTCAAGTCAACATCTTGGCTCCACCCCTGAGTGATATACATTTTCATATACAGATGCATTCTTGAGAAGAGTCATGATAAACAACATCCTTCAAAATTTATTTTCTTTTGTCACAGCCACAGTTTGTTTAAGTGTGAATTACCTGTTACATGCTGAACTGTTCATTCACATAGGTAAATAGAACATATTAAAGAGTGAGTTGAGAGATAGAGGTAAAGAGATTCAGGAACAGAGAAAGGGACATAAAGGGGAAGGGGCTTGATGCCTGCACCATGAATCCACTGCTCCATCCCTCCCCCATTTTGTTGCCTTTGTTGTTCCCTTGCTGCTGTCATTATTGTTATTGTTGTCATTGATGTTGTTGTTGGATAGGTCAGAGAGAAATTGAGAGAGGAAGGAAAGACAGGGGGAGAGAAAGATAGACACCTGCAGACCTGCTTCATCACTTGTGAAATGATCCCCCTGTTGGTGGGGAGCTGAGGGCTCGAACGGGTGTCCTTATGCAAGTCCTTGTGCTTTGTGCCACCTGCACTAAACCCTTTGCTACCCCCCAACTCCCTGAAATTGATTTAAAAAAATTATTTATTGGATAAGGACAGCCAGAAATAAAGAGTGAAGGGGGTGATAGAGAGGGATAAAAACAGAGAGAAACCTGCAGCACTGCTTCACCACTCACAAAGCTTTCCCCATGCCAGAGGGGACTGGGGGCTCAAACCCGCATCCTTGCAAATTTTAATACATGTGCTCAACCAGGTGCACCACCACCTGGCCCCTCAGAAATTGATATTTTAATAATTAGTATGGGAGAGATTTAAGTGCTCCATGAATTTGTGCAAATATTCTATACAGAACTTATAATCATCATTGATAATCCTTTTTTAAAAATTAATTAATTAACTATTTAATTAATTAATATTTTAATGGCCAGAGACTGCTCTGCTCTTATCTGCTCTGGCATAGGATGGTACCAAGAAATGAATCTGTGACCTCTAGGACCTCAAGAATGAAATAGTTTGCTAATTCTATAAGATTTCCCCAGGCCTCATAAAGGTTCTTAAGTGGACATTCCTCTTACTTAAGACTTTCAATAAATATTTCTTTTCTTTTCTTGATAATTCTGAAATGAGGGATATTAATAATGAAAGTAAAATGTTTCTCCTGTTCTAATTATGTCAAAGTACATATCACACTCATACTACTGAATAGTTTCATGAAAGTTAATGTATCTTTATTCCTTTTCATGTTAACATCTTAAAGAAAATATTTAAGTATATAATCTTACAGGCTTTGTCACATATATATCACTATAAACTATCCATAATTAGCAAGAAATAATGACATTTTCACGATTGCTATATGTTCCTAGTTGCTGTTGTGCAAAGATTTCCATTTGCAGCTCTTACCATTTTATTTTACTTTCAGTTCTTTATTTCTCATAATATATTTCTGCTAGTGATGAACAATTTAACTTTTGTCTTTTTAAATATATCTCTATTTCATCTTATTTTTGAGGCATATTCTTACTTATTATCAAATTTAAGTTTGCTTGGGTTTTATTTCTTTCAGTGTTGTCTCGAATATTTTGTACATCTCCTGAGTTTCTTTATTCCTGGATATCTCATACAAGAAATATGGAAATATTTCTAGCCCTATGAATATTTACAGTGTTTCTCTCACTAATTCTTTCAAAGCTTAGTTAATTTTTTCAAACACATTTTTCTTCTCAGCATTGAATTGAATCTCAAGAGAAATTATTTGAAAATTTCTAAGACTTGAAGTTAGTTGTGCTCTCTTTGTCTCCTCCTCTCTCTTTGACACACACACACAAACACCACACTCTCATGCTTCTCTCAATTTCTTGGTGTTTTTTCTCTTTCTGTCTTTATTTTGCAAAATTTTCTGTCTACAAAACTCAGAAATACTTTTCAGTTCTGCATTAATTTCCATTCTTATATTATTATCCAAAGAACCCCTCTTTAAGTTCCATCATACAGAATATACCTCATATGTTTCCAATTCTTCAGTAATTCTTGTTTATTTTCTGCTAAGTATCCAATACCTTGACGGTCACTAGCTCTTGTATGTTATTTGGAAACTTAGTTGGTCCGTGTAGGAAAATAAATGCAGTTTCTGTTATTTAATCTTGCTTAATTTCTTTACATTTTACACTTACTTATTTTTTATCTACAGTGAATCCATTTTAGTAAGTCAGTAAATATTGTTTTTTTAAGTTTTTCCACACAGATTTTAATTTTTATTTGTTATAAATATTGACTTACAAAATTACGAGATAATAGGGGTGTAACTCTACACTGTTTCCACCACTAGTGTTCTGTGCCCCTATTCTTTCCATTGGAAACTGCAGTAGTTCTTTTAAAGTCACAATATGGGCTTTTACTTCTATAACTATATGTGTATATGTATACACATATACATATATATATTTACCCATTTTTTTCTTTGGTCCTGTCTTCTCTTTCTTTTTTCTCCTTTTTGCTTTCTTTCTTCTTCTTCTTCTTCTTCTTCTTCTTCTTCCTCTTCTTCTTCTTCTTCTTCTTCTTCTTCTTCTTCTTCTTCTTCTTCTTCTTCTTTTTTTTTTTGTATTTTCTTTTCCAATAGACATGGGCATTGACAAGTTGATCCATACTCTCAGCCTGTCCCTATCTTTCCCTATGGGGGCAGGGCTCTGGAGAGGTGGGGTTCCAGGGTACATTGGTGAGGTCTCCTGTCCGGCCTCAAAATTTTCTACAGAGAGCCAGAAACAAAATAAAGATGCATAAATATATAACTTAAAAGATGCACGCACATGAAAAGATATTCTTGGGGCCTGTTGCGGTATTCCTGCTTCAGCGCACATTTTACAGTGCACAAGGACCTGGCTTCAAGCCCCTGGTTCCCACCTACATGGGAAAAACTTCATGAGTGGTTAAACAGTGCTGCAGGTGTCTCTATGTCTCTCTCCCTATCGCCCCATTCCTCTCAATTTCTGGATGTCTCTATTCAATAAATTAATAATAAAGTCAATAATAAAAATAGTTTTTTAAAGATACTCTTAGAAATGTGCCTCGAGTGACAAAGGACAGACCTGCTGATTACCAAGAACAATATACCATCATCACCTTACATTTTCAAACATTTAAACATTACACAAGTTAAAGAAGCCTGCTTATGGTTTTCTTCAAAATAAAATATCTTTTTGTTCTGAAGGTTTTGTTAGTGATACATCACTTCAGTTTCCAAACAGTAGAATTGCTCTGTGTACTAGTTGAAAGCCCTTTGAACTGAAAATCCTTTGTGCTCTCAAATTTTCAATACTGAAACGAGAGGTAATACCCATGCTTAACTACATGGAGAACAAAGAATAGATTATAACAAGAAATCCTTTGTATAATAATTGAAAAGTAGAGAAAAAATACTGTATTGATAAGTGATTTAGGGCATGTTTTGTGCTTTCATCTATTGTTAAATAAATCAAATGTAGTATGATATATTTGTGCAAAAATGATTTTATCATTGCAAACAGAGTGTATTTTATTTGAAGATAGCAATCAATTCAGAGTTATCAATATACATATTTTTGTATTTGTAGCAGAAGAAAAAAAGGCCTATTTAAATACAAAAATAGCTGTATTTATTTACAAACTTTGAATTCTTAGGTGACTATGTCTTTTTTTTTAAAAGTATGGTATTTCATTTAAAAATGATGTTGCTTCTGCATATCACAATGGCATTTAGATTATCATAAAGAGCAGTCAATTTCTGAATAAATGAAATTGAGCCTGTTATCTATCTGTAGTTTATACTTTTCAAATAATAGTAATAGAAATATATTTGCAATTACAGAAGAATTTTCATTATTTGTATCACACAGCACTTTTAGACTCAAAATGATAGTCTACTGATAATGTGGCATGTGCTGCTACGTACATACTTAAAAATAAGTAATGCTAAATCTTACATATAAGGAGAAATTCAACTCCTGTGTACTGTCAGAAGTAGGAAAAAAATGTGTTCCTGAAGAGTGACTATCTGTCAAACAAAACTGTATGAAAGTAGTATGTGGTCCCCACATGACAGGATCTCATTTACTGAAATTGAACTGGGAACATTACATGCATTTCATATAAGGAAGGATTTCAATTTGACCATAAAGAGACCTGTATAAGGAAAAAAACTCTTCTCATAGATACATTGCTCCTACTGTCCTAAATTATCCTACCAATATGCTAAATGAAAAAGTAGAAAGATATAGGGATACTGACAAAGGAATCTTCCTGAATAAGGACATGTGTTTAGTTTATATAAATGTCCAACTCAAGTATTTTATATGTGATAAGATGGGAGAAACATCTCATAGTCAGGTTCATGATAACACACACAGTCAATGCAAGAGATTCTTAAACCAATAGTACCATACTGATTTTCCTCCCATTTCAATGGTACCATTGAAATATATAGGCTGATTTTTTTCACCACTTCAATTTTATCTGAAGATTCTATCACCATTATGATTTTGAGGAATTAATTTGGTCCTTTTGTTATTTAACACTGGCATCCTGCAGAGAAAGTAGTTGAAGTCTCAGTACTTTTTCTTTCTATTTGTATACATAAAAGAAACTTATTTTTTCTTCTTTATTCAAACAGAGATACTTTTAATCTTTCTAAATTAGTGTTACGTAAACTTGATTATCAAAAATTATTATAGGTCAGGCTATCCAGAAGTAAGCGAGAAACAAATCATTTAGTATAATGACTACCTTACAGAGTGCTTTTCATCACAGTAAGTATTTAAAGTATCAATCCCAATGTTTTGCCTTGTATATTGGTTCTTATTTAAATTCTCAACAGTCACTAGTTTATCACTAGAGGTTTTATTGCAGAAAAGAATGAAATATTGTTTGATTTAATTCTTTTGATATTATGTTTTTGATTCTTGCACATAAAAAGTTCATATTCTTAGTGCTTCTAGTAGTAACACTAACATTTATTTAAATTTCATCTACTGAGTTTTTTAGAAGCCTCTTTAATTCAGAACATTGATTTTGCTGTTCTCAATACTTATAAAAAATATATTCATTCTCCTCTACTATTCAACCTTGGTTATAATCACCTTATCATTACTCTTCAAAATATGGTTCCTTAAGTGGGGAGATAGTATCGTGATTATGCAACAGACTTTCATACCTGAAATTCTGAGGTCCCAGGTTCAATCACTTCAACCGCCAGAAGCCAGAGCTGATAAACACACACACACACACACACACACACACACACACACACACAAACACACACACACACACACACACATACACACACACATCAGAACAAAACATAGTCCCTCTCTCACATGAAAATTGAAACTGCTTAATATGCCTCTTATCCACATATCTACTTGGTGTAAATATCTTGTCTGGCACAATAGATAGTGAATGTTTATTAAATAAATGAATGAATAAAATAAAGGTTAGCTCATGCAAAGTTCCAGTAATGTGGTTTTAAAGCAGGTGAGTTTTACCCTTTACTTTTCCTTCTTCTTCTTCTAGCATTTGCCCTTCTTCTGTAGCCAGTCAACAGCGTCAGGTTGAGCCTGATGTAAAGTTTCGAGACCTCCTTTGAATCTGGAGAGGTGGCAGTCGTTGACTATGTGGGTCATTGTCTGTAGCTGCAGGGGCAGTTCGGGTCGTCTCTGGCTCCCCTGCGATGGAACATAGTGGCGCACCGGCCATGGCCTGTTCGATAGTGATTCAGGAGGGCCCAATCATAACGTGTTAGGTCAAAGCCGGGTTGACACTTGCAGGGGTCTGTGATGAGGTGTTTGTTCTTTACCTCAGCTGACTGCCAACTCTGTTTCTAAGAGTCTGGAACAGAGAAGTTCAGTGTAGGTGTAGGGGACCAGATTAGATGACGAGACGTCAAGTGTTGGACAGGGTGGGCAAAGATATCCGCGTATATTGGCAGGTCTGGTCGAGCGTACACGTGGGAAATAAACTTAGATTATGCCGCATCCCAACGAATATCTGGCGGGGCGATGTTGCTAAGAACTGGCAGCCATGGAACCGGGGTGGAACGGATGGTTCCAGAAATTATCCTCATGGAGGAATATAATTTGGAATCGACCAAGTGGACATGGGGCTACGGAACCATACTGGGGCACAGTATTCTGCAGTGGAATAGCATAATGCCAGAGATGATCATCGTAGTGTGGAAGCGCTCACGCCCCATGAGGAGCTGGCCAGTCTTGCAATGATGTTATTCCTCGCGCCCACCTTTGCTGCAGTTTTTATGAGATGTTCGTGAAATGACAGGGTGCGGTCGAGAGTAACGCCAAGATAGACTGGCTGGGCTTCATGCTGGATTCTCGTATCATCAAGCTGCACATTAAGCTCACGCGAGGCCGAGGCATGGTGTAGATGGAAAACAGATGATACCGTTTTTGCAGTGCTAGGAATTAGTCGCCATTTTTTACAGTAATCAGATATCAGAGACATATCTTTCGTGAGTGTTTCCTCGAGGATGTCAAACTTGGATGCCTGAGTTGCACAGCAGATGTCATCGGCGTAGATGAACTTCCTTGAAGAAGTTTCTGGGAGGTCATTGATGTAAATATTAAATAGTGTAGGAGCCAGAACAGAGCCCTGGGGGAGGCCACTTGAGACAAGTCTCCATCTGCTAGACTTGTCACCCAGATGCACCCGGAATATTCTGTTTTGGAGAAGAAACGATATAGTGTTGGCCACCCATGGAGGCAGGCATCTTGAGATCTTGACTAGGAGACCACGGTGCCAGACCGTGTCATAGGCTGCTGTGAGATCAACAAAGACAGCACCCGTCTTTAAATTCTTCTGGAATCCATTTTCAATGTAAGTTGAGAGGGCCGGGGCTTGTTCGCAGGTAGATCTTCCTGGGCGGAAACCAGCTTGGGCGGGTGATAGGAATTTCTCTGTAAGAGGAGAAATACGTGACAGAAGCAGCCTCTCAAGGAGTTTGTAACACACGGAGAGGAGAGAAATTGGTCTATAGCTGGTGGCCAGTGTTGGGTCTTTCTTTGGTTTCAAAACTGCTATTATCTTCGCACGACACCAAATTTTGGGCATAGATTCGGATTCCAAGATGTGGGACAGGAATGAAGCGAGCCACTTCTTTGCGTGGGGCCCAAGTTAAGAACGAGTTCTGGGGTGATGTTATCATAGCCAGCAGCCGTTCCCAGTTTAACCCTCTTCAAAGCGTCTTCCAGTTCAGACAGTGTAAAGGGAGAGAGTTTTAGAGATGGACAAGATAAACGGAAGTGGGATGACCACTCATGGGAAATTTCTCTTTTCCAGACTGGGTCGATCTTAGCATGTCCAACTTGAGTTAGGAGACTGGCCACTGAGTTTGGAGATACGGGAGGATGGGAGACGGGAGAGGGTTGGCTACCAGCACCCAGACTATGAAGAAGCTTCCAGGCCTTCCTACTTGAGTGGGTGAAGTTCAGACTTTCCGTGAGTTGTTGCCAGCGGGCTTGGCGTGCTGCATCCAGGGAGGCAATGAGATGGTCGGCCACATCTGGGTCTCCCGACTCATCATACTGCTTTAGTAGTTGCTCGCATTCAGCATCAAGACAAGGCGTATAGTTAGCAAGTCTCCCACGAGGAATAGCTTGGGAAGCTGCTTTGAAGATGGCTTGGCAGAAGCGCCTGTAGGAATCTTCAGAGGGGATAGAGTTCATTGGAATTGAAGGAATAGATTTGTTGGTAAGATCACTGAACAGACGCCAGTTTGCTTTCCGAAAGTTCCATCTTAGTTTCTCCGAGCATAGAATCAGTGGGAGCTGGAGACCAATGTGGATGATAACTGGGCGGTGATGACTGTGTGGGAAGATCTTGAGAACTTGTCTCGTAGCGGGAAAGGCTTGGCCGTTGATTGTGCTAATCCGGTACAGGTCGGGTGATGAGTCTTTATCCCACCTAGCACTATGAAAAGAGCCTGCTGTTTGGGATCGTATAATAAGGATAGGTCATTCGCTGAAACTCAGTCAGCTAAGATAGAGCTGTCAGCACGAGTGGAGGAATATCCAAGTCTTGGTGATGACTATTAAAGTCTCCAATGTAAACGGCTGGGTGATTCGGGCTAGGCAGGACCTCATTATTCCATGAGGCACTGGGAGGCTTATATACGTTGACGAGCTGAATAGTTCCAATAGTAATGGAGTCGTAGAAGGTCGAAGAGGCCGTATGGTAAACATCCACAAGATATGATTTAGCGTAGATGGCTTGGCCGTGTTTAGGATGGAGATTATAGCATATTAAATCGAATCCACTGATGGTGAATCGAGCAGCTTCATCGACTGCTATATGTGTTTCTTGTAGGCAAATAACATCTGCCTGATGCTGTATCGCCAATTGACCAATAAGAATGCGTTTGGCAAAGGACAGCCCCTCAACATTAAGTTGGAGGACTTGAAGAGCAGGACCAACAGCTTGAAAGCTGTCAGGAGCTGCTTGTTGCTGGCTTGAAAGTGACTGGGATCCATGTGGATTCAGTCGGCTAGGAAGGATCGTCAGTTTCCCCAATGAATGGGTACTCACAGGATGCACCACGGGAAGGTCGATCCAATGCATCCCATGCACTCCTTTAATAGTGTGACAGAAAATTTTCTCTTTAGGACTGAGTACTGCTTATTTATCTTAGCTTCAGCTGCCTCTTGCCTCAGCTTGGAGGGAATAGAGATTGGTTTCATCAGTATATCTGACTAGGTGCTCCAGTGATGAGGGTGTTCCCATGCTGTGTCCTTATCCATGGAAGGGCAGTCCATACATGAATATCCAAGCACAATTCTGAGTGAGCAAGAACTTAAACTCTAAGAACTGTGTTTTGACCATTGTGATACAGGAGCCAGTGACCACATTTCTCCCCTTCACTACCATACAGAGACCTATAGTACATAGTTTATATGGTTCCTTAGGAGCGTGGCCTTAGAACATCAGATAATTTATCAGTGTAGGAGTTTGTTAACATGTCTTTTTTGGTCTGTCTCCCTCTTTCTTATTTCCAGTCATGTGGTTGTAATACTTAATAAAACAACACATATATGAATCAAGTTTATAGTTTGGTTTTCTTGGAAATTCAGATTATTTATGTGAATCCATCTGAAACTGGCCAAAAATTTCTTTGTTCTTTAAATGTTTTTAGTGTTTCATCTGCTGTTGTGCAGCTCAAGTTATGCTTACATTATGCCCTTTATTGTGGTTACTTCATTTGTCAATCAAAACATTTTATACTCCTTTTTTTTCTACTAAATATTGAATACTTGAGATGAAAAGACAATCTTCAAATTAAGAGAAGGAAAAAGCTGACAGAGAAATCAAATGCAATATCTTATAAGCAACATGCAGTGAGTTATAGTGATTAAGATACCCAAGCAGGACTAGCAAGATAGTTCACTCAGGAAGGTGCCTGTGACCCAAGTTCAAGCCCACAAAATCTGGAGAAGTTTTGGTGTTGTGTTCTCTTTCCCTTTCCTTTCTCCTTCTGTCTCTGTCTTTGATTTGAAAAAGTCAAACCAGAAGGGTAAAAGGTGAAGTCCTAGTAATGGCAGAAAATGAGAATGAGAGAGACCTGTAGTAAATTTAATATTTAACATTTTAAGATTCTTACCCTCTTATCACTTTTGTCCTCTTCTGCCATTATTATTAAAGTAATGATAGAGCGCTGTAGAATTAGACATAGGTGACATTCTCAACACATTATTCCAGCTGACAGTCTAGTAAAACCCATCCATAAATATTAATGAGCACAATTAAAGTGAAAATAGCCCCCATATCTGAATGCTGTGCACAATTTCATAAGATAATTAAGTGCCCGTTGGTTTGTGTCATTAATTTGGAAAGGTGGTGTGTTCTGCAGCATTGCTGTGGCTGTAGGTAACTGATGCAGGCATTGGCTTCAGAGAGGTGTGCTGTCATAATAGCATACTATCATATATTTGGGGGACTGGAAGACTCCAGAAACATTTATCTAGAGACTGGAGAAATCGTGAGAAATTTATTTGAGATGCCTGGAAAAAGTTACAAGGAAATCTTTCAACTCATTTGTTATTGTTGGAAATTTTACTTTCTTTCTTTCTTTCTTTCTTTTTTTTTTTGTCTCCAGGGTTATCTCTGGAGCTTGGTGTTAACACTATACATCCACTGCTTCTGGAGGCCATTTTTTTTCTTTTCTTTTTTTTGTTTTAATTGGATATGATAGAGAGAAACTGAGAGGGGTGGGGAAGATAGAGAGGGATTGAGACAGAGAAACACCTGCAGACCTGCTTCACCTTTTGTGAAGCGACCCCCTGTAGGTGGGGAGCCAGGGTTTCAAATAGGGATCCTTGTGCTTTGTAACTTGTAGGTTTGACCAGGTGCACCACCACCTGTCCCTGGAACCTTGACATCCCACATGTGATTCCGCTGCTCTTGGACACTTTTTTATTAAAGCGTGATACATACACAAGAGAGAGTGGTGATCACTCCTTGTCATAGCACTTTCTTTGTTTATATTTTTTTAATATTTGTTTTTATTTTTTATTTTTATTTATAAAAAGGAAACATTGACAAAACCATAGGATAAAAGGGATACAACTCCACATAATTCCCACCACCAGTTATCCATATCTCATCCCCTCCCCTAGATTTCCTATTCTTTATCCCTCTGGGATTATGGACCCAAGGTCATTGTGGGATGCAGAAGGTGGAAGGTCTGGCTTTTGTCTCATAGCACTTTCTATGTGGTGCCTGGGCTCAAACCTGGGTTGTGTGCATGGCAGTGCTGGCACTATAGATGAGCTATATCCCTAACCCCTTACATGGATTTTCTTAATAGCCACCTATGATATGTTTATCTGGAAAAAAAAAATCTGTCTCAGGTGACATGACTTAAAAATATTGCTAAAATGTTTTGAGTTCGGGAACAGTTTCTTAAGCAAAGTGTTGAAAGCAGATATTACTTATCTGAGCTTTCTATGAGGAAAATATTTGGAATAAAAGCAATTTGGTGCTTTGGAACTAAATTATAAGAAAATTATACAGATTTTCTAAGATACACACATTTTACTATAAGAAATCAACACCATATTTGGGAGCTACTCTCTTCCATGATACAGCTTTTTGGTCCTTTTTCCAGCTATGACATCATCTCCCCAGACAATAACTAGGATCCACCTGCATATCAGATTTCAGGCTCAGGGAAAAAGAAAAAAAAAAAAACTAGTATAGCCACAGGTCCTTTGGAATCTAACTAAAATATGCCTACTAGCTATCTACAGAATAGAACCCCACCCCCCTAACTCTTCATCTGCACTATTCCAGCCTTTAAATTCATGATTAGTCAGCAACTTGTTTGGCTTTATATGTTAACTCTCTTTTCAGCCACCAGGTTCCAGATGCTAGCATGATGCCAAACAGACTTTCCTGGACAGACAACCCCACCAATATGTCCTGGAGCTCTGATTCCCCAGAACCCCACCCCACTAGGGAAAGAGAGAAGCTGGGAGTATGGTTAGACCTGTCAAAACCTATGTTCAGTGGGAAAGCAATTACAGAAGCCAGACCTTCAACCTTCTGCATCCCACAATGACCTTGGGTCCATACTCCCAGAGGGTTAAAAAATAGGAAAGCTATCAGGAGAGGGGATGGGATATGTAGTTCTGGTGGTGGGAATTGTGTGGAGTTGTACCCCTCTTATCCTATGGTTTTGTCAGTGTTTCCTTTTTTCAAACATTTATTTATTTCCTTTTTGTTGCCCTTGTTTTTATTGTTGTTGATGTCGTCATTATTGGATAGAACAGAGAGAAATGGAGAGATCAGGGGAAGACAAAGAGGGGAAGATAAAGATAGACACCTGCAGACCTGTTTCATTACCTCCCCTGCAGGTGGGGAGTCAGGGACTCGAACTGGGATTCATAAGCAGGTCCTTGTGCTTTGCGCCATGTGCACTTAACCCGCTGTGCTACCACGTGACTCCCCAGTGTTTCCTTTTCATAAATAAATAAAAATAAAGAAATACTGATTTTCAAATAAAAAACATAAACTTTCTTTAAGAAAGTACATATTTTCTTATAAGGAAATACGTCAGATAAGGGCTAATAATAAGGGCTAATAAAGAATAAAAATCAGCTACAATGACAACAACAACTAAACAAACTCTTTAAAATGAGCAGAGGACAATGGACAGAATTTTTACAAAAGAGATTATCCTGATGTTCAAATTCTGACATAAAAAATCTGAAATTCAGAATAAAATCAGGTGATTCTAGGCCAGAATTTATCAAATACTTAAAAAGAAAACATTGGCAGGACTCTTTTTGAGGAAAGCTTTCAAAACACCTTTGACAACTCAAGTTGTCCTACTGCAAGGAAAGTGGGAATAAACCAGTAGGACTTGATCAAACTAAAATGAACCATTGCCAAAACAGATACCCCTTATTGAAGATCTTTATGTGCTACACATCAGGCAAAGTGCTAATAGCCAAAATACATAAAGAACTCACTAAATCCACCACCAACAACAAAAAACTAACAATCCCGTTGAAAAATGAGAAAAGAATCTTCACTGAAGAAAAGAATGGGCAGAATCTTCACTGAAGAAAAGACCCAAATGGGGAGCTGGGTAGTGATGCACCTGGCTGAAAGCACACATTACTGTGCATAAGGACACAGGTTCAAACCCCCAGTCCCCACCTACAGGGGGAAAGCTTTGCAAGTGGTGAAGTGGGGATGCAGGTGTTTCTCTCTTTCTCTCCCTCTCTATCATCCCCTTCCCTCTCAATTTCTGGTTGTCTCTATCCAATAAATAAATAAACTAATTAAAAAGGAAAAACAAACTTTTTAAAAAAATAAAAGACCCAAAGGACCAATAGCACTATTAAAAAAAAACATAACTTAAAGTTGCTGATGATTAGACAAATGCAAATAAAAGCAACAATGATACCACTTTACACTGTTAAAGAGACTGTGAGGAGAAAAGGAATTCTTCACTGGTGATGACACTGTAATTTAGTTCATCCCATATGGAATACAGTCTAGATTCATCAAAATGCTATAAATGCCCATACCCTATGATCCAGAAATTCTTCTCCTGAGAAGATATCGAGAGGAAATAAAGATACTTATCTGAAGAGACCTATACATACCTATGTTCATCGTAGCACAATCTATAACAATCCACACTTGCAATTAATTCAGATGCCCAATGGCAAATGAATAGTAAAGAAAACTGTGAGATATGTTCATGGAATAATATTCAGTTTTTCAAAGCTACTAAGTAGATCCTCTACCACATCTTGGATGGAATTTGATGATTTCATGTTAAATGAGACAAGTCAAGAGGAGAAGATTGAATAATAAATCATCTCACTCATAGGTGGAACTTAGTGGGGTAGAGTTCTGAGGAGGTGGACTTCATCATTTTTAACAGTTGAGTAGTTTACCATTGCATGTATATACCACAACATTTTTGGTCATTCTTAATAGCACAATTTCCAAAATAGTACAGATTTCTTTCCTAAGATAGACTGTGGAAAGCACAGAAAAAATGTTACATTAGATCACTACATACACATAAGATGTGAAAGAAGAAAATAATTTGACTTTTTATAATAGTAGATTTTTATATAAGCAGATTAATATTTCATAATATGAGATTTCCATAACATAGAATTTTATAACAGTGCTTGCTGTAGTCAGTAACTTAAAATTGCAAATAAAGGGCTAAAAATCCCTGTGATAGTGTTTACCATAAAGTCTAAAATAAGTTTAATATCATTATTGATACTTTCATAATAAGAGACACATAATAAAATATAAGAAGTGTCATATTTATTTTTTTAAAAAGGCCAATTTATATGCTTAAATATGAGCTTACATTTCTTTTATGGAGTTGTTAGACCAAAACTGTAATTTACTTATTTGTTAAGTCTTTCGGGGATGATTATAAAAATCATTCATTGAGCCCTTCTGAGACTTTTATTTAGCATTTTACACATATTAACTTGTATAAGCCTTGTTATTACATTGACATGATTCATATCATCATAATAGATGTGGTAAAGTGGCATACTAAGAGAGTGAGTCCAATGTGCCAAAGCATAAATAGTAAGTACATGAATAAACTTGAATGAGAGCTTAGGCAACCTGAGATAAAATCCTCAGCTATGCTTTTAGATGTATACAACAAAGAATTTGAGAATGCTATTTTTGATCAGAATAGATTTCCCTTTTTATCTTTACCGTTGCGGGGCTTCACCACTTTAAACTGTCTTTATTCCAGCTAGAGAGAAGCAGATATAGGGAAGCAAGGGGAGAGAGGGAATAATACTACAGTACACATTACCAAAGCTTCCCCCAGTAAAGTGGGGGCTTTTGAAAAATTTATTACATTAGGTCTTTTTTATCAGTGAAACAGAACTCAGGCAAAGTATAAACAGTACCTCTGGAAATTGTACCAGAATGAGTTTTCTACTTTTGATTTCTACCTTTTCTACTTAGAAAACCACCACATTTACTCATAGTGATGGCTTACTACAGCAACAAAAACAAAATTACAAATTCAAATCAGCAAATAAAAAAGGTATAGAGGCTGAATTCACAATAAACTAGATAATACTCTTCCAGGAGAGATAGAGAGGGAAAGTGACAAAGAGACACTTGCAGCCCTGCTCACCAATTGTGAAGCTTTCTCCCTGCAAGTTGGGCAAGTTTCCTCTCTAAGTGAATTTGTGTGGACAACAACTAATTCTCCCATCAATGATGCACTGTAATATATATGGAGTATTGCCAGCTGCTAAGGTTCATAGGAGACTTAAGATTCCAAGAGTTCCATAAGTGTATGGAATATACATGTGACTGATCTTAGTCACTTAGTCACCAGCCTGTTTCGATATCAGGTTTTTGTTGCTTGACTTAGGGTCCCCAATATAAGTCTTGTTTTTGTTAGACTGTTTGGTGCATTCAGGATCCAGATGGACAAAATAGTTTTGCTAGTATTTAGGTATTGAAAGGGCTTACAGATAATCTTAAAACAGAGTTTAATTACCCAAAATATGCTGAATCAAACATTTACTGCACAAAATACCTGTTTCATTTTTGTCTATAAACTTGGTTCCTGGATGACTTCAACATTTCATGTATTCTCTGTTTGCATATTAATATTTGCAAGATCACCTCACCTCCAGTCTTTACTCAAAGAACCTCAGACTGTGTAGAGGAGACATTTTGCTAGTATATTCTTACTTCTCTATTTTTATCATTGTGAAATCAAGAAAAACAAGAATGTTATTTCGCAAAAATATAAAAATATATGTTCACAAATGTATTGTGTAGGTCCTGGTTGGCTCTTCACCACTCCACTACTGTGGCACACTGAAAGATTAGCTCCACTAATTAGGAAAGAAAATCAAGAGAGGAGACTCCATGTTGTCCAGAAAGTAAAAATTAAACATGTAAAATTTAAGAGAACCCTGAGGATGGCGTTGGAGGAACATCCTGAATGGAAACTGAGAAGCTAACCCTCTAAGTTTAGAGGGACAAGGGAAGTATTTTGAAAGTGTTATATACATACATAACAAAAGGAATTGATCACATATGTAAACTCATTTAAAATTTCCTTTAATGATTTTTGAGAAATTAATATACTGTGGTATCAAAAAAAGTAAAGGCAACCAATGACTCAAGATAAATAAAAAATAATTCAGAAGGGAATTGTGAAGACAGGTTAATATAAGATTTTTATATCACAATTGGGATGTTATATATCCTCTATTTATTTTTAAGTTTTATTTATTTTAATTTTATTAGTGACTTAATATTTATTCACAAAATTATAAGGTAACAGAGGTATAATTCTGCACCATCCACCACCAGAGTTCTGTATCCCCATTCCCTTCACTGGAAGCTACAGTAGTTCTCCCAAAGATGTATATAGGGGTTAACTATTATTTGGTATATATTGTCCCATCTTCTCTTCCTTTCCAAGTCACAACTCTACATATTACTACTTCTGAATGACCTTCCCTTTTGCCTCTTCTCTCTCTAGGTCTTGATGAAATTGAAGTTCAGAGCCCTCTTGTCATCTTCCTCCTATCATTTCTCCCCCTCTGGGTATATGGATCAAAAATTTTTGAGGGGTGCTGAAGTTGGGAATTCTAGCTTCTGTAATTGCTTCTCCACTGGACATGGGCATTGACAAGTCGATCCATACTCCCCATCATGTTTCTATCTTTCCCTGGTGGGGTGGACTCTGAGGAGGTAAGATTCTAGGTTACATAGGTGAAATAATCTTTACAGGGAAGTCAAGATGGAATCCTAGTAGTGTCTGTAACTTGGTAGCTGAAAGGCAATAATATATAAAGCAGGAAAAAAAATGGTTAATGAACAGGAACCAAAAAATAGGTATAGAACAGCTGAAAATAGAGACCTTAATGTGGAAAGAAGTGAGGAAGTGTCTTTTATGTATGTTCCTGGGGGCCTGTGACTATTGTAATTTTTGCTTGAGTTTGATAGCTAACATGGAGTCGGACAAAAATATTGCCTGAGGAGATATAGTCAGAGTTGAGAATAGGGTTAGAAGGTTGGAGTAGGCAGAAAGTAGCTGCCAATCTTAAAGAAAATCTATGAATAAAACTAACCTCATACAATTCACCCAGAGCCCATATATATTTATATTTAGCACAGGAACCTTTCTCTATTTATTTATTTATTTTTATTTACTTATAAAGTAGAAATATTAACAAGACCATAGGATAAACGGGGTACAATTCCTACCACCAGATCATTATGGGGTGCAGAAGGTAGGAGGTCTGGCTTCTGTAATTGCTTCCCTGCTTAACATGGACATTGACAGGTAAATCCATACTCCCAGCCTGTATCTTTCTTTCCCTAGTGGGGCAGGGGTCTGTAGAGGTGGGGTTTCAGAACACATTGGTGAGGTCATCTGCCCAGGGAAATCAGGTTAACATCATGGTAGCATCTGCAGCTCGGTGACTGATACAAAGTAGAACAAATTGTTTAATAGTCAGGAACCTAAAGGCAAGAATATAGCAGAAGATATTTGGGGGTCTCCATTTTAGGAAATCTAGCAGGTCTAATTCAGGTATATTCCATGAGGTTCATGACTTTACTAATTTTGCCTGATCCTGATAGCTAACGTGCAAGTGGACCAAAGGTATTGTTTGGTGAGATGATATCAAAGTTGAGAATAGGAAAGACTATAATGCTGGATCAGGGAAGAGAGTAGCTTCCAAATATGGGAAAAGTATGTAAATATTGTTAACTGTAAACCCCATCAATTTGATCTAGGGCTTATATTCATCGTAGGAGCCTATATAACCGTTACATCCCTGTAGGTCTGAGCTTGAATTCTGTGGTCATGGCTAGGAACATTCTAGGCTGCACTAATTTTAGGACCCATATTCCTCAAGTGGTAGAGTATGTTGGCCCAACCTCCCTTTGGAGGAGAATTGGGCTGTCCCCACCGTTGTTGATCCTTATAAGGGGCAAGGTTCTATATGGACCCACAAAGGGCTACACTATGTTGTTCCTGATGGAGATAACCAGTGACAGTGGAGACTGGGGTCTGTTAGAGGTCTAGATATATTATGTCTGTGTGGTAATTCCAGATTTTCCTGACTAGGGCCCTTGGTGATGGGGTGGCCTGGTAGTAACCATAAGAGCCTTCATTAAAGTATACCTGTCTCTTGCCCTTATCCAACTTTTGTAGTCCTTACTTTGTCTGACAAGGTTAGTCTTTGAGTGATTGAGAGAAGTGAAACAGGAAGTAGGTAGGGAAAGTATTAGGTCTAAGTAGAAACTATTTGATTAGGTGCTTTATGGTGTCTTTTTAGTTCTTTATACTTAAAAAATGTGGCATTGCAAGACTAGGAGTGTGATGAACATGGTAACGAGATATGCTTGTGTTTTGTGGGATAATTACAATAGAAAAATTAAATCCATATCTTCTATTAAATAGTGAATATATGATATCTAAAACTAGATAGAAAGAAAAGAGGATAATAGCTGTAATTTATACTAACAATAAAGAATGAAGTTCTTAAAAAAAGACAAGTTCAATTAGAGGTAGTAGTTTTGGAAGAATGAAAATTAATTTTAGGAATTTTAGGAAAAGAAAAATGTTTTTAATTAAGTTCTTCACTTGAATTACTGGACATATTAAAATATGTGCATACATTGCTTTGATAAACCTAACAATTTATTTTAATTTGGCATTAATATTCCATTATATTTTCCCAACTTAAAATAACTTAAAATATTTGAAAAAATATTTCTATTTTGTCACAGTGGGCTTGCCTACAAAATAGGATTACTCTTGCCACTTGCTATTTAAGTTTGCCTTTGGACACTAAATTAAAACCAGTGATGTTGGATGCTTGAGTTTCAGTTAAATAAAATATTCCAGTATTATCTCAGCACTTACTGTGCACTATTGCTTTAAAATGTCTTATTTTACTAGAAGTTTATAAAGTATTGTAAAGAATATTTGCAATATAAACTTTACCTCATTCAACATCATTTTATATTTAGATTTGTAATATATGCCAGTTACTTTTCAATTTCAAGAGTAGAATATAAAAGGTCGCAATATAGGTCAGTAAGTACAATATATAGTTCATCAAGTTAGTATGTCTACTTTGCCAACTGCAAAAGTGCCAAGCCTAGAAACGTGTATGCTGTGGTGTCATTTCCTCGGTTTCTGTGTCTCTCTTTCTATCTGAAACAAACTGGAACAGTGTCTCCCCTGCAACTAGGTGCAGTAATACTTCTGTGACAAAAAAAAAAAATTAGAATCGAATGTACTAAGAGAGTACATGTTCAAGGAGTATGTATCCTAGAAGAAAACTATTGAATTCTCTAAAGAGACATTACTTACAGGATTGCTTTTTATATTCCTCAAAGTATGTTTATTTTTATGGAGTTCCTCACACTTGCGTGTTAATTTTCATATAAATTATAATAATTTTCAAATTCTGCAGTGCTTTAATTTTTAAAAATATTTATTTATTTATTTTTAATGAGAGGATGAGAGACCATAGAGCACTGCTCAACTCTAGCTGTGGTTGTGCTGAGGACTGAACCTGGCACCATAGAGCCTCAAGTGTGAAAGTCTTTTGCATAACCATTATTCCATCTCCCTAGCCTGATGGTCCTCTATTTTTTTTCTGATTATAAGAATTAAAAAACAGGAAATAGTAAAAAGAAACCTAGATGTACCTCTTTCATTTTCTAAAAAAAAATTGGTATCTACTTACTCTTGTGTCATATCAGTATGTGCTACACAATATGACATTAAAATAGTGATTTACTGACTGAAGAACTTGTAGATGTCAAACAATAACCACCACTAAAGCTGTAGTTACCATTCACCACCATCCAATTGAATCCCTCTTTTTATTCCTTCCACTGTTACCCATTCCACCTCTGATAATTCACCATTCTTTTGTCAGGATCTAGAGATACATTTCTTAATTTACTTCTCTATATTTCTCAGATGAGTCAAATCAAATCATATGGCATTTGACATTCCATTTCAGTTTTATTTCACTTAGTGAAATAACCTGAAGGTATCTATATTATTGCCAGTGGAAAGATTTTATCATCTTTAGGTTTGAGTGATCTATTTTTCCTTTTAAATAGTTCATAGGCACTTAGTTTATTTTCAGTTTCGGATAGAAAATAGTGCTGTATTACTCAGAGATAGATCTGTCATTTAAAATCAGTGCTTTCCATAGTAGCTGCACCAGTTTATATCCCAGTGTAGAAGCTTTTTTTTTTTTTTTTTTAATTGGGCTTATCATTAGGGACAGGTGACTTCACCATCTTTGGTAGTCTTTTCCATTATTTGTTTGTTTTCTTTTTTCATTGATAGATGGTGAGAGAAAGAAAGAAAGAGAGGAAGAGATAAAGGGAGGGAGAGAGAAGGAGAGAGAGAGAGACAGCACTACTCCAGTACTCATTAACATTCCTTTGGACTTGAACTTGGGTTCTTGAGCATGATGGCAGGTTCTCTTGACAGGGTGAGCCAATACCCTTGAGGTTTCTTTTTCTCTACACTCTTGCCAACACCATTGCTTTTGTTTAGTCTTTGAAATAATAATCATGCTCATTAGTGTACATTATCTCATTGTTGTTTTGATTTTCATATTCCTAATGATATGAATATTTTTTCATGTATCTGTCAACCAACTATATACCTACTTTGATTTTAAATCTTCATTTATTTACAGGATTAGGTGAGAGTGAAATGATTAGAACATCTCTTCAGCATATATGGCACTAGCAACCAATCCTGAGGCTTCTTACAGTTCTGAACTTTCGCCATTGAACCGCCTATCCTGCCACCTAGAAATTGATCACAGAAAATTATTTTATAGTTTTACTAAAATTTTTACATAAGACAGATTATTGATAGGATGAAAATATTATTATCAGGTATTAATCAAATGATGAAATAGAATATTTATTCCTGCTATAATTTACAAAGAATGAGAGAAAATGTCAGAAAGAGAGAGAGCTAAAGCCTTGTTGTAGCATGTATGGTGCTTCAAGCTCAGGGCTTCATGTTTGTGCATCCTGTACTCTACCTCTGTCCTACCTTCCTGGCTGCTCTCCTATGGTATTGTTTTTAAGGATATCAATCTACAAATTACAATTTTTCTATTGTTAGATTTGGTGAGGAACTAATGAACTTTCTGAGATTTGGTGATTGATTGTAGTTTTTATGATATATATTCTACTGTTAATGGAATCATATTTGGTCCTAGTTTAATGTAGATTCCCCACTAGAACACTTTGTTAGAGACAGAGTATGACCCAATGTTAGTATAGAAAGTCCTGTGCAACAGCAGTCATGAGTCACTAACTTGCATGCCTGGGGGAAAAAGTTGACAGTTTTCTTCAGAGAATGGAAGTTTGTTGCTACAACTACTAGTACTCTAGTACTGCTACCACCACCACCACCACCACCACCACCAACACTACCACCACCACTGCTACTCCTCTTCTTAAATTAACAACTTACAATTTATTTTATTTTATTTATTTATTCCCTTTTGTTGCCCTTGCTGTTTTATTGTTGTAGTTATTGTTGTCAATGTCATCATTTTTGGATAGGACAGAGAGAAATGGAGAGAGGAGGGGAAGACAGAGAAAGGAAAAGACAGACACCTGCAGACTTGCTTCACTGCCTGTGAAGCGACTCCCCTACAGGTGGGGAGCCAAGGGATCCAACTGAGATCCCTATGCCGGTCCCTGCACTTCACGCCATGTACGCTTAATCCGCTGTGCTACAGCCCAACTCCCACAACTTATAAATTTTAAGCTTAAATATATGGTTTGATATATGAAATATATATTTTTGTGGTTTTTTATATGCTTAATGTTTTAGCCAGTATATAATCTCTACATTTTCTTATCTCACACCAGTTGGACAGCATAATATTTGAAAAAAAAGGTTCTATCTACTTAACTATACTTATATGAAGAATTGGAAAATCATGACTGTTGACTAGAATTAATTAATTGCACTAGATTATGGTGTAAAATTTTTGGAACTCAAAAGTAATTCATTGTAAGAACATTTGGATCACATATTGGCAAACAGTTGTTTAATTTTACTAAAGAACACTCATATTGTCAAAAATCTGAAACAGCAAGGGTGAACTAAGGACAAACATAAGATCTGGGGGCTGATGAACATAACATTAAGGTGCTATTCTTTCTAAAATAAATTGCAGCACCTGTATGTGTGTGTCAATGGCTGAGAAATCAATACTTGTTAGCATTCTCAGTGGTGAAAAAGGCTTTACTACTATTCATCTGTGAACACATCGTACAATCATCAGTCATGGGATTGCATGCTAATATAATGCATGCTGGAGGTCCAGCTCTAAGATGCATTTTTGAATTAATCTCAGCATGACAGAGAGCAATCCCTGCAATTTGGGGGTAAGAAGCCAATAAAGGGAGGCAGAGAAACATTATTGGAGGAAAAAAATAGATACTATTTATCTCTGATGGTGATAAAAGCAACGTGGAACATTTAAAGTATACTGTTCACTTCCCTATTGTATTTATTTTCCCTGTAAGGTCCATTGGGTGGTGTGGATGAGCAACAGTACCTGCGACTGCAGAGACGTTCCAAAGCCTCACAGCTGTCAGTAAAGCCTACACTAATGTGTCCTGAAAGAGTGATTAATAGGTTTTGACAATATCATTGCATTGCATATTTAATCAGATTATACATCTGTTAGAAGTGGTTTGCTTCTAACATCTGCAGTCAAAATCCACAATCAGTATTCAGATCATCACTTTAGCAGAAGCATGAAACTACTATCTATGTCAGTCTTACTGTTGACAAGTTAAAACGACATGCCAGAAACAGATGAATCATGACATTTTCTTGATTCATTTAATGCTTTTCTTTCAAATGTTCCTAGATATCTATCTGTGCTTAAGCTAATGTTCATTAATAAGGAAGGAGATACATGTATACAATTGCAAATTACAATATGAAGTGATGGACAGTGCCATTCTAAAGTTGCTACTACTTGGTTATAATTTTAAAAACATATTTCCAATGATAGTGCTTATCTAAGGAGATTGCTATTATAAGACTGATGTTCAGATCGCAAAATTCAGTCTGGCAAAATGAATTCTCATATGATTAGGTGATATGCAAAATGTTGAATAGAGAAATATATTTGTAATTGTAAAAGTGAGATTTAGAATTAATTCTCATATTCATCTCAGTGCTTATTCATTTCCCATATGTAGTTGGAAACATTCCTTTTAAGACACCATTTCATCAGTAATTTTTTCACAATTATCCCAAAAGAAATCTTGCTATTAAAAGTGTCCAATGGTTTTCATAATTTTATCTCCATATTACATCAACACCCAATTCACATACTTTGTTATATCTTATGATTAGCATTTCCTCCTCAGAGTGCACAAAATGTTTTTGAAGTGACCACTGTAATAAAATTTCCTTTTCCAAAGTCAATAACTTCTAGTTGCAAACCCTAAGATTACCCTGTAGTCCTTTTTTTTTTTTTCCTCCAAGTTATCCCTGGGGCCCTGTGCCAGCACTATGAATCCATGCTCCTGGTGGCCTGTTCTCTTCTTTTCCTTTAATTTCTTTTCTTTTTCCATTTTATTGGATAGGACAGAGATAAATTAAGAAGGGCAGGGAAGATAGAGACGGAGAAAGAAAGACACCTGCAGACTTGCTTCGTGCTTGTGAATCTTCCTCTTGCGAGTGGAGAGTAGATGTTTGAACCCGGTTCCTTGCGATTCATGTTATGTGAGGTTGAATTGGTACGCCACAGCCTGGCCCCCCACCCTTTGTCCTTATCTTACTTGATCTCACTGTACTATTTAGCAACATTATATAACTCCATATTGCAACTCTGCTCATCTTTTTCCTCTGGATTTGGTTTTGCTTGGTTGTTTTTACCAGTCAACTCCTCAGTTCTGGCATATAGTAGTAAAGGGGACTGAACTTTAGAGTCATGATGTCTTTTTGCTTAACATTTATGCTAGCTCTCCGGCCCTGGACATTTCTTCTTCATCTTTTTTGTATCCTCTTGATCTGACAATCTTAATTACTGTAGTACAAGCATTTTCATTGAGTATCTATGCTTATTATGAATAAAGGTTACATAAGATTACTATGTTAACAGAACATAACTGCATTTGTTGGATAAATTCATGGGATAGCATTATTATTTTATGATAAATACATACACTCATACCATAAAATATAGTTTATTAATTTTAATTACTCAAAATTTTTCAAAGAATTGTATAAATTTAATTTCCCAACATCAATATATTAGGTATATGTCAATTCCACAGGCTTACCAAAATTAGTATTCACAACTTTACAGTCAGTCTCTAGTGTTAGCTAATAGCTTATTTTTTACTTTCTAATACAAGTATTTAAAGTCACAATTTTTCCTCTAAGCACTGCCATAATAACAACCCCAAATTTTAATTTGATAAATGCTACTTGGTGTAATATGATTTATGAATGTCATTTATATCCAATTTATGTCTTTATTAGTTCAGAAGTTATTTTCTGTGATTAATAGAGAAATGTTAAAACTATCAAAATAACTATGGATCTTTCTTTTCAATTATGTAGTTTTTTACTGTTGCTAGATGTTCTTGTTTAAGATGTTTTGTTAATTTTTGATAAATTGACACTCAGTACGTATGCAATTGTTCTCTTTATCCTTGAAAAAATTGTCTTACTCTGAAATCTAAAAATCCTCATACTAATAGAGTCACTCTAATTTTATGGTTCGTGTGTGTATAGTATATTATTATTTTCCTTTCCTTTTCTTTTTCCTTTTTTTTTTAACCAGAAAAAAAATAGTTACTGCTTAACTCTGGCTTGTGTTGGTGCTGGCTATTTATCCTGGGATCTCAGAGCCCCAGGTGTGACAGTATTTTGCATAAATACATAAATATATATATATATATATATATAATTCTCTGTGTTTACTTTAAACTTCTTTCTTACTATTTGAAGTAGGCATTCATAGGTTTGTGTCTCACTATTCAGTCTTTCAGCTCTTTTCTTTTAGTTGAGCTATTAAGGTCATTTCTATTTAATATAATCACATTATGCTGTAATTGTTTAGTCTTTACTAGTTTGGTGTTGCTAGGCTTCATACATGTGATTTCACCACTAAAGGTAAAAATTTTCAGATTAAGAGACAAACTAACAGAGATAGTGAAAGAGGGAGAGACATCATAGCTCTAAAGCCTATTTTTTAGAATTATTTTAGGAAATTTTTATCTTATTTAGTCACATATTTTACCACCTCATTGCTTTTTAGTTTTCTTCTTTTAAATCCCAGTTTTCATATTTACTTCATGAATAGAGCACTATTAACTTATAATGTAGTCTTCTGTAATTATTTATATTCCATATATTATTTTCTGATAAATACTCACCCTCTTTCATTTTTCCCGATGAATTTTTGCTGGGTTTGGTCATATAGTTTGATAGTTTTTAGAGTTCAACATTTTTAGGTTCTCTTAACTTCTAGTTTTGTACTATGTGTGGCAAGAGTTACATAGTTATTTCTTTTTATTTATTTTTGTAGCTATCTATTCTTATAATGCATTTATAAAGTTTGGTTTCTAGAGTAAAGTTATCTCACTGGATAAATTAGAAAGTATTTTCTCTAATTCTGTCCTATGAAGGAGATGAATGAAATTAGTATATATTTTTAAACAACCAGGTTTTACTCACATTGCTTTTCTCTATTACCTATTTCAATTTTGATTTCTACTCCAATTTTTTTTTCTTATTTTCCTTGTTGACTACTTTTGATTTGATTTCCTTTTTCTGATTTTGTAAGGTGAAAACATACTTTTAGATTTTAATTTCTAATATACACTTTTGGTACTATGAATTTCCCTCTAAACACTGCTTTTTCTTCATCCCACATTATTTGATAAGCTAAGTTAAAATTTTCATTTAGTTCAAGATAGTTTTGGCATTTGTTGAATCCCTTTTTTGATTTGTGCCATTTGGAAATATACTGTTTTATTTTGATGCATATAGGCATTTCTCAGTTATCTTTCTGTTGCTGATTTTCAGTTTAATCATATTTTGGTCTAAAAGAAAAGACTATCATTTTTTTAAATTTCATCAAAGTGTGCTTTATGATCCATAGTGTGGTATGTTTTGTTAACTGTTTTGTATCAGCCTGAAGAGAATATGTTCTGTCATTGTAGGATAAAATAGACTATAGCTATTAGTATTTCCAATTGGTAAATAGTATTATTAAGTTCAAGTATGTTCTTTTCATTTTCTTTGCCTGTTGGATCTGCCTTATCTGAAAAGAAATGTTAACACTTTCAATTAGGATACTGAAATTTACCTTTTTCTCCTTGAAAATTCTATTGGTTTTTACCTAAGATGGTATTATACTGTCTTTAAGAGTATTTGCTTTACATGTAATGCCCTTCTGTAATGAAGATCTGAGTATTCTACAAGATCTTTTCATACTATGTTTATCCTGATGTCAACAGGACCAATCTACTATTCTTGATATTTTATTTTCTCATCAGAATTATTTTAAAAAGGTCATGAATTAATATATGTAACTAAATTAGAAAGTTGAAGAGTATTTTCTTAAACATTTATTTCTTTTTTATGGTTAGTTATTATTTGAAACCACTGTGTATTTTTGAATAGATTTATATTTTTCCTAATTGGAGAATAAATCAAATAACATTTAATCCACTGTGACCAGAGGCAGCAGTATATCTTGGAGTATTTGTATTTGCATTTTCCTAAATTAGTTTTGCAATTGAGTTCTTTTAAAATGTGTTTGTTGATATTTTGAGTAGCAAAAGCTTGAAGTTCCTACTCAAGTACTATGTATATTGTTAGAGATTGTCTGTTTTCAAATCTATATTACAAAACACTGATATGTACTGCATGTAATAAATATTTTTGTATTTGACATATATAAAAAGTCTCATATTTCTTTGTTCTCATGATTTTTATTTTGCTTTTACATATTAGTCCTTGTGAGTCTTTCTCTTTAATAATATAGCATACTTTATCAAGATTTATTTATGTTTAGTATCTTTGTTCAAGTAATTAAAATAATATACTACAATAGGAAAATTATTATATACTATGTAACTTTCTCAATATGTTACTATTTCTATTTTCATTCAAATAAGAAATCCAACTGGAACATTTTTGTGAGTACTGGGATTAAATAGGTTCATGGATATTTCTGTATCCTTTTATTTGGTATTATTTCTTAAGAATGTCACTGTCTGAAGTGTCAAAATTTTACAAGCCAAGTGTCCATAAGTGTTCAAACCTATTTTTGTGATATCTATTCTACTGGGTAGTTATTTTTTTCTATTAAGTAATACAGGGTTTTTTTTTTTTGATAACTTCTAATGTAAGAGTATCCAGCATACCTTTTCTAATATTTTTCACCTAGCTATATTTTACTATATCTCTATTATAGTTCTATAATTAGTTTTTAATTGTATGCTTATTTTACCTTTAAGATGAAAACATTGTATGTTTGTTGAGATCAAAGTTAATATGTAGAATGATATATTATTTTTTGAAACTACATGCATATACACACATATGTGTTTATTGACTTTTTCAATCTATGTACATACTTTAATGTCCCATATAATTTTATATTTTGTTTAGTACTTATTTCGTAGCTATATTTCTAGGCATTTTATATTAATGGTTTGTTCTTAATAAAATATGATATGAGCTATAAATTTTCAGGAACTAGCTACCACTAATATTTCATAGTAATGTTTAAGAAGCAGCGTTAAGTAATGTATTGGTCTACAATTAGTGATTTAGTTTTTACTTCTGAAAGGAGAGGAAAATACTTTGTAAAGATATCATTATAAATATTCATTCTTTTACAGTAATTAGATCTAGTCTGATTTTATTAGTACTGTCTTTAACGTATCAACTTGAATGTGTATTTTGGAATCAAGATTATTTCTTAATTTTATTTTTTATATATTTATCTATGTATTTATTTTTTACCAGAGCACTGCTATACTCATTATGATGGTGTGGGGTATGGAAACCAAGATTTTATGGCATGAGAGTATTTTTGCATAACCATTATACTATTTCCCCCCTACCCAACAAGATTATTTCATTAAAAAGGTTTAATTATGTAATTTTTTTTTTAGCTTTATGGTCTAAACATTAATTTGAATTCCAGTTCCTTTATTTACTACTATTATGATTGTAGTTGTTTCTTTGTTTCTTTTTTTGCAGAGGCTGGTTGGTGGTACACCTCCTTGAGCACAAACATTACAGTGTACAAGGTGTAAGCCCCAGGTCTCTACAGGGAGAAAGCTTCAGAAGAGGTGGAGTGTCCCTGCAGATCTCTCTCTCTCTCCCTCTCTTCATCTGTCCCTCTTCCCTGTAGATTTCTCTTTCTGTATCAAAAATAAATAAAAACTTTTGGTTTATACATATAATGAAGGTAAAAACAATTACTTCCAAGTTTTTTTGTAAGTTTCAAATATGAAGGTAATATGTGATAGAGTCTGAATGGCAGCTACTTTTTTTTACTATAAATTTGAATAGTAGAAATTCTAGAAATCACTTTTTTTTTTTCTGGCCTCCAGGGTTATTGCTGGAGCTCGGTGTCTGCACTACAAATCCACTGCTCCTGGAGGCTAATTTTCCCTTTTGTTGCCCTTGTTGTTTATCACTGTTGTGATTATTATTATTTTGTTATTGCTGTCATTGTTGTTGGATAGAACAGAGAGAAATGGAGAGAGGAAGGGAAGACAGAGGGGGAGAGAAAGATAGACACCTGCAGATCTGCTTCACAGTCTGTGAAGTGACCTCCCCCTGCAGCTGGGAGCAGGGGCTCCAACCAGGTTCCTTATCCCCATTCTTGGACCTCACTTCAGGTGCGCCTAGCCCACTGCCCGGCCCTAGAAATCACTTTTTATAGCCATCATTTCATAGTTGAAAAACTGAAACATATTCGAATACTCATTCCACAAATATCTGTGGGTTATCTATTATGTGCTAATGGAGATAAAGAGTGACAAGAAGTATGCAAATGGTGGTCAGGAAAGAACTATAGGGGGATGAAATATGTTAGCACTGACTTAATGAAATGCTACACTGCGTCATGCAGACTGCTGAAGTAAGATTGGATACAGAAGGAAACGTGTGGAAAATTTCATGGAGAAGAAAGAAACCGGATAGGCTCAAAGATTGGTAGAAAAGTAGTGAGCAATAGTGCTTTAGCTATACTTCATGCAGGGGCCCACATGCCCTCTGTGCTAGCTTAGCAGTTTCACTTCCTCATTCTCCAAACTAGCTTGACCACCTAGCCGACCATTACTGGGAAGACCCTAACAATTTCTCTATCCCCTGCTGTCTTGACCATGTAAGTATCCCTTAACATTCCTGACCATATAAGGCTAGGCCATAGCAGCCCTGTTCTCCCAACCCCAACCTATAAATACTCTTGCTTGCCATACAATAAATGTATGATTCATAGGCAAATAGTGTCCTGGGGTGATCCTTGGCTTTGTCTCTTGCCGCCATCCACAGGAAAAACCCCCAAATTACTCACCCCTGCTGCTTTTGGTTCGGCCCCTTCAGCCCCCTCCTCTGGTGTGCAACAGAGTGGGTCAGCTGATTAGGCTGGACTAAGAAGTGGGGTCCTCCTCAGGACCCTGACAAAAAAGTAGTATTGAAATAGTTTAAATACACTTAATTTCCTCATTAATATTTTGTGGTATTCATATATAATGGTCTCTGTGTATATGTGAGCTACTATTCAGATACCACTACTTTTTATTTATCAGTCTTGATTAATTTTGCACTGAGAGCATTTTTATTATTTATTTAAGTTTTTTTAATTATTTATTTTTCCCCCTTTTTTGCCCTTGTTTATTGTCATTCTTGTGGTTATTATTACTGTTATTGATGTCGTTGTTGTCGGATAGTATAGACAGAAACGAGAGAGAAAGAAGGAGAGATAGACACCTGCAGACCTGCTTCACTCCTTGTGAAGCGACCCTCCTGCAGGTGGGGAGCCAGCCTGTCAATCGGGATCCTTATGCTGGTCCTTGTGCTTGGTGCCATGTGCGCTTAACCCGCTGTGCTACGGCCAGAACCCCCTAAGAGCATTTTTAAAGTGGATTAAATTATTTTGCTAAATTTATACTTACGGAGTAACAAAAAGCCTAACAGTAAAATTATTTTTAAATTATTATTTATAAATTAAAAGAATAATCCTATCACGTACATAGTAGAGTGTTAGTGTGTACCATAACTGAATTATTGGCTAGTAATACAGGAGATTACTAAGCCCTTTTCATGGTATACATTAGTATAGGCGATGAATGGCAATATCTAGTTTTTAACATGATCCATGTCAATAACACGCTAGAAGTATTACTGATGAAGTCTACATTAACAACAGCAACCTGGAATACCTGGTGGAGTCCAAATATTAAAAATAGAGATTATTCACAGCATGCTCTAATTTTGTAATTAACAATGAATCAAAAGAAGCTATTAAACTTCAGTGGCATGTCTATTCTTAATAAACCTCATGCTGCTTAATGTTAAGAATTCTATTGTCCTCTTAATATGTTTATAGATTTTTATAGGATCAACTAAAATAGTATGTTTGAGAAATAATTTTCATAAACATTTATAAAGACTTATTTAAACTCTTTCCTTTTTCTGTTGTTTTTAGTATTCTACTAAGTTTTTTGTATATTTGCATAAAAATGGAATATTGTCTAGCAGTCATGGGACAGTTTTAAGAATTCTGTACAGGGAGTCAGGCTGTAGCGCAGCGGGTTAAGCACAGGTGGCGCAAAGCACAAGGACCGGCATAAGGATCCCGGTTCCAACTCCGGCTCCCCATCTGCAGGGGAGTCCCTTCACAGGCGGTGAAGCAGGTCTGCAGGTGTCTATCTTTCTCTCCTCCTCTCTGTCTTCCCCTCCTCTCTCCATTTCTCTCGGTCCTATCCAACAATGACAAAAACAATAATAACTACAACAATAAAACAACAAGGGCAACAAAAGGGAATAAATAAATAAAATAAATATTAAAAAAAAGAATTCTGTACAGTCTGCTCAGCATATGTTCAAATTTCCCAGGTTTTTGCTCACAGGCCTATTTAGTCATTATTTAATTTTGGCAGACTATTAGATTTTTGTTGTACTGACTTTTTTTTTCTGTAAAGACATCTACATCTTACTGAGTTAGTATTATCAATCATGTAATGCATATACTCACTCCTCTATGGAACCACTCTACCTCTGTCATTCTATTTAATTGTACATGCTAACACCTTTTTACTGCAGTAGACTTTTCTTGCTAAGTAAATGAATTTATGAGGGACCTTTATACATCACAAGTAAGCCTTTATAAATCATAAATTTGAATCTTGTCAAATGCCTTTTGGGTAGCAATTGATATTACCATATGATTTTTATTTTTCTGTTGATGTGATAAATTACGTTGCTTTACCAATGTTGAAGCCATTTCTGCTCACCAGGGATGGATCCTACTTGGTCAGGGTAGATTAGTCTCTTAAAATGTTCTTGGATTTTATTTGCCAAGATATAGTTGAGGATCTTTGCATCAATATTTATCAGACATATAGGTCTATAGTTTTATTGTTTGGTAAAGTTCTTTATTACTTTGGGGATTAGAATGATGATAGCCTGATACAATGTGTTTGGGAGTAATTCTTCAACTTTCTGGAAGAATTTGAGGAGACTGGGTTTTAGCTTTTGCTTTGAAAGGCTTCTAAAATTTATCAGTAAAGCTGTCTGGATCTGGACTTTAATTCTAGAAAAGATTTTTGATCATGTCTTGTTGTCTGCACTAGTGATATGCCTGTTCAAATTATGTACTTCGCCTAGAGTCAGGAGTGGCAAGTGGTATGATTAAAAAAAAACATATATTTCATCTAGATTCTAAAAATTATTTGCATAGAGATATTCAAATTATTCTCAGAAGATTCTTTGTATCTATATTAAATCAGATGTAATTTCACATCTCTCATTCCTAATTGTTTTTATCATAGTCTCTTTGTTCTTAGTGAATATAGCCAATGATTTATCTGTTTTATTTTTCCTTTCAAATAACCAACTTTATTTTTGTTAATCTTTTGAATTGTTTTCTGATATTTATTTCATTAATTTCTGCCATCATTTTAACTATTTATTTACTCCTGATGTGTTGGTATGCATGAGACCCCTTCTGTTTCATTTGGTTTAAATCCCCCCTGCTTAACACTATTCTATTTACATAACCACTTCATTCTATTTACATAACCACTGTTAACAAGTTCCACCCTCCCTCCAGGGCATTTGTGGTTCAGTGATAGGATTCTCGCCTAATCTTCCCCCTCTTTGTCACACTCTGATTTTCACCAGTCACTTTTCTCTCCACCCTCTCTATGTCACATCCTGTTTCCACACTACTTCGCAAGTATATATAAAGACAGCATTGTGAGTTTTACAGTACCTTTAGTTTAGCTCAGCTCGGCTTAGACTGTGCTGCGTCCAGCATGAATAGATACTGCCTACAGCTCAACCATGAGTCCCTGGTCGTCTGTTACCCGCCCGTGAAGCCAGCCCGGCGAAAACAACATAACCCGTCGAAAACAACACTGATGTTTCTGTTGTTCCTTTTCTAAGTGGTTCAGTTGTGATGATAGTTTACTTGAAATCACTCCTCTTTGTTAATGTGGGCCTGTATGTTGTGAACTTTTCTATTAGGATTGCTTCCACTATGTCCCACAGTATCTGATATCTGATGTCTTCACTGTAGTTGTTCTCTAAGTGATTTTTTAAAATTTGTTTATTTATAAAATGGAAACACTGACAAGAACATAGGATAAGAGGTATGCAACTTCTACCACCAAAGCTCCGTATCCCATCCCTTCTGACAGCTTTTCTATTCTTTAACACTCTGGGCATATGGACCAAGGGACATTATGAGGTGCAGAAGGTGGAAGGTCTGGTTTCTATAATTGCTTCTCTGCTGAACATGGGCATTGACAGGTCGATCTATACTCCCAGCTTGTCTCTCTCATTCTCTAGTGCTGCTATGAACATAGGTGTGCACACATCTCTTAGGCTGGATGTTATGGAGTCCTTGGGGTATATCCCTAGGAGCGAAATTACTGGGTGATATGGAAGGTCCATGTCTAGCCTTGTGAGAGTTACCCAGACTGCTATCCACAGAGGCTGGACAAATTTTCATTCCCACCAGCAGTGCAGAAGGGTTCCTCTGTCCCCACAGCCTCTCCATCATTTGTTGCTACTGTCCTTTTTGATGTATGCCATTCTCACAGGAGTGAGGTGGTATCTCATGGTTGTCTTTACATTTCTCTGACAATCAGTTACCCGGAGCAATTTTTTCATGTGTTTGTTAACCTTTTGGATCTCTTCTATAGTGAGTATTCTGTTCATTTCCTCTGCCAATTTTTGGATGTGGTCATTTGCTTTTTCTGTTGCTAAGTTTTCTGAACTCTTTGAATATTTTGGTTATTAGTGTCTTGTCTGATGTATGGCATGTGAAGATCTTCTCCCATTCTGTGAGGGATCTCTTTCTTTGGGTGTTGGTTTCTTTGGCTGTGCAGAAGCTCTTCAATTTGATGTAGCCCCATTGATTTTTTTTGTTTGTTTTTGTCTTCCTTACAATTGGATTTGTATCATCAAAAATGTCCTTGACGTTTAGGTGGGAAAGTGTTACAGCAATATTTTCCTCTAAGTATTTGATACCTCCTAGTCCAACACCCAGGTGTTATATCCATTTGGAGTTAACATTTGTTTCTGGTGAGATAAAGTGGTTAAGTTTCTGATACCAAGAAATGGAAAGATATCCCATGCTCATGGATTGGAAGAATAAATATCATCAAAATTAATATTCTCCCCAGAGCCATATACAAATTTAATGCAATACCCATCAAAGTTCCACCAAGCTTCTTTAAGAGAATGGAACAAACACTACAGTCATTTATCTGGAACATGAAAACACCTAGAATTGCCAAGATCATCTTAAGGAAAAGAAACAGAAATGGAGGCATCACACTCCCAGACCTTAAACTATATTATAAAGCCATCATCATCAAAACAGCAGGGTACTGGAACAAAAATAGGCACACAGACGAGTGGAACAGAATTGAAAGCCCAGAAATAAATCCCCACACCTATGGACATCTAGTCTTTAAGGGGGCCCAAAGGATTAAATGGAAGAAGGAGGCTCTCTTCAATAAATGGTGCTGGGAAAACTGGGTTGAAACATGCAAAAGAATGAAATTGAGCCACTTTATCTCACCAGAAACAAAAATCAACTCCAAATGGATCAAAGACCTAGATGTCAGACCAGAAACAATCAAATACTTAGAGGAAAACATTGGTAAAACACTTTCCCACATACACCTCAAGGACATCTTTGATGAATCAAACCCAATTGCAAGGAAGACTAAAGCAGAAACAAACCAATGGGACTACATCAAATTGAAAAGCTTCTGCACATCCAAAGAAATTATTAAACAAACAAAGAGACCCCTCACAATGGGAAAAGATCTTCACATGACATAAATCAGACAATCAGAAACTAATCACCAAATATATAAAGAGCTCAGCAAACTTAGCACCAAAAAAGCAAATGACCCCATCCAAAAATGGGCAGAGGATATGAACAAAACATTCACTACAGAGGAGATCCAAAAGGCTAACAAACATATGAAAAACTGCTCTAGGTCACTGATTGTCATTGAAATGCAAATTAAGACAACACTAAGATACCACCTCACTCCTATAAGAATGGCATACATCAAAAAGGAAAGCAGCAACAAATGCTGGAGAGGTTGTGGGGACAGAGGAACCCTTTTACATTGCTGGTGGGAATGTAAATTGGTACAGCCTCTGTGGAGAGCAGTCTGGAGAACTCTCAGAAGGCTAGACATGGACCTTCCATATGATCCACTAATTCCTCTCCTGGGGTTATATCCCAAGGACTCCATAACACCCAACCAAAAAGAGGTGTGTACTCCTATGTCCATAGCAGCACAATTCACAATAGCTAAAACCTGGAAGCAGCCCAGGTGCCCAACAACAGATGAGTGGCTGAGAAAGCTGTGGTATATATGCACAATGGAATACTATGCAGCTATCAAGAACAATGAACCCACCTTCTCTGACCCATCTTGGACAGAGCTAGAAGGAATTATGTTAAGTGAGCTAAGTCAGAAAGATAAAGATGAGTATGGGATGACCCCACTCATCAACAGAAGTTGAGTAGGAAGATCTGAAAGGGAAACTAAAAGCAGGACCTGACCAAATTGTAAGTAGGGCATCAAAGTAAAAACCCTATGGTGAGGGGTAGACATGCAGCTTCCTGGGACAGTGTGGGGTGGGAGTGGGTGGGAGGGATGGGTCACAGTCTTTTGGTGGTGGGAATGGTGTTTATGTACACTCCTAGTAAAATGCAGTCATATATATCACTAGTTAATTAATATGAGAGGGGGAAAATTAATTGTATGTCTCGAATTTTTTCAAAACACAAACCGAATCATTGCAATATATAGGCTGTGTAATTGATATGCAGACTCTCTCAAAAGCCTAGACCAAGTAGATCAGAAGCAACCAATAGCACAGCTATATAGAAGACACTGGGTACTGTACAGCAAACCCTAACAAAAGGACTTTTCAAAATTAACCCAATTACCAAATAATGTGATGATAACATTAACTATCGATTGTCTTTCTGAAACCAAAGACAGCAGGAACCTCACATCTCCACTACAGAGCCTCTACTTCCTGCAGTCCTGGAACCCTTGGATAGGGCCCTCTTTCCCATATGCCTCTCCCAATCCATATCAAATAATATTGCATCTGCCGATCACAACCTAACCAACACAACGATTGCCACCTTAACATGCTTCACTTCATACTCTATCCAGAGACTCCACGTGTGGAATGACAGCCCTTCAGCTTCATTACTCGGGTGAGACATTTCCTTTCATAGTATACTCTAATTCCATCTCAGGTGGTTCACTTTCTAACAAAGTCCCAAATCCTAGATATACACCAGTTTCTGTGAGAGAGAGCATATGTTCACACGTATCCGTAAACTACTGCAAAATATATACCTGAAAGCAGAAGTACACTAGAGTTTGCAGTGAGTACCCCCCGAACAGTTCCTCTCCACTATTCCAAGCTTTGGGTCCATGATTGCTCAACAATTTGTTTGGCTTCGTATGTTAACTCTCTTTTCAGTCACCAGGTTCCAGATGTCATCAGGATGCCGGTCAGGCTTCCCTAGACTGAAGACCCCACCAATGTGTTCTGGAGCTCAGCTTCCCCACAGACCCACCCACCCTACTAGGGAAAGAGAGAGGCAGACTGGGTGTATGGACTGACCAGTCAATGCCCATGTTCAGCAGGGAAGCAATTACAGAAGCCAGACCTTCTACCTTCTGCAACCCACAATGACCCTGAGTCCATGCTCCCAGAGGAATAGAGAATGGGAAAGCTATCAGGGGAGGAGATGGGATATGGAGATTGGTTGGTGGGAATTGTGTGGAACTGTACCCCTCCTACCCTATGGTTTTGTTAATTAATCCTTTCTTAAATAAAAAAGAAAAAAAAGTGTTTAAGTTTCATTCTTCTGAATGTTTCAACCCAGTTTTCCCAGCACCATTTATTGAAGAGAACCTCCTTTAATAATTTGGGACTCTTCATCAAAGATTAGATGTCTGTAGGTGTGGGGGCTTGGTTCTAGGCTTTCAATTCTGTTCCACTGGTCTCTGTACCAGGCTGTTTTTTTTTAATTTTTTTTATTTAAGAAAGGAGACATTAACAAAACCATAGAGTAAGAGGGGTACAATTCCCATAACCCGATCTCCATATCCCCTCCCCTCCCCTGATAGCCTTCCCATTCTCTATCTCTCTGGAGGTATGGATCCAGGGTTGTTGTGGGTTGCAGAGGGTGGAAGGTCTGGCTTCTGTAATTGCTTCCCCGCTGAACATGCGCATTAACTGGTTGATCCATACTCCCAGTCTGCCTCTCTCTTTCCCTAGTAGGATGGGGCTCTGAGGAAGTGGAGCTCCAGTACACATTGATGGGGTCGTCTGTCCAGGGAAGTCTGGTCAGCATCTTGCTGGCATCTGGAACCTGGTTGCTGAAAAGAGAGTTAACATACAAAGCCAAACAAATTGCTGAACAATCATGGACCTAAAGACTGGAATAGTGCAGATGAAGTGTTGGGGGGTACTCACTGCATGCTCTTGTGTACTTCTGCTTTCAGGTATGTATTTTTCCCCTAGTTTATGGGCACGGGTGAACCTATGCTCTATCTCAGGTGACCTGAACTATATCTAGGTTTGGGGATTTTATTGGGGACTGGAACACCTGGAATGGAATTAGACAATACTCTGAAAGGAAAGGTCTCACACGAATGATGAAGCTGAAGGGTTGTCATTCCACACCTGAAGTCTCTGGTCACAGTCTGAAGTGTAGCATGCTGGGGTGGCACTCATTGCGTTGATTAGGTTGCGATCTGTGGATGCAATATTATTTGATTTTACCCTGATTATATATCTCCTATTATTTTACAGTCAATATCTTCTTTTAGGCCAGTAAGTGCTTATTTTATATATTTGAGTGCACCCATATTAAGACCATGTGTATTGATGATGGCTATATCTTCTTGTTGATTAATCCACTGAATAACGTGTAATTTCCATCTCTATTACTAAATTTTTTGCATGAAAGGCTATTTTACCAGGTAGAAGAATAGTTGTTCTACCTTTTTTCTGCATTATGGCTTGTTCCAGCATGCCCCTTGGAACTTCTGTTTGTCTTTTCTTCAGAAATTTATCTCTTGGAGACATAGACTAGACTAGACTAGACTAGGATACTTTTTAATACATTTAATCATTTTGAGTCTTTTTATTGATGAATTCAAGCCATTTATATTTAGGGTGACTATTGTTATATATAGTTTATTTATAGCTATTCTGATTTTTTTGAGGCTGTATTATGTTCTTGTTGATATTTTTTACCACTTGCTTCTATCTGTCACTTTGTGTGAATAGATTATTTTTATTTTTTAGTTTCATTAGTGAGATTAATAACTCACAGTAGATACAGTTGTTGGTACATTTGCAAATGTCTCAATTTTCTGTAAAACACTCTCATATCCAGTCTAGGTCCTCCTCCACCATCATGAACCAGGACTTGAACACCGCCCCCCCAGTCCTTTTCTTTGGTGCAAAGCACCAAAATCAGTCCAAGTTCTACATTTTATTTCCCCCTTTCTGTTCTTATTTCTCAATTTCTGTCCAAGAGTGAGATCATCCCATATAAATCTCTTCTTTCTGGCTTATCTCACTTATGTTTCTTTCGAGCTCATATGAAGATGAGGCGAACATGATGATTTCAACTACAGCATTTTTGCTTCCTATGGGTCTCTCTTTTATATTTTATTTTATGATTGATTTGTGAGTATTATATCTAACTTCAATATCTATGATACCTTTTTTTTAGTTGATATTGATTCACCAACATTTTATTGTGTCACTCTGTTAAGTTTTATTCTTCCCTTTCTGATCTCTTTGCTCTTCCCTACTTCTGTTGTTTGTGTTCCTGTTTCTGTTCTACCATTGATCACCTCACTTAGAGCTGTAATCCCTTTGCTTCTTGTTTTCATGTGGGATTCTTTTCAGTAATTCTTGCAAGGCAGACTTAGTGGTGACAAATTCCTTTAGTTTTATGTTATTTCCCCCTCATATCTGAAGGATAATTTGGCAAGGTAGATTATTTGTGTCTAAGAATTCTTATCTTTCAGTACTTTGAATATGTTATTCTATTCCCTCTTTGGCTCTAGGATTTGTGATGAGAATTCGATGAATTCTCTACTTTAGTATTTCTGTTTCTCCCTTTCCTTAGAAGCCTGCAAAAACTTTTTTTTTGACACTTTTACCATGATGTGTCTTGGTGTGTGACATTTTGGATTCATGAACTTGGCTGTTTGACTAGTTTCCTGAATGTCTATGTTTTAAATGTTTCCTAGATGTTGAAAATTTTTGGCTATGATTTCTTTGAATGTGGCCTTTCCCTCCCCCCACCTCATTTCTCAGGGACTCTAATAATGTTCACATTTGTCTTTATGATGGAGTCTGCTTATCCATGGATAAATGTTTCATTTTTCCCTAAACATTTTCTCTCCTTCAACTTTTATTTCAGTAGGCTATATCTTCTAGCCCTGACATTCTCTTCTACATTAATGAGTTTATTTCCTAGGTCTGCTAGTTGAGTTTGAACTGCATTGGAATTGTTATTCATACTCTGTAAATGTTGGGTTTTTCTGTCATGCTATCTAGCCTCTTAGTGAACTCTGAAGCTGTTCTTTCATTATTTTACACGTGAATTCTGACTGTTCTCTGTTTCGTCACTTTTTTTGTAAAATGATCTTTCAGTTTTTGTGTATGTTTCTGCATGAATTCCTAATAATGAGTTTTCTAAATTATTTTTCTAATATATCCTACAGTTATCTATATTCTTTGAGTTATTCTGTATACTTTTTTCCTGAAAAATCCATCAGGGTTGCAGCTTGCTTATGTCTTAGTTTACATATTTAGTGAGGTTTCTATTGTTGTGACAGCTGGTGTCACTGTAACTATAGCACTGGAGTTCCCTGTTTATATATTGATATGGGAAGCATGAGTGGAAATTCTACTGTGGTTCACTAATCCAATTTGTGCTTGTGATATATAAGGCATCAATGTAGTGTTTGGGCTTTTAACCAATATATTGAGAATTCATATGAGAAATATTTTCTTCTTCGTGCTTGAAGAATCAGGATTTATGTTCCTAGTCAGCTTCCATGAGTTCTCAAAGTGCTAAGGATAGATCGCATTGCTTTAGTTCTCTGCCACATTTTTTTTTCCTGACACATTGGTGGGTCCTTACAAGCAGGTCAATATTCTGAAGCCCCAGAAGTTTCAGGTTAAGAGCCCAGAATTTCCCACCTTCTTGCAGTTGGTAATATGCTCCATTGCATACAAGCACATATAGACTTTTCTTTACTGGTAATTTTTCCCTTTTCCCCTTCCTACCACTGGCCACTCATGCTTATACAAACCTGTGACTGTGTATATTTCTTCAGAAGTTCTAGTTGTGATTTCATGATATTTGGAGTAGTGACCATGTGACTGCTGTTACTCCATGGCCATGCCTCCAAAAGTCCCTCCTGCATAGCTTTTCAAGACAATTAGGTAGAGCAGAGAAGACAGTCTACACAAAATCACACATTGTAGTTTCAATTGTTTCTAGAACCACAGAAAGATGTATAATGAAAAAGTAGCATATGGCAATATGTTACTTCAGTTCATACTAGGAAGCCTTATACTAAAATGGGAAAATGTTGCCATAGTTGTCAGTTCCAGAACTATACCTTCTTGTTATCCAAAATACAGTAGCAAAATAAATGCTCACAGTCTTCTAGTGTCTTTACAGTCAGGAAATGGTCATTAAGACCTCAAATATACCTTCTGGGCAGGACACAAAGAGGGGGAGGAAACATGAAAACAGTGTCACCCAAGTAACTTCAGGAGTAGCAGATGTTAGGCTTCAACCTTTCAGTGTTGTATAATATTTTGCAGATCAGTTTGATATGTGAAATTTCAAGTGTATCTATAAACTGTGTCATAAGCTTCTAACATCTGGCCTCTGTAGTACCAAAATGCATACTAGACAAAGTTGGAATGAATATTGAGTCAACAGATTTTACAAAACCCATTGCTAAAAATGTCTGACTATACTTTCTCTTGTGACATGGTGTACTGTTAGAGAACTTGGTAGAATATGATAGAAATTTTTATATTCATTCCAAGCAAAGAAGAAACTTAATTGGTTTTACCAACTCAGATCTATTTATTATATTAATATTGAATTTAATTATGTTTAATTATCATGGAGATAGTCTTCATGTGATGACAAAACTCATACCTTTTGTTTGTATGAAGTCTTAACTGGAAATGCTAAATGAATATTAAATATTGTGAACTATGCTATTTAAAGGATGCTAACCAGCTTATGTATCCATGGAGGTCCTATAGTTAATTAATTGTAAAAATACAACTGTGTGCATCAGCTCAGAGTGTAATAAATTTTACAGGCAAGAAAAAGAGGATAGGACTTAAATCATATTTTACATCCAAAGAAACATGTTCTTTTATTTTGACATGTTTGTAATAGTTATGAAACTTAAATGAATATTATCAAGAGGTATCTGTAATATACATTTTGTATTCTCTATGTATAGGAACTTAAAATTGATGTTTAAATTATTTTAATTTCAGTGTTTATTGCTACTATGTTATTTAAATTTTAAGTTCAATTGGAATATATAATATCTTTTCACATTATATAGAAACTTGATCTGAAGATATACTCATATTTTTAGTTGTGATAATGTTATCAAGTAGAATAGTCTCAATTAATCTTCAGAGAATGTGTCTACACTCCCACCTTATGACTGAAATTGTGGAAAAAGTCAAATCCAATTTATACTATAGTGTTTACTATACATACACATTCAGCATAAAATATAATGTACACATTATAAACAGTAAGATATTAGCAGCAATGTAATTAAAACTTTTATATTTTGGAAAATTTTATTAGTGATTTAATATTTATTTACAGAAGAGGTGGTATAAGTTCTCACTATTCCCACCACCACAGTTTTGCATCCTCATTCCTTCTGTTGGAAGCTATAGTAGTTCTCCTAAGATTGTAGATTTGAGCTATTTCTTCAACTATCAGTATATATTTGCCCCCCACTCCCTTTTTTTCCTAATGGCGCCACCATTTCTTCTTTTCCAAGTCATACATACACCTATTACTACATTCAAATGTTCCTCCCTATTTTCTCTTTTCTCTCTGGGTCCTGATGGAGTTTGAGTTCAGAGCCCACTGTATAATCTTGCCCCATCATTTCTCTCAACTGGAAATAGACCAACATTATTTTTTGTGGTGCAGAAGGTCAGATCTGGATTCTGCCTTCTTTTGGCACTTCTGCTAGAATTACAGGCTTATTATGTTTAAGTCTAATCACAGAGGGCCATTATCACTTTTACTTTGAATTATATAATTTCCCCTTCCTTATGGATATATGTACACCTGTACCCAGTACCAAAACCCTATCCTGTATCTAGTATCTGTAACTTTATTAGATAATGTGCCATCTGAAGTGATTCAATATTTTAAAGGTATTTTAGAGATGTATATCTAATTGTACATTTCTGTAGAACTATAACTTAAATGGTTTACATGAAAAACTCTTAACGAAACAAGAAAATGAATGATCCTGTATATGACCTCAAACATGTTATTTTCATTCCCTTAACCAATAAAATATACTACTTCACTTTCAAGATTTATATAAAAAAGTATAAAGTGTGTGTGTTATCCATTTATGTGATTAGGTATACTTTAATTACAGAAGATATGACCATTATGATATCATCTGAATCATTCTCATTTTGTATGTATGGGAAGATTGAATTACAATGCTAATGGATTTTTAGAGGCTTGAAAATAAATTTGATATTGAACTGGCTGTTATTTGAATCAGGCCCTTACCAGATTTCAACTGTGAAAGATTTTACTTAACTATTTTTTTTAATTTAAAAGGATTAATTAACAAAACCATAGGGTAGGAGGGGTACAATTCCACAAAATTCCCGCCAACCAATCTCCATATCCCACCCCCTCCCCTGATAGTTTTCCCACTCTCTATCCCTCTGGGAGCATGGACCCAGGGTCATTGTGGGTTGCAGAAGGTAGAAGGTCTGGCTTCTGTAATTGCTTCCCCACTGAACATGGGCGTGACTGGTCGGTCCATACTCGCAGTCTGCCTCTCTCCCTAGTAGGGTGAGTCTCAGGGGAAGCGGAGCTCCAGGACACATTGGTGGGGTCTTCAGTCCAGGGAAGCCTGGCTGGCAACCTGATGACATCTGGAACCTGGTGACTGAAAAGAGAGTTAACATACAAAGCCAGTTGTTGAGCAATCATGGACCCAAAGCTCAGAATAGTGGAGAGGAAGTGTTAGGGAGGTACTCACAGCCAACTCTAGTGTACTTCTGCATTCAGGTATATATTTTGCAGTAGTTTATGAATACGTGTGAACATATGCTCTCTCTCACAGAAACTGGTGTATATCTAGGTTTTGGGACTTTGTTAGAAAGTGAACCACCTGAGATGAATTAGAGTATACTATGAAAGGAAAGGTCTCACCCAAGTAATGAAGCTGAAGGGTTGTCATTCCACACGTGAAGTCTCCGGACACAGTCTGAAGTGAAGTATGTTGAGGTGGCAATAGTTGCGTTGATTAGGTTGTGATCGGCAGATGCAATATTATTTGATATGGATTGGGAGAGTCATATGGGAAAGTGGGCCCTATCCAAGGGTTCCAGGACTGGGGAAGTAGAGGCTCTATAGTGGAGATGTGAGGTTCCTGCTGTCTTAGGGCTCAAAAAGACAATGGATAGTTAATGTTAACATCACATTATTTGTTAATTGGGTTAACTTTGAAAAGTCCTTTTGTTAGGGTTTTCTGTACAGTACCCAGCATCTTGTATACAGCTGTGCTATTGGTTGCTTCTGATCTACTTGGTCTAGGCTTTTGAGAGAGTCCGAATATCAAATACACAGCCTATATATTAAAAAGATTCGGTCTGTGCTTTAAAAAACTTCGAGAAATACAATTAATTTTCCCCCTCTCATATTAATTAACTAGTGATTTATATGTCTACATTTTACTAGGAGTGTACATAACAACATTCCCACCACCAAAAGACTGTGACACATCCCTCCCACCCACTCCCACCCCACACTATCCCAGGAAGCTGCATGTCTACCCCTCACCACAGGGTTTTTACTTTGGTGCCCTACTTATAATTTGGTCAGGTCCTGCTTTTAGTTTCCCTTTCAGATCTTCTTACTCAACTTCTGTTGATGAGTGGGATCATCCCATACACATCTTTATCTTTCTGACTTAGCTCACTTAACATCATTCCTTCTAGCTCTGTCCAAGATGGGTCAGAGAAGGTGGGTTCATTGTTCTTGATAGCTGCATAGTATTCCATTGTGCATATATACCACAGCTTTCTCAGCCACTCATCTTTTGTTGGGCACCTGGTTGCTTCCAGGTTTTAGCTGCTATGAACATAAGAGTACACACCTCTTTTTGGTTAGGTGTTATGGAGTCCTTGGGGTATAACCCCAGGAGAGGAATTACTGGATCATATGGAAGGTCCATGTCTAGCCTTCTGAGAGTTTTCCAGACTGCTCTCCACAGAGACTGGAACAATTTACATTCCCACCAGCAATGTAAAAGGGTTCCTCTGTCCCCACAACCTCTCCAGCATTTGTTGCTGCTGTCTTTTTTGATGTATGCCATTCTTACAGGAGTGAGGTGGTATCTTAGTGTTGTCTTAATTTGCATTTCTCTGACAATCAGTGACCTAGAGCAGTTTTTCATATGTTTGTTAGCCTTTTGGATCTCCTCTGAGGTGAATGTTTTGTTCATATATCTGCCCATTTTTGCATGGGGTCATTTGCTTTTTTGGTGCTAAGTTTGCTGAGCTCTTTATGTATTTTGGTGATTAGTTTCTTGTCTGATATATGGTATGTGAAGATCTTCTCCCATTCTGTGAGGGGTCTCTTTGTTTAATAGTTTCTTTGGCTGTGCAGAAGCTTTTCAATTTGATGTAGTCCCACTGATCTGTTTCTGCTTTAGTCTTCCTTGCAATTGGGTTTGATTCATGAAAGATGTCCTTGAGGTGTAGGTGGGAAAGTGTTTTACCAATGTTTTCCTCTAATTATTTGATTGTTTCTGGTCTGACATCTCGGTCTTTGATTCATTTGGAGTTTATTTTTGTCCTGGTGATATAAAGTGGTTCAATTTCATTCTTCTGTATGTTACAACCCAGTTTTCCCAGCACCATTTATTGAAGAGAGCCTCCTTCTTCCATTTAATCTTTGGGCCCCCTTATCAAAGATTAGATGTCCATATTTGTGGGGCTTTATTTCTGGGCTTTCAATTCTGTTCCACTGGTGTGTGTGCCTATTTTTGTTCCAGTACCCTGCTGTTTTGATGATGATGGCTTTATAATATAGTTTAATATATATTAAACTATATTAATAGTGGAGTGTGATGCCTCCATTTCTGTGGAACTTTGATGGGTATTGCATTAAATTTGTATATGGTTCTGGGGAGAATATTTATTTTGATGATATTTATTCTTCCAATCCATGAGCATGGGATATCTTTCTATTTCTTGGTATCAGTTTCTATTTCCTTGAGTAGCGACTCATAGTTTTCAGCATACAAGTCTTTCACTTCTTTCTCAACTTTATTCCTAGGTATATGATCGATATTACTGAAAGAGTAAATGGGAGTGATTTCTGGATGTCTTCTTCAGATTTAGTGTTTGCATAAAGAAATGCCACTGATTTTTGTACATGGATTTTGTAGCCTGATCCCTTGCTATATTGCCTAATAACTTCCAGTAGTTTTCTGCTGGATTATTTAGGTTTTTCTATGTATACTATCATATCATCTGCAAATAGTGAGAGCTTGACTTATTCCCTTCCAATCTGTATTCCTTTGATTGCTTTCACTTGCCTGATTGCTATGGCATGAAAGTCCAATACTATGTTGAAGAGTAAAGGTGACAGTGGACAGCCCTGTCTAGTCCCCGATCTGAGGGGGAATGCTTTCAGCTTCTGTCCATTGAGTATGATGTTGGCTGTAGGTTTGCTATATATAGACTCCACTATCTTGAGGAATTTCCCATCTATTCCCATTTTTTGAAGAGTTTTTAGCATGAATGGGTGTTGGATTTTGTCAAAGGCTTTCTCTGCATCTATTGAGATAATCATGTGGTTTTTGGCTTTGCTTTTATTGATGTGGTGAATGACATTGATTGACTTACGGATGTTGAACCAGCCTTGCATTCCTGGGATGAATGAACAATCTTTTAGATATGTTGCTGTATCTGGTTGGCCAAGATCTTGTTTAATATTTTGGTATCTATGTTCATCAGCGATATTGGTCTGTAGTTTTCCTTTTTTGTTCTGTCCCTATCAGCTTTTGGTATCAGGGTGATGTTGGCTTCATAAAAGGTGGAAGGGAGTATTCCTGTTTCTTCGATCTTATGGAAAAGCTTAAGAAGTATGAGTACAGGGGTCAGGCGGTGGCGCAGTGGGTTAAGCGCATGTGGCGCAAAGTGCAGGGACCGGCGTAAGGATCCCGGTTCGAGCCCCCGGCTCCCCACCTGCAGGGGAGTCGCTTCACAGGCGGTGAAGCTTGTCTGCAGGTGTCTATCTTTCTCTCCCCTTCTCTGTCTTCCCCTCCTCTCTCCATTTCTCTCTGTCCTATCCAACAACGAATTGCATCAACAAGGGCAATAATAATAATAACCACAACGAAGCTACAACAAGGGCAACAAAAGGGGGAAAAAAATGGCCTCCAGGAGCGGTGGATTCATGGTGCAGGCACCGAGCCCAGCAATAACCCTGGAGGAGGAAAAAGAAAAAAAAAAGTATGGGTACTAACTGTTTCCTGAAAGTTTTGTAGAATTCATTTGTGAAGCCATCTGGTCCAGGACTTTTGTTGTTGGGGAGGTTCTTAATAACGGTTTCAATTTCTTTGTCTGTGATTGGTGCATTTAGAATTTGTAATTCTTCTTGGTTCAGTTTTGGAATGGCGTATGCTTCGAGCAATTGTTCCATTTCTTCCAGATTATCTAGCTTGTTGGTGTATAGTTCTTTATAGAAGTTTCACAGGATTCTCTGGATTTCTGTGGTGTCAGTTGTGATGTCTCCTCCATCATTTACAATTCTATTACTTTGAGTCTTCTCTCTTTTTTATTTGGTGAGTGGCTAGGTGTTTGTCAATTTTGTTTAATCTTTCAAAGAACCAACATTTGGCTTCATTGATCTTTTGTATGGTTCTTTTATTTTCGATGTTGTTTATTTCTGCTCTAATTTTAGTGATTTCTGTCCTTCTGGTTGCTTTAGGGTTCCTTTGTTCATCTTCCTCTAAGTCCTTGAGGTGTGCAGTAAGGTCATTCATTTGAGCTTCTTCTTGGTGTTTAATATGTGATTGTATGGCTATAAGTTTCTCTCTCAGTACTGCTTTAGCTGTGTCCCAAATATTTTGATAGGTTGTATCTTCATTTTCATTTGTTTCCAGGAACATTTGAATTTCCTGCTTGAGTGAGTCTCTGACCCAGTTGTTCTTAAGTAGTATGTTGTTTAGTTTCCAAATTCTTTGACTTTTAATACTTTTCTGTTTGTTGTTAAATGTTAGTCTGTGGTCTGAGAAGATACGTGGGATAATTTCGATATTCTTGCGTTTATTCATGTTTTATTTGTGGCCTAATATGTGGTCTATCCTTGAGTATGTGTTATGTGGATTTGAAAAGAAGGTGTATACCAGTTTTCTGGGGTGAAGGACTCTGAAAATGTCCAAGAGGACATGTCTGTCAATCTCTTCATTCAATTCTCTTGTATCTTTGTTGGTTCTCTGCTTTGTTGATCTGTCTAAGTGTGAGAGTGGGGTACTGATGTCTCCCACTATTACTGTATTACTATTGATGTATTTTTGAAATTCTTTCAGTAATTGCTTGACGTATTTAGATGTACCTCATTGGGTTCATAGATGTTAATAATTGTTAAGTCTTCTTGGCTGATTGATCCTCTAATCATTATGTAATGTCCTTGCCTATCTTTTATTACTTTATTAATTTGAAATCTATTGTGTCTGAGATGAGAATGGCTGTTCCTGCCCTTTTTTGTGTTCTGTTAGCTTATATGATAGTTTTCCATCCTTTCACTTTAAGTTTGTGTTTATCTTGTTGTGTCAGATAGGATTCTTGCAAGCAGCATATGGTTGGGTTATGTTTTCTGATCCATCCCCCCACTCAATTTTTTTGTTTGCTCTGATATATTCCAAGTATTATAGTGATGTTCTTGTTTATAAGAGGTCTTTTAGAACCTTTTTGAGGGCTGGTTTGGTGATGGTTGCCTCCTTTAACTGTTGTTTGTCTAAGAAGGTTTTGATCCCTCCATCTAGTTTGAATGAAAGTCTAGCAGGATATATTATCCTTGGTTGAAACCCTTTTTCATTCAGGGCTCGATAGAATCTTGCCATTCTCTTCTGGCTTTTAGAGTTTTAGTGGAGTAGTCTGCAGATAATCTTATGGGTTTTCCCCTGTATGTGACTTTTTGTTTCTCTCTTGCAGCCTTTAGGATCCTTTCTTTATCCTTACTTCTTCTCATTGTGACTATGATGTGTCTTGGTGTCTTCAGGTCTGGGTTGATTTTGTTTGGAACTCTCTGGGCCTCTTGAATCTTGATATCCTTTCTGTTATTCAGGCCTGGGAAGTTTTCTTCTATTATTTACTCTAGAATGTTTGCTTCCCCTTCCTCTCTTTCTTCCTCTGGCAGGCCAATTACACAAATGTTACTTCTTTTAAGATCATCCCATATGTCTCTGTTGTTGTTTTCAGTGTCTCTCAATCTCTTTTTGAGCTCTTTACCTCTTTCTTAGTTTTCTCCAACTCATCCTCTGTCTGACTAATTCTGTTTTCTTCTTCTGTTAGTCTGATTTCCCTTGCCTCAGCCTCTTTCTTCATTATAGCTATTTCAGCTTTCATTTCTCTAATTGCCTCAAGATAATCAGTATTCTCCTTGGAGGTCTCAACTGTTGTTTCCCTAATACTGCCATTCCTTTCCTCCAATGTTGTTTTCATTTCTGTGATTAATAAGTTTATTATTGCTTGCATACTTTTCTTATCTATGGTTACTTCTGGCTGATTTGTAGTTTCTTCTGTTCTCTTGTCTTCATTCATTGGAGTAGCAGTTTTATTTGTTTTTGATATACTCATTTTTTTATTTATGTGTTTCTTTTTTTTAATGCTCTGTTGTTCCTCAGTTGTTGTGTCTTGAGCACAAGCAACACTGTACTAAATACCTTTATGACAATTGCACTCACCAACCTCAGGAATTACAGTAGCAACTGAAGCAAGTATTGAAGCAATTTAGTCAGTACCAGTTAGCCAAACAATTTCTCCAGTCCGTGAAAAAATAGTAACCAAATCCCAGTGAAGAAGAAAGAGAAAAGAAAGAAGGGATAGCAAGAATAGACAGTTATGCAAATCTACTATCCATTGTATATTATAGGGGTAACAAGAGGGGAAAGGGGACTAGAGCAGAGATACACACATGAAGAGTCCACTCTGAGTCAGATTTCTTCCCCAAAATAATTCACAAATTCAGAAAGGCAAAGAAGAAGGAAGGAAGAAGTGTATGACAAGAAATAAAAAAGAAAAAAAAAGAAACAAGAGAGAGAAAAGAGAAAATATAAGAAAAAGAACTGTAATTAAAGAGCAGTGAAAGGAAAGTTGTTTTTTATTACTTTATTTTTAATTTAATTTAATTTAATTTTATATTATAAAATTAATTAGCTAGGAGGAGGAAGGGGAGCATCTGTAGAGGAGGTAGGAGTAACAAAACAAGTTCCTCCCACAATAGATAAGATGCCCACTACCCTAGCAATGAAAGATACCCTAAGAGTTAATTCTGATCAACATAAAGGGGGGGTAGATATATGCCTTTATATAATATTAATAATAAAATAGAGCAGGGTAAAAAAAAACCCTGTCCCAGATTACCTCAAACCTCATGATCAGAGGCAGCTTAAGAGAGAAAAAAAAATTAAAAAAAAAACTCAGGACTAGACAAGGATAGCTGAAATAGACAGTTATGCAAATCTACTGTCCACTGTATATTCTAGGGGTAGCTAATGGAGGAAGGGAAGTTGAGCAGAGATACTCGCAGTGAGAGTCCACTCTGAGTCAGAATTCTTCCCCAAAATAATTCCCAAATGTGTATCAGTGAATTCAGTGAAAGCACACTGTTTGGTGGTGTGGGGGATGGGGCCTGTGGCTTTGGAAGATGTAGGATTAAGGAAGAAAGGATGACAGAATTAGAAAAAGAAAAAAAAAGAAAGAGAGAGAGAGAAAATAGAAAAATATAAGAAAAAGAACAGTAATAAATGAGCAATGAAAGGAAAGAGTTATTTATTTATTTTTAATTATTTAATTAGCTATGCGGGGTGGGGTGTGGTGGGATGGGTTGGCTACTTAGAAAGAAAAAAGGCCAGAGGTTTCAGAAGGGAATAGACTTAGAATGAATGATACTCCCTGGTGGGACAGGAATTCTGGTAAGAAAGAAGCTCAGCAGGAGAGCCTGCTAGGAGCTGGTCCCCAGGGACGCGTTATGGGAGAAGGGAAGGGGGAGAAGGTGCACTTTGGGATTAATAATTTAAAAGAAAAAAATTTTTTTTCCCTTTTTATCTACTCTATTTTTTAACCCAAATTAAGTTATAGTCACCTCCTTGGTGTCACCGCTAGGACCCCTTATTGACTGGCCTACTAAAGGCAGAAAATCCTACCATTTCCAGAAGATGTGGTCAGAGCTCAAGCCACTAGCAGTTTCTTAGTCCGCCATCTTCTGGGAGATGATTCTTTACTTAACTATTTACAACATATTTACTCTATATTTGTATTTTCTGCATGCTATAATAGCTTAATTCACATTCCTTGCTAGTTCATGAAATATACTAAGATGTTAATTGTTTTCGAACAAGACAGTTTGTTTAGTTGTAATAAAACAAAAATGCATCACATTAACATCAGCTGTAACCTTAATATAGTTATATTATAAATAGTACATATGCATTCATTAATGATTTAATCACTTTTGAAAAATCATATATGCACCAAAGTAGAAGGCTCTGGAGAGGGTTCAGGTCCTGGAACATGATGGTAGAGGGCCTAGTAGGGGTTGTATTATTATGTGGAAAACTGGAAAATGTTATGCATATACAAACTATTGCATTTACTGCAGACTATAAAACATTAATCCTCCAATAAAGAAATTAAAAGAAAAATATTAGAGTCTTGTTATTCATATGAAAAATGAAAAATATGGACATATTTTGAAGATGCTAGGATGTTGAAGAAAATGTTAAACCCAGATAAAAATTTGATAGAGTCTAGAAATAGTTGATTTTAAATAGTAAACAGAGGGTCAGGCAGTGTTGCCCCTGATTAAGTGCACACATTACAGTGTGTAAGGATCTTAGTTCAAACCCCCAGTCTCCACCTACAAGGGGGGAGATTCATAAGTGGTGAAGCAGGTCTGCAGGTATCTTTCCCCCTCTGACTCCCCCTTTCTTCTTAACTTCTCTTTGTCTCTATTCATAGTAAATAATAATAAAATAAAATAAATAGTGAATAGTACAGTTTTTAACTATATATATGTTTATTTATTTATTTATTTATTTGATCCATGTTAGTTCTCCTTTTAGTAAAATAAGTTAATCTTTATTTAGAAAGACCCAGAGGAATCTGAATAAAGTATTTTCAGTTAAATGTTTAGTGATCTTTATTAATGTTCTGTGCTTGACTATTTGTGGTACTAAGCTATTATATAGACATTGATGAATTGCTTATATTTTTTATAGCTTTGTGTGCCTAGTTTAATCTGAAGTCACTAAGTAACCTTAACTAGGAATTAGAACTTTGGTTATGTTTTTATACTGTTTTATGAACTTTTTAAGAAATTAATTAGGTTATATAACTTTCTGTTTTGCTTTTTTATTTTTTTCTTTTCTAATGGAGACTGAAATAAATAGTAGGGCAGAGAAAGACGAGAGGACCTGCAGCACTGCTGAAGCTGTAAGTTGGTACAGAAGTGAATGGGAATATGAACTCAAGGGTTGCCCTTGGTAACACTTGTGTTCTATCAGGTGTGCCACCACATAGTCCCTTGTTTTGTTTTTGCTGGTGTTGTCAGAGACTTTTCAGCTATATATCTAATGAGTGAGACAGCAAGAAAGGCAGACGGAACAAGGGAAAAATACCACAGCACAGAAACTTTCCAAACTCAAATGTGGGTGGTATTCATTGCAAAATAAGCATCTGGTCAAGAGAGCTAGCTCCAGGGTGATGATTATATCATTTTAAAAAAATATTGTAAACACTAGATAAATGAATAGCCAGTGGATACATATATACAGCATTCTTTGACATGTTATTAGGCTAAAAAAAAAAACCACTCTAAAAATGTGACAATAACATCACTAGGAGTCACTTTGTGAACCATTTTCATTATAGTCCTCTGGGAATGTCACAGTTAAGTCACAGTTAAGTAAGTGAGTTGGATATGAAAAAATATTAAAACTTTCAGACACTGAAATATAACTCTTTGATAAAAAGTCAACAAGATTTTCATGCCATTTCCTTATAACTTATAGAATCTGCCTTCTCTCCTAACTAAAATTCTCTGTAGCAACTCAATTATGTTTTTGTTTTACCAAAATTGGAAAATTACGTTTTATCATCTGCAAAGAATTAATCTTCTTTCATAAAAAATGATAATTCTTTCTTTCTTTCTTTCTTTCTTTCTTTCTTTCTTTCTTTCTTTCTTTCTTTCTTTTAAAAAGGAGACATTAACAAAACCGTAGGATAGGAGGGGTACAACTCCACACAATTCCCACCACCAGATCGCTATAGCCCATTCCCTCCCCTGAGAGCTTTCCTATTCTTTATCCCTTTGGGAGTATGGACCCAAGGTCATTGTGGGTTGCAGAAGGTGGAAGGTCTGGCTTCTGTAATTGCTTCCCTGCTGAACATGGGCATTGACAGGTCAATCCATACTCCCAGTCTGCTTATCTCTTTCCCTAGTAGGGTGGGTCTCTGGGGAAGTGGAGCTCCAGAACACACTGATGGGGTGTTCTGTCCAGGGAAGTCTGGTCGGCATCCTGCTGGCATCTGGAACCTAGTAGCTGAAAAGAGAGTTAACATACAAAGCCAAACAAACTGTTGAACGGTTATGGACTTAAAAGCTGGAATAGTTCAGATAAAGTGTTAGGGGGTACTCACTGCAGACTATTTATACTTTTGCTTTAGATTTATATTTTGCCCTGGTTTATGGATACATTTGAATATATGCTCTAACTCAGAGGACCTGGTCTATATCTAGGTTTTGGGACATTGTTAGGAAGATAACCACCTGGAATGGAATTAGAGAATACTATGAAAGGAACGGTCTAACCTGAGTAATGAAACTGAAGGGTTGTCATTGCACACCTGAAGTCTTTGGACATAGTCTGAAGTGAAGCATGCTGAGGTGGCACTTGTTGCTTTGATTAGGTTGTGATCAGCGGATACAATATTATTTGATATGAATTGAGAGAAGCATGCAGGAAAGTGTACCCCACCCTAAGGTTCCAGGACTGGGGAAAATATAGGCTCTATAGTGGAAATGTGAGTTTCCTGCTCTTAGGGTTCAAGAAGACAATGGATAGTTACTGTTATCATCACATTTTTTGGTAATTGGGTTAACTTTGGAAAGTCCCTTTGTTAGTGTTTGCTGTATAATACCCAGCATCTTGTATATAGCTGTGCTACCTGTTGCTTTTGTTCTCCCTGGTCTAGGCTTTGAGAAAGTCAACATATCAAAGACAGCCTATGTATTAAAAAGACTCAGTCTGTGTTTTAAAAAGTTCGAGAATCATGGACCCAAAGGTTGGAATCGTCGAGATGAAGTGTTGGGGGGGTACTCACTGCAAACTCTAGTGTACTACTGCTTTCAGGTATATGTTTACCCTAGTTTATGGATACCTGTGAAAATAATGCTCTCTGTCACAGAACCTGGTCTATATCTAGGTTTTGGGACTTTGTTAGGAAGTGAACCACCTGGGATGGAACTAGAGAATACTATGAAAGGAAAGGTCTCACCCGAGTGATGAAGCTGAAGGGTTGTCGTTCCACACCTGAAGTCTCTGGACACAGTCTGAGGTGAAGCATGCTGGGGTGGCACTCATTGTGTTGATTAGGTTGTAATCAGCGGATGCAGTATTATTTGATAAGAATTGGGAGAATCATATGGGAAAGTGGGCCCTACCTTAGGGTTCCAGGACTGGGGAAGTTTGGGCTTTATAGTGGAAATGTGAGGTTCCTACTGTCTTAGGGTTCAAGAAGACAATGGGTAGTTACTGTTATCATCACATTATTTGGTAATTGGGTTATCTTTGAAAAGTCCCTTTGTTAGACATACAATCAATATTCCCCCTCTCATATTAATTAAATAGTGATTTATATGACTACAATTTAATAGGAGTATACATGGACACCATTCCCACCACCAAAAGATTGTGTCCCCTCTCACCCACCCACTGACCCCCCCCTCCCCAGCTGCCTGGGAAGCCTAATGTCCACCCTCCCCCTCACCACAGGGTTTTTACTTTGGTGCCCTACTCTAGATTTAGTCAAATCCTGCTTTTAGTTTCCCTTTCTGTTCTTTCTCAACTTCTGTTGATGAGTGGGGACATCCCATACTCATCTTTATCTTTCTGACTTAGCTCACTTAACATAATTCCTTCTAGCTCCATCCAAGATGGGTCAGAGAAGGTGGGTTCATTGCTCTTAATAGCTGCAAAAAAAAAAAGCTGTGTTTATATACCACAGCTTTCTCAGCCACGCATCTGTTGTTGGGCACCTGGGTTGCTTCCAGGTTTAACTATTATGAATTGTGCTGCTATGAACATAGGTGTACACATATCTTTTTGATTGGGCATTATGAAATCCTTGGGGTAAATTCCCAGGAGAGGAATTACTGGGTCATATGGAAAGTCTATGTCTAGCCTTGTGAGAGTTCTCCAGACTCCTCTCCACAGAGGCTGGACCAATTTACATTCCCACAGTAGTGCAGAAGGGTTCTTCTGTCCCCACAGCCTCTCCAGCATTTGTTGCTGCTGTCCTTTTTGATGTATGCCATTGTCACATGAGTGAGGTGGTATCTCAATGTTGTTTTTATTTGTATTACTCTAACAGTCAGCGACATGGAGCAGTTTTTCATATGTTTGTTGGCCTTTTGGATCTCCTCTGAAGTGAATGTCTTGTTCATATCCTCTGCCCATTTTTGGATGGGGTCATTTGCTTTTTTGGTGCTAAGTTTGCTGAGCTCTTTTTATATTTTGGTAATTATTCTCTTGTCTGATGTATGGCATGTGAAGATCTTCTCCCATTCTGTGAGGGGTCTCTTTGTTTGTGTGATAGTTTCTTTGGCTGTGCAGAAGCTTTTCAATTTGATGTAGTCCCATTGGTTTGTTTCTGCTTTAGTCTTCCTTGCAATTGGGTTTGTTTCATCAAAGATGACCTTGAGGTTTAGGTGGGAAAGTGTTCCACCAATCTTTTCCTCTAAGTATTTGATTGTTTCCGGTCTAACATCCAGGTCCTGATCCATTTGGAGTTGATTTTTGTTTCTGGTGATATAAGGTGGTTCAATTTCATTCTTCTGCATGTTTCAATCCAGTTTTCCCAGCACCATTTATTGAAGAGAGCCTCCTTCTTCCATTTAATACTTTGGGCCCCCTTATCAAAGATTAGATGTCCATATGTGTCGAGGAGGAGGAGTAATTCTTTTCTATTTGATCCTTTTTTTTTTTACTCTTAAGTCTTAAACAGTGTCAGTTATGCTCTATTAGATTTGTGTTTTTCTGAGATTTTAGCTTGTAGTTCTTTTTTTGTTCTTTTTTTTTTCCAATCTTGACTAGTAAGCCGCAAAGGTTAGAAGATTTGAGAAACTTTATATTTTATCACAATAATAAAATGACCGTCATACATCTTCAATAAATTTTCTGTCAGACTTCTAGGTAAAGCTATGCAGTTTAAGTAATTATACTGTTCCTTTTAAGAGTCAAGTTTGCTTTCCTCAGTGCTTTTGTACTCTCATGGAGTGTTCCTGGAGCTCAACCAACCACTTTAGGTTGTACCTTACAAAACAGACATCATCCCATGAGCCCAGAGAACAAAATATTCTTAGTAAATTAGGGCATCATCACATTCTTAGTTTGTTTTAATGCTGAGTTTCAAACTTTAGTTTTTTGGAAGACTATAACCTCAGTTAGTCCATTCAATGTTGATAACTACAAATCATCATCATCATTATCACCACTGAATAACTGAGTCAGACATTTTTGTAAAACTATATGAAATAGACTTGACCCTTAAAAGTAAATGATGAATTATAATACTGCTTTTAAACAAATTAAATATGAAAAGGAATGTGTCTCTTCAAGAAAAGTTGTTGGGAAAATTGGGTTGAGGTGTGCAAAAGAATTAAACTGGACCATTACACTTCACCCTGTACAAAAAGTAAATTACAAATGGATCAAATATCTATGTACAAACATTGGCACAATCTTGTTTATCTAAGTTTCATAGGTATCTTTGATAACTCAAACCCAATTGCAAGGAAAACAAAAAACAAAACTAAACTTATTAGACTACATTAAACTTAAAATCTTCTGCATAGCAAATGGAACCACTTCCAAAACATAGAGACTCCTTATGGAATGGAAGACGATCTTTCCATACCACACATCAGCCAAAAGACTAACAAGAAAAATATATAAAGAACAAAACAAACAAACAAAAAAACCCTCAGCTAATAAATAAACAAAGGGAAAAAGGACCCTATCCAAAAATGGGAGACAGTAGTATAGGCATAATCTTCATTAAAGAAGAGATCCAAAGGGCAAATAGACATAGAAAAGTCACTGATTATTAGATAAGTTCACATAAAAACCTATTCATTAGGGAAGCAATTACAGAAGCCAGACCTTCCACCTTCTGTACCCCATAATGATCCTGTGTTTATACTCCCAGAGGGGTAAAGAACAGGAAATCTTTCAAGGGTGATGGGGGAGGGGGTTGGATATGGAGTGGAAACTGTGTGGAATTGTACCCCTCTTATCCTATGGTCTTGTCAATATCTCCATTTTATAAATTAAAAAAATAGCAATGAGATACAGTTTACTATTGTGAGAATGGCATACATTAAAAATGTAACAAAAAATGTTGAAGAGGTTGTGGAGATAAAGCAGCTCTTCTACACTGTTGGTAAGAATACAAATTGGTATAACTCCCATGGATAGCAGACTGGAGATTTCTCAGAAAGCTTGAAATGGACTGTGAACTGGCAGGCAATTCTTCTCCTGAAGATGTATCCAAAGGAAACAAACACACCCATCAAAAAAAGATTATGTATAATTATATTCATAGCAGCATAATCTGCAATAGCCTAAACTTGGGAGCAACCCAGATCTAACAACAGATGAGTGGATAAAAAAGTGTGGTATATATACACAATGGGATACTACTCAGTTGCTAAGAATGATGAAGTCATCGTTTTCCCTTCATTTTGGAGTCTGAAGAAATCATGTTAGAGATAGAAGTCTGAAGAAATACAAGCAAAATCCCAGAGGTTCCAAGATGTGGAGAAATATAGTTTTTAAAGAGAAATGTTCCTTGCTGTATTAGAGTTTAAGAAGGCAGTAGATAATTATTATAACCCAATTATTTGGGAGGATGGTTTACTTTGAAAATGCCATGGTTAGGATTTACTGTAACATATATGATCTCACCAAGATTTATGTCATTTAATGTTGTTAAAAATAACTATCAGGGAGTCGGGTGGTAGTGCAGTGGATTAAGCGCATGTGGGGCAAAGCACAAGGACCTGCGTAGGGATCCCAGTTTGAGCCCCTGGCTCCCTACCTGCAGGGGAGTCGCTTCACAGGTGGTTAAGTAGGTCTGCAGGTGTCTGTCTTTCTCTCCCCCTCTCTGTCTCCCCTCCTCTCTCCATTTCTCTCTGTCCTATCCAACAACAACAACAATAATAATAACCACAACAATGATAAAAACAATAAGGGAAACAAAAGGGGAAAAAATGGTCTCCAGGAGCAGTGGATTCGTGGTGCAGGCACCTAGCCCCGACAGTAACCCTGGAGGGAAAAAAAAATAATAACTATATCTAGTTGATGGGGTTTACAGTCAACAATAATTATATACTTTTCGAAAATTTGGGAGCTATTCTTTTCCTTGATCCAGCTTTCAAGCCCTTTTTCCAGCCATGGCATCATCTCCCCAGATAATAACTTGGATCCACCTGCATACCAGATGTTAGGCTCAGGCAAAAACTATAAAAGTAATGGGCCCCTTGGAATATACCTAAAATAGACCTATTATATTTTTCCAAAACGGAGACCCACAATACTCATCTACTATATACCTTTAGGTTCCTGTTTATAAAACAATTTGTTCTGCTTTATATCTTAACTCTTTTTCAGCCACCAGGTTCCAGAATCTGTCATGATGCCAACTGGACTTCCCAGGGCAGACAACCCACCAATGTGTCCTGGTGCCCCACTTCCTCAGAGCTTTGCCCCACTAGGGAAAGGGAGAGACAGGCTGGGAGTATGGATCGACCTGTCATTGCGCATGTTCAGTGGGAAGCAATTACAGAAGCCAGACCTTCCACCTTCTGCACCCCATAGTAACCCTAGGTCCATACTCTCAGAGGGATAAAGAATAGGTAAGCTATCAGGGTAGGGGATGGGATATGGAGTTCTGGTGGTGGGAATTGTACCCCTCTTATCCTATGGCCTTGTCAATGTTTCCATTTTATAAAGTGAAATTATTAAAAAATTAAAAGAAGACACACCAGATGAATAAACACCCTTATTTGTAAAAAAAAAAAAAAAAAAAAGAAAAGAAAAGAATAATAGCTATTTTAGATACTGAGAGGTCCTATTGCTTCTCGCCTCCCTGTTCTAAGACTTTAGGTTATTTTGTATTTAAAATAACAGTTATTATTAGAAATGCTTTAATATATATATTTATATTTTACCAGAGCACTGATCAGCTCTGATTTATGGTGATGTAGGAGATTGAACCTGGGACTTCAAAGCCTCAGCCATGATAGGCTGTTTGCATAACCATTATGCTATCTACCCCTGACCTACTATTATATTTCTTAATGCTGAGCTTTGTCACATTAGTTTTTTTTTCTTTTATTGCCACCATGTTAACTTCTGGAGTTCAGTGTCTCCACTACAAGTCCACTGCTATCAATGACTATTTCTCTTTCTCTCTCTTCTATTTTTATTGGATAGAGGTAGAGAGAAATTGAGAGAGGGGGAGATAGAGAGCTAGAGAAACAGAAAGACACCTACAGCCCTACTCTACAACTCATGAAGATTCCCCAGACAGGTAGGGACCAGGGGCTCAAATCTGGGTCCTTTGCATAGTAATGTACCACCAACCAGCCCTGTCTCATTAGCTTTTATAATAGGAAACTAGCTAGTGAGTTGCTATATTAAAGGTCAATGGCTTAATTTTGAATTCTAGACAAATGTAGTTATTTATTGATTTGTTTGCTAATTTGTGATAGAGACACATAAATTGAGAATGCAAGAGGAGATTGAGAGGCAGAGAATGAAAGGCACCAGCCCATTGCTTCACCACTTCTAAAGCTTCCTCTCTGCACGTGGGAACTAGGGGCTAGAATCTGGATCCTTCTACATGGTAATGTGCCTACTCTATTGGATGTGACACCACTTGTCTCCAAATACAAATATATTTAGTTTTTGCTTATTGTAAAGCACTTATTACAGAAGTATTATTTGGTTGATTCTTTGCTAGTTTTGAAACTCCAAGGTAGTTGCATGCTCCAAGAAATCTTACCTTTTTTAGAATTCCAAAACTCTAAATCACCGAATTCTGTTAAGAGAATAAAAACGTAAAAAGTTTCATCAATTGTTGCTCAACTAGCAGAGATCATTCAATAACATTAAGAGAAAGAAGAATTTAAAGAGAAAGATATTTATGCCACTTTTCAATGTAGGGATCTTTTTCAGATTTCTCCAAGTAATGTATGAAATGTGTCACTTTTTGATGTATGCTCTTTAAAATGGCAGTACAATGTGTAGTTGCACCAATGGCAGCTACTTAACCTTAATTTTTGCAGAAAACATATTTTTCTCCTGAGGTTATTGCAAATAAAACTTCTTGCCAGCAAAGTAACATCCTCAATCAATTTCTCTTTTAGTCTATGTAAGAGATACTGATTAAAATAAGGATGATTCACAGATGGAACATGAAGCATTCTGTTCCCTGTGGATATTAAAGGACAAACAAACAAGGTCTCTTCAGACTTCAATTTTCTGTCAGAATGATCAGAGACCGGTAACTGAATGACATCCATTAGGGAGAATTCAAGGCCAGCTACAGCAATAGGTTTTGGTAACTGCTTGAGAGTTATCTCATGGGAACTATGAGCTCCTGACAAAACAGGACTTTCTTCCTGTCATATCAAGCATCTGAATGATGGCCTTTACTTAGGACTGACATTTGGGTGACTAACTATATTTTGAACTTTTGCTCGTGTTATTTTTTGTCATGCTCTTATTCTTAGTAAAAGAGAAATAACACCTTGCTTCTTTGATGTGGTGTGCATCTGTTTCAGACTTTCATCTTGACTCACCTTACTCCAGGTGGCCTAACCTATTAGAATCATTCAATTCCTGATTTTCAACACTGATCAGCTGTCAAGGGTTGTCACAAATACTTTTTTTTTTCAATGTCTCAAGCTTTCTCTCTTTCCTCGTTATTTCATCTTCTCTCTCCTTCCCTCTCTGTTCTCATTTCCATGTAAGCATTTTAGTTCTTAATCACATGTGACATAAATTATGCCAAGAGTTTTTTATTTGATCTCTCTTCCTTGAACTGCCTCCTCTTAGCATGATTCTACATTGTGATCACTCAAAATTTCAGCTATATCTTTGTGACCTCAATGCTTGAGGAACTTCAAATGACTGCATTATTTTTTGTTGTACACTTGATTCTTTAAAATGTTGTGAATGGGCTGGGAAGTTAGCACAGTGGTTATGGAAAAGACTTTCATGCCCTAGACTCCAAGGTCCCAGGTTTAATCCCAGCACCACCACTGTAAAGCAGGGATAAGCAGTGCTCTGGTCTCTCTTTCTCTGTGTATATCTTTCTGTCTGGACCTTTCTCACTAAAAAAATAATGTATTGTATAGATAAGGAGAAAAGTTCCTTGCTGTCTTAGAGTTTAAGAATACAACAGATAATAATTATTATAACCAAAATATTTGGGAGCTTAGTGAATTTTGAAAAGCTCATGGTTAGGGTTTACTGTACCATACAAGACCTTACATGTTTTATGTCATTTAATGCTATTTACAAATAATTATATTTTAGATACTGACAAGACTGGTTGTTTCTGGTCTCCCCGGTCTAAGATTATAAGTGATTAATATTTCTAAAAACAGCTATTATTATAAATGCACTACAAATTTGAGCCCAGTGTCAAAATTCAATCAGTTTACTAATTTGAAACCTTAAGTGCTTAGATTGAAGGAATATACTCATAACTGAAGTCTATGCATTAAAATGCTCAAGACTTTTAATCTATTCCCCCCTCATATTGATTAGTTATTTATATAAACTATGTTGGTAAAAGTATATTTGTTGGGCTGAGCTTCATTGACGGGAGACAGACGACCCAGGACTCATGGCTGGGTTGTACGCAGTATCTCTTTATTCATGCAGGACGCAGCACAATCTAAGCCGAGCTAAGATAAACTAAACTACAATCTTGTCCTTATAAATATACTAGCCCAATATAAATCAGTAGTTAATTAATATGAGAGGGGGAAATCAATTGTATGTCTCAAAGGTTCTCAAAAGACAAACTGAATCTTTTTAATAGATAGGCTACGTATTTGATATGCGGACTCTCTCAAAAGCCTAGACCAAGTAGATTAGAAGCTTCCAATAGCACAGCTATATACAAGATACTGGGTACTGTACAGCAAACCATAACAAAGGGACTTTTCAAAGTTAACCCAATTAACAAATAATGTGTGGGTAATATTAACTATTGATTGTCTTTTTGAACCCTAAGACAGCAGGAACCTCACATCTTCACTATAGAGCCCCTACTTCCCCCAGTCCTGGCACCCTTGGATAGGGCTCACTTTCCCGTATGCTTCTCCCAATCCATACCAAATAATATTGCATCCGCCGATCACAACCTAACCAAAGCAACGATTGCCATCTCAACATGCTTCACCTCAGAGTGTATCCAGAGACTTCACGTGTGGAATGACAACCCTTCAGCTTCATTACTCGGGTGAGACCTTTCCTTTTATAGTACACTCTAATTTCATCTCAGGTAGTTCACTTTCTAACAAAGTCCCATAACCTAGACATACACCAGTTTCTGTGAGAGAGAGCGTATGTGCACACGTATCCATAAACTACTGCAAAATATATACCTGAAAGCAGGATTACACTAGAGTTTGCAGTGAGTACCTCCCCAACACTTCCTCTCCACTATTCCAATCTTGGGATCCATGTTTGCTCAACAAATTGATTGGCTTCGTATGTTAACTCTCTTTTCAATCACCAGGTTCCAGATGCCACCAGGATGCTGGCTAGGCTTCCCTGGATTGAGGACCCCACCAATGTGTCCTGGAGCTCAGCTTCCCCAGAGACACACCTGACTAGGGAAAGAGAGAGGCAGACTGGGAGTATGGACCGACCAGTCAACACCCATGTTCAGCAGGGAAGCAATTACAGAAGCCAGACCTTCTACCTTCTGCAACCCTCAACGACCCTGGGTCCATGCTCCCAGAGGGCTAGAGAATGGGAAGGCTATCATGGGAGAGGGTGGGTTATGGGGATTGGGTGGTGGGAATTGTGTGGAGTTGTACCCCTCCTACCTTATGCCTTTGTTCACTAATCCTTTCTTAAATTAAAAAAAAAAAATATATATATATATATACTAGCCCAGTAAGGTGGGAACAGGATGGGACTCAGAGAGGGTGGAGAGAAAAGTGACTGGTGAAAATCAGGGTATGACAAGGAGAGGGGGCGGAGCAGGCAAGAATTCTACCACTGAACCACCAATGCCCTGGAGGGAGGGTGGTGCTTGTTAACAGCGGTTATGTAAATAGAATGAAGTGGTTATGTAAATAGAATAGTGTTAAGCAGGGGGGATTAAACTAATGAAACAGAAGGGGTTTTTAGAAGTAGAATTAGAAACATACCAACATATATTAATACCATTACTAACTCCAACCCTGCAACATTGCATCTTAAAATCTACCCTTCACACTGCTAACCTCCACCCCACCCCATAATTAACATAATTCCTTCTAGCTCCATTGAAGATGGGTCGAAGAGGGTAGATTCATTACTCTTAATATATGAGTAGTATTCCATTGCGTATATATACCACAGAATTCTCAGCCACTCATCTGTTGTTGAACACCTGGGTTGTTTTTAGGTTTTGATTATTATGAACTTTGCTTCTATGAACATAGGTATTTACATATAGTTTGGGATGGTTGTGTTTGACAACTTAGGATATATCCCTAGGAGAAAATTACTGGGTCATCAGAAAGGTCCATTTATGGCTTTGTGAGGGTTCTCCAGACTGCTCTCCACAGGGGTTGGGCCAATTTACATTCCCACCAGCAGTGTAGGAGGGTTCCTTTGTCCCCATAACATCTCCAGCATTTGTTGTTGCTGTTGTTTCTGATGTATGACATTCTCACAGGATGAAGTGGTATCTCAATGTTGTCTTTATTTGCACTTCTCTGACAAGTTGTGACTTGGAGCAATTTTTTATATGTCTGCTGGTCTTTTGTATCTCTTCTGTAGTGAATATTCTGTTCATATCCTCACCCCACTTTTGAATTGGACCATTTGCTTTTTTTATTGCTAAGTTGGGTGAGCTCTTTATATATTTTAGTTATTAGCCTCTTCTTAGATGTATGGCATTTAAAGATCTTCTCCCACTCTCTGAGGAGTCTGTTTGGGTGGTGGTTACTTTTGATATGCAGGAGCTTTTCATTTTGATGACCCGTTGGTTAATTTTTGCTTTAATTTTCCTTGCAATTGAGTCTGTATCATCAAAGATGCCCTTGAGATTTAGATGGGAAAGTGTTCCACCAATATGTTCCTCTAAGTATTTTATAATTTCTGGTCTAACCTCCAGGTCCTTGATCCATTAAGAGTTTAGTTTCTGTTTCTGGTGAGATATAGTGGTTCAGTTTCATTCTGATTCTGAATCTGCTGATCTCAATCAAATCAGTGCAACCAGTGGCACCTACACATATTTCACTTCACACTGTATCTAGAGATGCCAGGCCTGGGATGTTAACTCTCCAGCTCCAATATTCTGGTAAGACGTTTCCTAGCTCATAGAACTTCTCAGTTCCATTTCAAATGGCACACTTCCTAACAAAGTTACAGAACCTAGATATAGACCAAAGTCTATGGGATAGGGCACATGTACATATGTCTTGGTAAGTTAGGGGAAAATATATACCTTAAAGTACAAGTGTGCAATAGTCTATAGTGACTCAATAAGTGCAGCCATCAAGTAAAAAGTCCTAAAACAATGACAACATAAAATACTTAATCAATTCTTAGACTTAGATGCCCTCCTCACTTACTTCCTATACCACTTCTCTCATTTACACTAAGGCTAACATTGTCAGAGAATTTAAGGACTACAACAGCTGGATTAAGGGCAAGAGACCAGCATACTCTAATGGTGGTCCTTTTGGTCGCTACCAGGCCACCCCATCATTTGAGGCCCTAGTCATAGAATCCTGCAATTCCCACAGAGATATGATGGGCCTAGACCTCTAAAAGATCCCTGTCTCCACTGTCACTGGTCATCTCCATCAGGAACATCATAAGCCCTCTTGTGGGCCTCTACAGGACAATGTCCTCAATGTAGAACAACAATGGTAGAAACTGCCCCACTCTCCAAGGGGAGGTTTGATCAACATACTCTGTCCTCAAGGAAGACTGGTCCTGAAATGAGTGCAGACTAGAAAGATCACAGAATGCAAGTACAGACTAACAGGAATGCGGAGGTTACACAGGATCCTGAGCTAACTATGAATAGATCTGGGTCCTAGGTCAAATAGATGGGGTTTACAGTTAATGATATTTATATACTTTTAAAAATATATATATTTATATGGGGGCTACTCTCTGCCCTGATCTAGCTTTCTAGTCCTATTCCCAACTCTGACACTATCTTCCCAGACAATATTTATAGCCCATCAGCATGATATCTGTGGGGCTTAGGCAAAAATTAGTAAAGTCATGGGTACCTTGGAATATACCTAAAGTAGACTTCCTAGCTTCTTGCAACATGAAGACCCCAAATCTCATCTGCTATATTCTTACTTTTAGCTTCCTGATTATTACACACATTTTTCTGCTTTGTATCTTAATGCTTCTCAGCCACCAAGTTATAGATGCTACCATGGCACCAAACTGACTTTCCTGGGCAGTCAACCTCACCAATGTGTCCTGGAACCCCACCTTTCCAGAGTTCGTCCCCCCTAGGGAAGGTAGACACAGGCTGTAGGTATGGATGAACCTGCCAATACCCATGTCCAGTGGAGAAGCAATTACAGAAGCCTGACCTCCCACCTTTTGCACTCCATAAAATCTTTGGTCCATACTCTGAGAGGGATAAAGACTAGGAAATTTCTAATGGAGGGGATGTGATATGGAACTCTGGTGGTGGGAATTGTATGACATTGTACCTGCCTTATGCCACAATTTTGTCGAAAAATTATCAAATCACTAATAAAAATAATAGTATATTTTTTAAAATAATTGAAATCTTGAGAGCATTCTTCATTTTTATCCCAAGCTTGTACCCCCAGCTTTATCTATCATTAATCTTGTTTCCCTTTTGTTTTACTTAATAATGAGTTGCAATTCTTTCTTTTAATTTTTTTATTTTATTAGTGGTTTAGTATTGATTTACAAAATTATAAGGAAACAGCAATATAATTCCCCAGCATTCTCACCACCAGAGTTCTGTGTCCCTATTTCCTCCAATGGAAACTGCAGTAGCTTTCCCAACTTCATAGATATGGGTTGACTATTTTATATATATGCATTTTTCCCTATGGTCTTGCCTTTATACACTTAAACCTTTTTACACTTCCTTTATACACTTACACCTATTGTTACTTCTAAATATCCTTCCTTTTCTACTTCATCTCTCTTTGGGAATTGTAGTTTAGAGCCCTCTGGTCATCTTCCCCTCATCATTTCTCTCCCTCTGGGAGTAAGGACCAAAAATTTTAAAAATTAAATTAAATTTTATTATTTGTTATCTTTATTTTATAAAATTATATGCCAAGAGTGGTTTAAATCCACACCATTCCCACCACCAGAGTTCTGAGTCTTTAGTCTCCCCACTATAGTCCACCACAGTTCCCCTAAGGTTGTAGACATTGGCCAACCATCATCTGTACAACTGTCTGTTCACATTTATACATAATTTCCCCCTTTTTCTTATTTAATCTTCTCTTTCTCTTCAAGCCACTCATGACAACATAGCTACCTCTATATGTCCCTTTCCTTTTCCTTCCCTCTCTCTGGGTGCTGATGAAGCTGGAGTTCAGAGCTATCTTCATCCTATCACTTCTCCCCCACTGGGAGTATGGATCAAGGTTGTTTTTGGGGTGCAGAAGGTAGGAGTTCTGGCTTCTGTAATTGCTTCTCCACTGAACATGGGCATTGACGGGTCGATCCATACCCCCAGCCTGTTTTTATCTTTCCCTAATGGATCAGAGGTCTGGAGGTGCTAGAAGGACCAAAATATTTTATGGGGTGCAGAAGGTGGGATTTCTGGTTTGTGTAATTGCTTCTTAGCTGAGCATGGTCACTGGCAGGTCAGTCCATACCCCAGTCCTGTTTCAGTGTTTCCCTAGTGGGGTAGGGCTCGGAGAGGTGAGATGGTTGGACTCTACCAGTTTAGCACAGTCTCTGTTACCACCCTGCAATTGCAAATCTCAGTTCTTCCACATGCAATGTTTTTCTGCTTGATAACTCTTATGCACTTCAGATTCATTTCTACATATTATTTTCTTGGAGACAAGTTGGTTCTCATATGGCTAGTGAAATATTTTCCCTGTGCTTCCTGCTTGAGTAGAACCTATCAAATTTAATATAATTACCTGTTCTGTCATCTATTCAACATACTCCTGTGGAAAAGGAGCCTGGAATGATGAACTGTTACATACTCAACTTCTTACGCCATCAGTAGATGCATAACAAGTAGTTGTTGGATGAATATAAATAGATTGATAAAATGGGCATGGTTTTATTTAATTAATAATTGCTTGCTTTTTTCCACAGTATCTCACATTTGTAAACCTAGTTGAACTTAGATCCCATCTTGAAATGTGGGGCAAGGCAGTGTAGGGCAGGGGGGATCCATTATTCACTGGAATACACAGAATAAAGATTTGCAATCCAGAAAGAATGTACTGCTTTATAGAGAATATATGAAAATACAGAGAACATTTAATATTAATGGAAGTTGAGATGGTGACAGTTAAATGTAGGGCACTTGTTATAAAATACTGAAAGTTTTAAGATGAACCTAGCAAGTAGGTTAGTGTTCTAGAACTGAATAAACTCAAGAAATATAATAAATTATACCTAAGGAATAGCTAGGGGAAGTTCAGGTAGGACCTTGAAGGTTATATAAATCATTTCAGGAAGAAGGAAGCTATTGGAGCTGGCAGTACTGCTTATGTGGATAGTGCCACTTGATTTCTCATGCATAAGAATCAGGTCCCACAGTGGCCCCTAACTTACTGAAGGAAGCTTTGGTGTTGTGTTATCTCTCTGTCTGAATCTAGAGATCTGATACACATGGACTTTAAGAGGAAAAGAAAGAAGCAAGCAAACTTTTTTAAAGACTGTGATAACTATGGTAGTTATCTTTTTAAGGTTGGGATACTAAACTTTGGTGGTGAATGTGGTGTAGAATTAGGCATGGTAATCTTACAATCTTGTAATCTACTATTAACCACAAATAAAACATAAAAAAGAGAGATATCCATCTCAGTGTCAATATTGTATAATGCGGTAGAAAGTTGAATAAACTTAAGAAAAGATAAGTAGATCAGTCAGACAGAATGTGACTTTTTGGAACATTAAAGACAACAAGTAAGCAAGTAAAAAAGCAAATAGTGTATTTCAAAGAAGAAAATGGAAAAATCAAGAAAACAGTAATTAGAAAAAAGCTGAGATCCTACCAAAATAAAAAATAGATTGACGTTTAAAATTACAATAGTACATGGTAGTAGGCATTAATTTTATGATGTGAAAGTATTTGCATTTTCAGAATTAAACTCTGAAATGATACAATATTTTTATTGTATTTTAGTTTGGGTATTCTAATATTCTATTATTCCAAAGCAAATAAATGCATCTGGTCTTCAGTGTTCTTTTCTCATGTTCTTGTTTTTGTAAGTATCAGTATGTCTTATTGTCATATTTTGACATCATAGGTGTTCTTTTCCTTTGGTGCAAAGGAGATTATATGAAATTTAAATTATAGCTTTCTTAAATGTTAGCATTTAAATGGGACTATTTTACCAACTCCTCTTGAATATTTTAGTTACCTATTTTGATAATTTTGCCCCTCACACGTAAAATTCAAAGTATATTAACACTCCTGGATATCAATTTATAATTTTAATCCTGGCAAAATATATAATAATGAACTCTTATTTCAGTTTGGAATAGATTGCTTTATCAATTAGTCTCACCAGAAGTTCTTATTGTTATTTATTTATTTATTTATTTATTTACATTTATCAGAGCACTACTCAACTTTGGTTTATGGTGGTGCAGAGAGTTGTTTTTCTTCTCCTCTCTCAATTTTTCTCTGTCCTGTCCAGTAATATTAGAAAAAAATGACAGCCAGGAGCACTGAATTCATAGTGCCTCCTTCAAGCCCTAGTGATAACTTTGGAAACAAAAATAAAAACAAACAAAAAAACTCATTTGGGAAAGGTTATGAGTTTGCTGGGGTTTTTTTTTTTGTTTGTTTGTTTTTTACTTTTTTTCATTAATCATATATTCCACTGATGTTTGGTCATTCTCAAAACCATAGGCAAGGTTTCATATATTTATTGAAGCACAGACTTGATTTATTGAACATTCTATTTGTGCTTAGTTTCTATTTATTTAATATATATATATTTAATATAGAAATGAAGCTCTGCTGATGTTTTGAAATCTAAAATGGCTCAAATGTAATTTTTGTTTTCTAAAATAAACTGCTATTTCTTCCAATAAAGTGATTTTAAAAATAGTATCAAGTGAAAGTGATGCTAATATCTGGAACTGATTATTCTATTTGTTGATGACACACACAGATGGATTTTATATAGAGTCTTGGGGGAAAATATGTGGAAATAGGAATTAATAGATTTGAAAAGTTAAAGTAAAGAAGATGATAGAAGATCCTGGGAATTTATTCCTTCTGCACTGAAGAAATAGAATAACGTCAGGGTTTTCTGTATTATGACTCCAGCTACAGCAGTATGACAGGATGATTATGACGAAAGTATCACAAACAAAAATATTTGTCTTATCTAAGGCTTATTGAAATTGATCAGAAAAAGCCAGCAGTTATTTTTTATTTTAATTTTTTTTTAATTTTACTCCCAAGGTTATGACTAGACTCAGTGCCTGCACTACGAATCCACTGGTCCTGGAGGCTATTTTGCCCCTTTTGTTGCCCTTGTTGTTTATCGTTGTTATTGTTGTTGTCATTGTTGTTAGAAAGGACAGACAGAAACAGAGAGAGGAGGGGAAGACAGAGAGGGGGAGAGAAAGATAGACACCTGCAGTCCTGCTTCACCACTTGTGAAGCGACCCCGTGCAGGTGAGGATCCAGGGGCTGGAACTGGGATCCTTGTGTCAGTTCTTGAGCTTCGAGCCATGTGTGTTTAACCAGCTGCACTATCGCCCAGCCCCAAGCAGTTATTTTTAAATATAGTATTTGGACTAATATCAACTTTGAAGTATTTCATATCTAAATGTGTATCCGTTTCTCACATGTTTTCATTTACTTATTGGTGAATTGATAAGAGGAAATGCATTTTTAAGTACTAGTAATTGTATATTTTAATGGAAATTATGTTTTAATATTTGGATATGTTTTGTAGTGTACATAATTTACACTTGTACTAAGGAATTCCTGCAGAACACTGAGCTCCTACTAGTAGGATTATTGTAATGCTTATATTAAGCTATATACAAAATCTATTGCAAAGCAAATATATACTTATGTTTATCGCATGTTTATGAATAGCAAATATGTGTAAATGTAGATATGTATGCACATTCATAGAAAAAGCAAATGCTTCCTTAACCCATGCTGTGTAATTAATTAACTATTTAATTAACTTATTTTTATCACCACCAGGGTTATTGCTGGGGCTTGGTGCCAGTGCTACAAATCCAATGCTCCTGGCAGCCATTTTTCCTGTTTGTTTTTTTTCTTTCTAATTTTTATTAGGACAGAGAGAAATTAAGAGGGGAGAGGGAGAGGAAGTAAGGGAATGGAAGATAAGGGCAATATTTTTCTATACTGGGAAATGTATGTATGTCGAATGTAAGTCCAATATATGCCAATATATGCATATATATGTTATTTATATAATATATGTTAATACAGGTTTTATTATATAATTTTGAATTAATGTACTTTAACCATCTATTTAGTCATTAGATATCATTAAGTAATGTAAACTTAATTATTTCCCTTAACAACTATTGATAATGTTGAAGCTTGTTAAAATAAGTTAAAATTGTGATAAAAGAGGAGGTAGATGCTGAAAAGATTCCAAACAGGTTTGGAATGAAGAAGGCTAGTCTGGGTATCTTTAGCCATTGCATGCAATAGTTATACTTGTGTTAAAATGAATTAAAATTTATCTCAACTTTTTTATTTCCTAATAATTCTTCATTAACGTTTGTTTATCTGCATGACAAGTTTTTAGCTTAAAGATAAAAGGTGGATTGAATGCAGGATGTCAATTTATTTGATTTTGGAAAGTTATTTCTAGATATATCTCAAAATGTCCAGAGAGGAATGAAATCTTGTGAAAAAATGTATTCAATACAGACTGCACATAATACGATTTAATATTTAAGTCAATGTAGTTTAATATAGTAAGGATTACAGAAGAAAAAACACTGTTTACAGAGATAAAGGAAGTCCTACTTAGAACATGTAATCCAATAAGTGGTTGAGAAAAAAAAAATCAAATAAATCCTGTCCACAAAATCTAGGAATTAGAGTAATGTAAGTAAATGGATATCAATAATATTTTAACTAATCTTACTTACCAAGAGAAAATTAGCATAAATCTGTGATATAGTACCAATTACATAGAATGTAAATATTATGTTAAGTTAATTTAAAACTCCAGTATCTTCTGACATGCTCCTGTACTTGGTATTGCACCAATTTTTAAAGTAATCTATATACATTATTTGTCCCATGCTGAATTGTATTATTTTACTAAAGTCACTGTAATAAAATCTATTCATGATGTAGTATAACAGGAATGGAGAGGCAGAAATCTGTATGATTTAACATCAGTGTTTCTCTATTCATCACCAGTTCAGTCTTTTATAAAACGAGAGAAAATAGAGGGAACACTCTTAGGCCTGTCAGGATTAACTGCATTGCTAGTGCTATTAATCTCTCTCTATTGAAAGGATGGCAAAAAAGAAAGCCTCTAAAACAAAATTATATAAAGAAGTAGTCAAGACTCCCACCAAAACACCAATAAAGTTATTGATATGGCCCTAAGAGTCATTCTCCAGGGGAAGATATTTAAACTTAAGAGATTTCTGGGAGAAGGCTTTTTTGGAAACAAGTGTGGACATCTGGAGTCACAGTTCTGCATTAACGCTGCTAGGTGAAGTGTGGGTGGATGTTAGCATCTCTTTTCTTTAGAACTCTTTTGGAACACTACTGTACAATACCCTGCAAAACAGGCAGATTCCTGTAATTATGCCACACAAACCCTCCCATTGCAGGCAATGGAGATTTTACACACAAAGCAAGTGAAAGGCTGTATTTTCAGGGACCATTTCTTTAGTGAGTAACAAGAGTGGTGAAATAATAGGGTCTTTTATTTCTAGAGCTCCTTAGTTCAAAAAACTCGAAGTGGTAGTCATGATCTCATTAATGAGCAAAGCAGCTCTGTGAGAAAACATAGAATCAACAACCATATTCTGCATATAGGGAAACTTGAATTTAGAACGCTGTATGTGAGATCCAATTATCTCTACATCTTTATGTGATGGGAATAGCAATGGGAATATAACACTGAATGACTCCCACAGCACAAAGCAGTACACTCCACTGCCTTCCAACTCACCTTCTACTGTTTTTTTTTTTATTTTTTATTTATTTTTTTCCTTCAGGATTATTGTTGGGGCTCAGTGCCTCCACTGCTCCTGGAGGCCATTTTTTTTCCTTTGTTGCCCTTGTTGTTTATCATTGTTGTTGTTATTAATATTGTTGTTGTTGGATAGGACAGAGAGAAATCTAGAGAGGACAGGAAGACAGAGAGGGGGAGAGAAAGATAGACACCTGCAGACGTGCGTCACCACTTATGAAGCAACCCGCATGCAGGTGAGGAGCCAGGGGCTTGAACCCAGATCCTTATGCTGGTCCTTGAGCTTTGCAACATGTGTACTTAAATTAACCTGCTGCACTACTGCCCAGCCCCCTATTTTAAATCTTTTTTACAAGGTGGTTGTAGTCAGCAATAGTTTCCTTGCTCGTTACTAATCTCTGTAAACTAGTGGATGTTTCTTTATATAAGACACAATAAGAATCATACTAAATTCTTTAAAATGATTTCCATACAAAATTAAATATAGTCTTTCTGACAATGCAATATTTTAGTTTAAAAATAGTCATATCTCATTGATATATATATATAGATAGATAGATATGTTACCTAAAATGAGTTGATCCCATGATTATTATTATAAACTTGGATAAAGTCAAGGTTCTAAATATTAGAAAGGTATTCATATTGTATTGTGTGCTTTATTGAGGAGACAGGTCATTTTTGTCACTTGGTAATAAGATACTTTCCAATTGAAGATGGTTCTTAACAAGATGTGGAAGTTAAGGGACATAAAAGCTCAAATTAATGGGACGACCCCACTCATAGACAGAAGTTGAAGAAATAGAAACTGAAGAGAAAATACAAAACAAAACTTGGACTGAAGTTGGTGTATTGCACCCATGTAAAGACTTTGGATGAGGGGCAACGTTCAGGTCCTGGAACTTGATGGCAGAGGAGAACTTAGGTGGGAGGTTAGATTGTTATATAGAAAACTGAGAAATTTTATATATGTCTAAGCTACTGTATCTTACTGTTGAATACAAACCATTAATACCCCCAATAAAGAAAAGAATCCAAAAAACCCCCTCAAACTAGTTAACTTTTATGATACATGCATTAGACCTCAATAGAATAATTGATGTATTAAAATAAATACACTGCACACTTATCTTTCCTGCATCCCCCAAAATATGAAAAATGTTTTTAACAATATTTTCTTTTTTAAATTTTCTATTGTTGGATAGAGACAGAAAAAAATTGAGAGAAGAGGGGGAAATAGAGAGGGAGAGAGACAGACACCTGTAACACTGTTTCACCACTCGTGAAGCTTTCCCCGTGAAGGTGGGGACCAGGGACTTGAACCCAACTCCTTGCACACTGTAGCATGTGCACTTAACCAGCTGCACCACTGCTGGGCCCCTGAAAAATGTTTCTACAAGGAAGCAGAAAACAAAATAAGAGGGTTTATGCTTAACTAATTGATATGGGTAAGAGGAAATTGAGAAGGCCTAATTTACATTTTTCCCATATCATTGTTAGTTCAGAAATATTGCATCTGCCGATCACAACCTAAGCAACACAACGATTGCCACCTCAACATGCTTCACTTCAGATTGTGTCCAGAGACTTCACGTGTGGAATGACAACCCTTCAGCTTCATTACTCGGGAGAGACCTTTCCTTTCATAATATACTCTAATTTCATCTCAGGTGATTCACTTTCTAACAAAGTCCCCAAACCTAGATATACACCAGTTTCTGTGAGAGAGAGCATATGTTCACACGTATCCGTAAACTACTGCAAAATATATACCTGAAAGCAGAAGTACACTAGAGTTTGCAGTGAGTGTGTTTTCTTCTTTCTCTTTTAACTACCTGCTGTTATGTATTTACATTCTTCTTATGCTATGCTAATTATTATTATTTTTTTTACCGAGGGAGCTAAAAGTCTTCTAGGATAATAAACTTACCATAATTTTTTAAAATTTATTTATTGGGGTATTAATAGTTTACAGTCAACAGTAATATGCAATAGTACATAATATTTCCACACAACAACAACCCCACTAGGTACTCTTCTGCCATCATGTTCCAGGACATGAACCATCCCCCTCACCCGAGAGTCTTTTACTTTGGCACAATGCACCAGTTCCAGCCCCAGTTCTTCTTTTTTTTTTTTTTTTAATTTATTTCTTTATTGGGGAATTAATGTTTTACATTCAACAGTAAATACAATAGTTTGTACATGCATAACATTCCCCAGTTTCCCATTTAACAATACACCCCCCATTAAGTCATTTATCATCCTTCATGGACCTGTTTTCTCCACACCTACCCCAGAGTCTTTTACTTTGGTGTGATATGCCAATTACATTTCAGGTTCTACTTGTGTTTTCGTTTCTGATCTTGTTTTTCAACTTCTGCCTGAGAGTGAGATCATCCCATATTCATCCTTCTGTTTCTGACTTATTTCACATAACATGAATTTTTCAAGGTCCATCCAAGATCATCTGAAAACGGTAAAGACACCATTTTTTACAGCTGAGTAGTATTCCATTGTGTATATATACCACAACTTGCTCAGCCACTCATCTGTTGTTGGACACCTGGGTTGCTTCCAGGTTGCTTCTGTTGAGAGTTCTCTCTTCTGACCTTGTTTAACTTCTGCCTTTGAGTGAGATCATTTCATATTCATCCTTTATTTATTTATTTATTTTTATTTATTTAAGAAAGGATAAATTAACAAAACCATAGGGTAGGAGGGGTACAACTCCACACATTTCCCACCTCCCAAAATCCATATCCCACCCCCTCCCCTGATAGCTTTCCCACTTTCTATCCCTCTGGGAGCATGGACCCAGGGTCATTGTGGGTTATAGAAGGTGGAAGGTCTGGCTTCTGTAATTGCTTCCCCGCTGAACATGGGTGTTGACTGGTCGGTCCATACTCCCAGTCTGTCTCTCTCTTTTTCCCTAGTAGGGTGGGTCTCTGGGGAAGCAGAGCTCCAGGACACATTGGTGGGGTCTTCAGTCCAGGGAAGCCTGGCCGGCATCCTGATGACATCTGGAACCTAGTGACTGAAAAGAGAGTTAATATACAAAGCCAAACAAATTGTTGAGCAATCATGGACCCAAAGCTTGGAATAGTGGAGAGGAAGTGTTAGGGGGATACTCACTACAAACTCTAGTGTACTTCTGTTTTCAGGTATATATTTTGCAGTAGTTTACGGATACGTGTGAACATATGCTCTCTCACAGAAACCGGTGTGTATCTAGGTTTTGGGACTTTGTTAGAAAGTGAACCACCTGAGATGGAATTAGAGTGTACTATGAAAGGAAAGGTCTCACCCGAGTAATGAGGCTGAAGGGCTGTCATTCCACACATGAAGTCTCCGGACACAGTCTGAAGTGAAGCATGTTGAAGTGGCAGTCGTTGCATTGATTATGTTGTGATCGGCAGATGCAATATTATTTGATATGGATTGGGAGAGGCATATGGGAAAGTGGGCCCTATCCAAGGGTTCCAGGACTGGGGGAAGTAGAGGCTCTATAGTGGAGATGTGAGGATCCTGCTATCTTAGGGTTCAAAAAGACAATGGATTGTTAATGTTATCATCACATTATTTGGTAATTGGGTTAACTTTGAGAAGTCTTTTTGTTAGGGTTTGCTATACAGTACCCAGTATCTTGTATATAGCTGTGCTATTGGTTGCTTCTGATATAGGCTTTGGTCTAGATCAGAAGCAACCAATAGCACTTGGCCTAGGCTTTTGAGAGAGTCCACATATCAAATACACAGCCTATATATTAAAAAGACTCAGTTTGTGTTTTAAAAAACTTCGAGACATACAATTAATTTTCCCTCTCTCATATTAATTAACTAGTGATTTATATGACTACACTTTACTAGGAGTGTACATAAACACCATTCCCACCACCAAAAGACTGTGAACCATCCCTCCCACCTACTCCCACCCCCAACTGGCCCAGGAAGCTGCATGTCTACCCCTCACCACAGGGTTTTTACTTTGGTGCCCTACTTACATATTTATCCTTTTGTTTCTGATTTATCTCACTAAACATGATGTCTTGTGTTAGAAGCAGTAACTCTATAATTGATTTAAGTAGAATTTTAAGCATGAGTTATAAGTATAGTTGCTTTTCTGCCTGCAGTGGAAAATTCCTGTAAAAAAGTTGGGCTAGACAAAACCCATACACCAGGATGTAAGCCACCTGTTGTTTGTCTTAAAGAGAATAGCTAGCCTAACCAAGTCCTTGAAACCCAACCACTTGCTCAAAGTTGAGGGAGCTGATAGCCAGGTGGTCTTGGCTGACAACGAGAAAGTGTGGTGACCCTATTTTGCATAAAGGCTTGAAATTAGACAATTCTTATAGGCTGCTTAGGGTATTGCAATGTCTGAAATGATTGTATCCTGCATTTTCTGTAAATTGCTATTGAGTGTGTGATAGAATTCTAGTTTTGCATAATCTCCACCCAGAATGTACTCAGAAATCCTATAAATTGCATGGTTTGAGCCCTGTTCGGGGTCGAGCTGGTGGACTGCTGTCAGTCACCTCTTGGCCCGGATTTGAATTCGTAAATAAACATCTTTTGCTTCCTTGCAGTGGATGGTGGTTTGATTTTTGCTCGCTAACATCTTGGAGCTCCATCCAAGATGGGGTAGAGAAGGTGAATTCACTATGAACCTGGGACTTCAGCACTCAAGAATTCACTGTGGGGAACTGGAAATGGGTTTAAACAATACAAGGTTTATTAGGGTGAAACAAATAAAAGGCAAAATAAGCAATTATCATCAAGGGTTAGGAGTACGCTAGGTCTATAAAATCTGAATATAGTTATCAAAAGTTTAGTCCCATAAGATAAACAATTATCAGCTGAGGTTTGGAATGCTCATGGCTGTAGTAGGGTCTTAAAAGTTTACTGGCTAGCAAAGTCAGATGTGTTCAGTTCCCAGGAGAAATAGCCATGGCAGATACCTGGAGCACCTCCACCAAGATGAAGAAGCAGCCAAAGAGAGGTGACTTCTGGCTGGCTGTACTTTTAAGTCTATTCAGTCCACCCACAATGCTTTGTACACCATCATAGACTCTATCCACCCACAGTCCACCACACACCTTTGCAGATCACTGCATACTCTGTCGCCAAGGCTGACGTCAGCACTGTGCTGGGACTTCTATCCATGGTCACCAGTATACTGCGTCACTGGTATACTGCGTCACCACAAGTTATGCAACCTCTGGTAGATGTTTAAGTTGTCATTATCTTTTCCCTATCAATAATATATATTTTTGGTTTTGTGATATTTTCCGTCAGTTTGCAAAGCCTTTTAATTTTATGTGGTCCAATCTGTTATTTATTTATTTTATGATTTTTATTTTGTTTGATAGAACCAGAAATCAAGAGAGAACGAGGTGATTGAAAAGGAGAGAGGCAGAGAGACACCTGCAACACTACTTCACCACTTGCAAAGATTTCCCCCTGCAGGTGGGGACCAGGGATTTGAACCCAGGTCCTTGTGTACTGCAATGCATACACTCAACCAGGTACACCACCACCTGGTCCCCAATCTATTTATTTTAAAATTTGTTTCCTTTATTATAGAAGTCAGTCAAATCCCCAATGACATCACAAACCAATGAGTTTATCACATATTGTTCTCTTCAATGTTTTCTGATGTCAACTCTATTCCATTTCAAATTAATTTTTTTATGGTTTACACTGAGTAAAATGAGTCAGAAAGAAAAAAAAAACAAATAGCAAATTATCTAACTCACATTTGGGATATAAATATAGTAAAAAGAGAAATAAGAACATACATGTTTATTACCAGAAAAGGAGAAAGTGGAGGGTACAAATACAAACTGAGGAAGTCAATTGAGTGTTAGTGGATAATTGCACATTTGGTGATTGGCTTGGAAAGGTATATTTTTTTGTTGAGGCCTGAAGGTTTACCCCTTAAATATACTGTTATCAAAGCAAAAATATATTATTTAAATAAATTAGTGATGTTTCATGTAAGTCTGTAGATGTTTGAGTAAAAAGGAAATAAACAAATAAGATTCAATTATGAGAAACTGACATTGGTTTTAATAATCCCTGAGTATCATAGTTAACAAAGGTGAAAGATTGGTTCAAATGCTATGCATTATATTTATAGACCTACAGCTATTGCATTGTGTGAGCATTACAAACCATAGTTTCTGGATAACTTGAATTCCTCAATTGAAACAGCAAGGTAATACTAGTACTATGATCAGATCTCAGCAGATAAATAGGAGACATGAGAAATAAAAATGATTATGCAGCAAATGCAAATGTTCATGAAAAATACTAACCTAAATTTTTGTATATGTTATAAAAATTCATTTCAAAAGGAAATTTAGCTTACATTTAACTTCCCTGAAGCTATAATAAGTTTTGAATTTGATGTTTGCCTCTAATTTCATTAAATAGAGAAATTTTTATGTAGTCTTAGACCAACCAGGAGACAGGCTAACTGCCTAGTATATTTTAACTGAATTTACTAAGAATAATAAGTGCCCACCATGAAAATTTAAAACCCATTCATAGCTTCTTTATCAAAAGCTAGATAAATAGAAATCCAGTGTCCCCTGCCATAGCCACTGCTTAAAGAAACCTTGCAGTAATTAGGAACTCATGACTAGAACATTCCATTGTACAAGAAGAGGGTCAGAGGCAGGAAATGCTTGTATTATATCTTTTTTTTTTTTTTTTTGCTTCACTGGGACTGTGATAAAAATAGCCTGCACTATGAATCCACTGCTCCTGGAGGTTATTTTTCCCCTTTCGTTGCCCTTGATGTTTATTGTTATTTTTATTGCTGTCGTTGTTGGATAGGACAGAGAGAAATGGAGAGAGGAGGGGAAGACAGAGAGGGAGAGAGAAAGACACCTGCAGATCTGATTCACTGCTTGTGAAGCAACCCACCCTGCAGGTGGAGTACTGGGGCCTCCAACCGGGATCCTAAAGGCGGTCTTTGAGCTTTGCGCCATGTATGCTTAACCAGCTGCGCCACCGTCCAGCCCCTATATCCTGAATTTTAACCAATACTTTAGGCAAAAAATTAATTATCAGCAGAGTAAATTTTTGTATTTATGTTAAGTCCTTCAATTCACATACTTAGAATGTGAAACTTATAATACATTTGTGTACTATCATCTATCAAAAATTTATTTTTAATTTTAATTATTTTATAAGGGAACTAATGACATATTGAATAACTGCTGTCGTATGGATAAATTTTATTTCTTTCTTTTTATTTATGTTTTATTTTATAGCTTTCTATGATAGGTGTCTGTACACCAGTCCCACCACCAACATATCCTCCAACACTGTGTAATGGGACGCCATTCATTGCCTTTCAGTTTTCTCCCCTTTCCAATTTTTCCACAATGGTCTCAGAAAAATATTTTCAGCAGCGGGTTAAGCACAGGTGGCATAAACCGCAAGGGCCGGCTTAAGGATCCAGGTTGGAGCCCCAGGGTCCACACCTGCAGGGGAGTTGCTTCACAGGCAGTGAAGCAGGTCTGCAGGTGTCTTTCTCTCCCCCTCTCTGCCTTCCCCTCCTCTATCCATTTCTCTCTGTTAAAAAAAAATAGAAAAAAGAAAAATATTTTCAGGGCCGGGTAGTGGTGCACCTGATTGAACACACATGTTGCAGTGCTCAAGGACCCGGGTTCAAGACCCAGGTCCCTACCTGCAGGGAGAAAGCTTTGAGAGTGGTGAAGCAGTGTTGCCAGTGTATCTCTGTCCCTCTCCTTCTTTATCTCCCTGTTCCCTCTCAGTTTCTGACTGCATTTATTATATTATTATAAAGATATAAATTATTCTGGGGATATATCCTAAGGAACCCAACACATCCATCCAAAAGTATTTGTGTATATCTATGTTCATAGCAGCAAAATTTTTAATAAAGATATAAATTATTAAAATATATAAATTATTATACTATAATAGTATATATCATATTATATGCTATAAAGATAAAATATTTTCATATCTATAATACGTGGATATTACAACTTCATGAAATATTTTAAGACAATAGAATCGAATGACTAAATTTATTGAAAACATTCATAAGTAAAAAGCAATTTGTCTTGTTTTTTGTTATTACTGCATCATTAGTTCTCACATATCCAAATGGTAATAGATATAAATAAAGAAAAATGATTAATTACCTGCATGAGCTCTATGTGAAGTACTGGTTGACTAGATAGACTGGCGAGGAATACAAAATGACTTAGGGAGACACCATCTGTGTTTCTGTCCAACTCTATAAAAGCATTTCTCCTGCTGTCATTATCATAGTGTTTAATAACAATGCAACAGAAGCTTTATCACCAGGATAGCATGAGAATAGTTTATGCTCTCATGACATGCTTTTATTGTCTCCTGAAACATTTCAGGGTTAATTGCCCTTATTAGGCATATTTCCATATCTTCTTGGAATCTGCACTCTAAATTTAAAGAATCTCTGAAAAGATGTCAACATGTCAGTCTAAAACAAAGTCCCATATTCCAAAAAGAAGGAAGTGGAAATACTTAAATGAATGTTGCTGTCAGTATCAATTCAGGAATTCCTCTGATTGTGTTTGCATGGTTTATAACTTGACTAATAAATATCTTTACATAATTGTTGAAATGTTTTTATGCAAAAATGATCACTTCTGTCAAAATATTATTTAGGTAGTAAATGTTTATATGTCAGGTAGTTATCTCTAGGTATTTTAAGGATTTTTTTATTCACTATGATGGAGGATAGAGACCAGAAAAGTGATCAGTCTGGCATAAGGTGGTACCAAGGATTGTACTTGTGATATTTGTGTCCTCAGAAATACGAGTTCTGTCCTCTTTTTTTATATTTATTTATTTATTCATTCTCTTTTTGTTGCCCTTGTTTTTGTTGTTGTAGTTAGTATTGTTGTTACTGATGTTGTCATTGTTGACTAGGACAGAGAGAAATGGAGAGAGGAGGGATAGACAGAGAAGGGGAGAGAAAGATAGATACTTGCAGACCTGCTTCAACACCTGTGAAACAACTCCCCTGCAGGTGGGGAACCAGGGCTCCAACCCGGATCCTTATGCCAGTCCTTGTCTTCATGCCATGTGCACTTAACCCGCTGTGCTACTGCTGGACTCCCAAGTTCTGTCCTCTTAACAGTCTGAGCTATCTTCCCAGCCACAAAAATCTCCATTTTTAATAGTAAATACTTTTGTCAACGTTGCCCCTACAAATAATTAATACTGAGGATTAACTAATTACATACTCATTTTAGATGCTATTGTTACTCTTAAATAGGTCTTAAATATTCCATGGGGCGCCCTAAGGATCCCAGTTTGAGCCCCCAGCTCCCCACTTGCAGGGGAGTCACTTCACAGGCGGTGAAGCAGGTCTGCAGGTGTCTTTCTCTCCTCCATTTCTCTCTGTCCTATCTAACAACAGAGACATCAATAACAACAATAATAACTACAACAACAATAAAGAACAACAAGGGCAACAAAAGGTAAAATAAATATAAAAAAATATTCCATGGGGGAAAAAAATCCCACAAAAAGTAGAGATCTAATTTTGCCGATTTAGCTTTGTATATTTTAGTGTATTCTATATGAGTAGTAGATGGATTTTTGGATTCCTCAGGATCTTTAGTGAGTATGTTATCACTATGTAGAGATCATTGCTTAAATCACACATAGGTTATATATTGATAGGTAGTAATATCAATATTTCTATAAATCAAGAATTCAACATCTTCTAGTGGAATTATTTTACTGGATAACCTGAAACTTTTTAAATTTTGAATGTTTCATGAACTTACATTTGTATCATTGATTAATTTATTTTAAAGAGAAAAAGTGGATTTTTTAGAGCACTGTTCTGGCACATATGATATGGGAGTTAGAGCTCCAGACCTCAAAGAAGTAAAGAATATGCCTTATCTGCTGAGTCATCTCCCTGACTAAAAGAACTTTCATTTTAGTTGTCACTATGAACAGTTTGTGGTACTAGTCTCATTAATTTCATCTGTAATTCTACCTTTAAATGAGCAAAATTGATTTATTCAGTTATTATGTCGTCAACAATTTAGTTTTATTTATTGTATTGTTATTAACTTTTATTTTGACATTTTAATCTTACAGAAAATATTTAAGAATAATAAAATATCTCCTATGTACTATTCATTTAAATTATTTATGCTTCTCTAATTTGATTTATTTTTAATAGTTTGTGTACCCTTTATCCTTTTAAATCTATTTTTCAACCTTACTTGTTTTTTCTTCTTTACCTTTTTTGGAGGGGTGGGTGGCCTGTAGGGCTGGTGAATAATGAAAAATGAAATTTTTGCTTGTATGTTTTACTATCTATTATGTCAGTGGATATTCATATTTTTTATATTTTAAATTTGTAGGAATATTAACAGAATATCAATATAAAGCACAAATAAATAGTAAAATACATGACTATCCACTAAAATTAAATGCACCAAATAATGTTTATTGGGCAGAGTCAGCTCAGACTCATTCAGTTTAGTGGGTGTAAACAATCAGTAAATCTTGGGTTCTTTCCAGTATGGCTCAGTAGTTAAATTAACTTCCTCTTTGTGTGTATGTTTGTATATTAATGTACTTATTCTAAGTCCGCTTTTTTCTCTGCAGTAAGAATAGGTAGTTGGTTATATTTAAAAAGTAAGTGACAGGACTCAAAACTTGCTATGGTCATTTCAAATTTTAGTATATTATATAAAGCCACATTACATATGCATTTGTAAACATTAAAGGAAGTAAAATAAATAAACACTGAAACATCGGATGAATTTATTTAAATTATATATACTTAGGATATATTAAAACTAAAAAGTTAAGTTAGATTATTTAGTTTTCTTCTTTATGTTTAATATTTATGAAACAGTAATGTCAAATTGTACCACTTTGTGTAAATACTAGATAATATCATACAGAAAGTAAGTGAAATATTTTTATTTATTTATTTATTTATTTTTACCTTTCTTCATTTTTATTGGCTATTTAACTTTTTTTTATAGAATTATATGATTCTAGGTATAGATTTACACACTTGTACTTGGCATGGGAAAGTCATTGCATCTTTTCTGATTGAGGAGTAACATTCCTTTAAATATAGATTTCATAACTTCTTTATCCAGTCAACTCATATTGGGTGTTTGGGTTGTGCCTATATTTTGGCCACTGTGAATAGTACAGCTATGAATATAGGGTTACATATATTGAATTACAATTTGAATTACAATAGTACCTTGGTACTCATCATTTATTGGACCTAGAAGGCATGGAAAGAGGTAAAAATGAGTATTGGATGAAAATTTCCCATAAAGATTAATTAAAATTTAAATAATTCATTTCTGTATACCAGAAATTTTGTAGTTTATTAAGCAATTTATAAATTTGTGAGGTTATTTTTAATTTTAAAAACCACTAAAACTGAACAGGCATAAATGAAATATTTTGAGAAAATAAAATATCACTTACCACTAAAACTAAGCATGTATAAATAAAGTATTTTGAGAAAATAAAATTTAACTTAATTTATAGTAAGAGTAATCAAGGTGGTAAAAGGATGATGGTAAGCTAGGGGGAGGAGAAGAGAGGTTATTGCTTCGAAGATGCGTCCTCTTCCAATAAAACATCAGGTGCATACACAGGATTTCATTCTCATTTCTGTCTCTTAACATAATTTTTCAAAAACTCTATAAAAATCAGAGTGATTGGGGAGTTGGGCGGTAGCACAGCGGGTTAAGTGCAAGTGGTGCAAAGTGCAAGGAGCCATTCAGGATCCGGGTCTGAGCCTCAGGCTCCCCACCTGCAGGGGAGTCGCTTCACAGGCAGTGAAGCAGGTCTGTGGGTGTCTATCTTTCTCTCCCCCTCTCTATCTTCCCCTCCTCTCTCCATTTCTCTCTGTCCTATCCAACAACTATGACATCAACAACAATAGTAATTATAACAAGGGCAACAAAAAGGAAATAAATAAATAAATATTTAAACATTTTTTCAAAAAAAAATCAGAGTGATTTTGAATTCAGTTACAAAGAGCTGATCATTTCCACTGTCTTATATGTGACAGTCACTGAAGCTAAACTTCAGAAAGTCTAAGAGGAAATTTATGAATTTACAGGTTTTGAGAAAGACATCAATTCTGGAACATGGAATAATAAAAAATATATCATCCACATTATTGAAATTTTTCCTAATTCGTTAATGGAAAGCCTATTATATCAATGTTCATACCAAGTATGAAAAAAATAATATAAGTAACTTTACTTTCAGGCAATTAATTTTAACTTAGACACTTGTCAAAAGGGTTTTTCTTTTCTTTTCCATTTTGTTTTACTTTATTGTGATTTAATAATGATTAACAAGACTGTAGGATAAGAGGGGTACAATTCGATAATTTTCCACCACCAGAGTTTCATATACCTTCCCCTCCTTGGGAAGGTTCTCTCTTCTTTATCCCTCTGGGAGTATGGACCCAGGGTCATTATAGAGTGCAAAGTTAGGAGGTCTGGCTTCTGTAATTGCTTCCCTGCTGGACATGGGTGTTGACAGGTCGATCCATACCCCCAGCCTGTTTCTATCTTTCCCAGGTGGGCTAGGACTCTGGAGAGGTGGGGTTCCTGCCCAAGGAAGTCAGACTGGAACCATGGTAGCATCTTCAACTTGGTGCCTGAAAGGCATTAAGGCATACAGCAGAAGAACTCTGATTCCCCAGAGTCCTGCCCCACTAGGGAAAGAGAGAGGCAGGCTGGGAGTATGGATCGACCAGTCAACGCCCATGTTCAGCAGGGAAGCAATTACAGAAGCCAGACCTTCCACCTTCCGCATCCCACAATGACTTTGGGCCCATACTCCCAGAGAGTTAGGGAATGGGAAGGCTGTCAGGGGAGGGGGTGGGATATGGAGTTTTGGTGGTGGGAATTGTGTGGACTTGTACCCCTCTTATACTATGGTTTAGTCAATGTTTCCTTTCTATAAATAAAAGGGAAAAAAAAGAGATATACAGCAGAACAAATTGTTTAATAGTCAGGAACCTAAAGTTAGGAATGTAGCAGGTGAGATTTAGGGGTCTTCATGCTGGAAGGAGCTAGGAAGTCTATTTTAGGTATATTCCAAGGGGCTCATGACTTTACTGATTTTAGTCTGAGCCCCACATAAACCATGCAGTTGGGCTAAAGGAATTCTCTGGGGAGATACTGTCAGAGTTAGGAAATGGACTAGAAAGCTGGATCAGGGCAGAGAGTAGCTCCCAAATATGGGAAAAGTATGTAAATACCATTAATGTAAACTCCATCTATCTGACCTAGGTACCATGTCTATTCATGTTTAGCTCAGAAGCCTGTGTAGTCTCTGCATCCCTGTAGGTCTGAACTTGCATTCCATGGTCATAGCTAGGAACATTCTAGGCTGCACTCATTTCAGGACTAATCTTCCTTGAGTGTAGAGTATGTTGACCCAGCCTCCCTTTGGAGAGTAGGGCAATTTCTACCACTGTTGTTCTACATTGAGGACAATGTCCTTTTGAGGCCTACAGGAGGGTTTATGATGTTGTTCCTGATGGAGATGACCAGAGATGGTGAAGAGAGGGATCTTTTGGAGGCCTAGGCGCATCATATCTATGTGTGAATCCCAGGATTCCCTGATTGATGATGGGGTGGTCCAGTAATGACAAAAAAAAAAAAAAAGTACACGAGCAAGGTATCTAGGTCTAAGCAGAAAATATTTTATTAAGTACTTTAGGGTGTCCTCTTTAGGTCTTTCAACTTGCTTGCTGCACTTATTGAGTCACTGAGGACCATTGCTCACTTTTACTTTTTTTTTTTTTTTGCCTCTATGGTTACTGATGGGGCTCAGTGTCTGCATTATGAATTCACTGATCCTTGTGGTCATCCTTTTTTTTTTAAATTTCTTTATTGGTGGATCACTGTTTTACAGTCAACAGTAAATACAATAGTTTGTATGTGCATGCATAAAATTTCCCAGTTTTCCACATAACAATACAACTCCCACTAAGTCCTCTGTCATGATGTTCAAGGACCTGAACCCTCCCCCTCCACCCACCCACCCCAGAGTCTTTTACTTTGGCGCAATATGGCAACCATCTTTTTTCCTTTTCTTTTTTTGTTGTTGTTGCTACTATTGTTGTTGTTGCTGCTATTGTTGTTGCTGCTGTTGTTGTTGAATACGACTGAGAGACGTGGGAAAGACAGAGGGGGAGAGAAAGTTAGACACCTGTAGATCTGTCTCACCACTTGCAAAGTGACCCTCCCTGCAAGTGGGGAGCAGAAGGCTATAGCTGGTTTCTTTATGTTGGTTCTTGGATTTCACAAATGCTTTTACTTCAAGGTATATATTTTCCCTTAAGTTATGGATACATGTGCACATGTACTCTATATCATGGGTCCTAGTCTATACCGCTGTTCTGTAACTTTGTTAGAAGTGCACAAACCAAAATAGAATTAAGGACTCCTATGAGCTAGGAAAAGTCTCATCAAAGTATTGGAGCTGCAAGGTTGACATCCGAGGCCTGGAGTCTGTGGACATTGTCTAAAGTGAAACATGTTGAAGTGGCCCTGGCTACCTTGATTTGGTTGAGTTTAGCAGATGCAGTATCAAATAGTATGGATCAAGAGAAGCATGACGGAAAATAGGAAAAAACCCAGAGTTTCCAGGATTGAGAGAAACATGGGTTTTATATAGAATGAGGAAGATTCCTTGCTGTTTTAGTAAAATTAAAATATATCTAAAGTAGACTTCCTAGCTCCTTCCAACATGAGGACCCAAAATTTCATCTGCTATACTTTTACCTTTAAATTCCTGGTTATTAAACAATTTTTGCTGCTGTATATCTTAATGCTTTTCAGCTACCAAGTTGCAGATGTTATCATGCACCAGTCTTCCCTGGGCAGATGACCTCACCAATGTGTCCTGGAACCCCACCTCTCCAGAGTCCCAGCCTACTTAGGAAAAGTATAAACAGGCTGGGGGTATGGATCAACCTGTCAGCACCCATGTCCAGCATGGAAGCAATTACAGAAGCCAGATCTCCCACCTTCTGCACCTCATAAAAATCTTTGTTCCATACTCCACATAGTCCACATCTGCTTCTACCAGGACAGTTCAAGCAAGCAGTTGCCACCCTTCTGGTTCCGCTTGCCCTGCATGAATGTGCATGCCCTGATGCACAGACCTGAGCCCACACCATTTCTCAGGAGAGCAGAGAGCCACAGGTCACCATGGTGGGCAAGCTCTGGCTTCCACTCCTGTCTCCTCATTATCATCATTTTCCTCCTCCTCTCATCTCCAGTCCCAGCTCTTACTATGGAGTGTTCCTTCTGGGGTGCTCAGAGGCCCCAGGCATGGCAACCTCACCCCTTCCTATACCACCCCTCCTCTTCTCTGGTTCCTCTACTGGTGCCTGTGCCTGGGAGTAGCAGCCCATCTGAAGAAAAGAAGGGAGTGTGAGTGATGGGTATTGCCAGGGCCTGAGCAGCCTTTATACCACTCCCTGTACCTGGTGTCTTCCTGATGCTCTGGACCACCCAGACAAGGTAACCACTTGACTGTATGGTGTCCATACATCAGGAAGGTGCCAGTTGGGACCCTAGGGCGGGGGGCGTATAGTAGGGTTGTGTGTCTGTGACAAGTTTGCAATAAAGCCCATCCTGTTCCTCCTTCAAAAAAAAAGTAAAGAAAAGAAATACTATATCTGTGATCATTGCTAGCACATTATCAGAGGTGTGTAAGATGCTTTGGTTGAAACACATATGAAAGTGCCCTAGAGAATTAGAAATAAAACAAAGTCATGTAGATTCAGTGGAAGAAAATTTCCTTGAGTGGATACAATCCTACATTGCACATTCTGGCAGGAAAGATGCTGAGAAATTTCAGAAAGCAAATATTGAGCATGGCAATTAGATTATATCACCAGTGACCTTTAAGACCAGAATGTAAACACACTTTAATGCAACAGAACATTAAGAAGATAGTAGTACTTCTAGAATTTACATCTATAGGTCCAGAAAGTTCTCTTCTCTTCTATCACTTTTAATATGGTAAAGCATATAAATGACAGTGATCCTTCATCTACACTTGCAAACTGAGGTAGAGTGTCAGGTGAAAATTTTAAATTTGGCCTCATAACTAAATGCTCTGTAATTGTCACTGTGGTGGCACTTTCTCTTTATGATGTGATCAGCTCATGCATGTAGTTAGGCAGTATATAAACAACAATCAATTCAAATTAAATCATTCCATTTTTAGATGTAAAACCTACCAAGGCATCTCATATCAGATAATTGTATAACTCACTGTAATTACATAATGCTCATATGGTGCTAAGAATTTGATAGGTTGACATTAAAGCAAAATGACTTAAACCTATCTTAATTTGAAATGCAATGATCATATTACTAATAATAAGATTAGTCCTAAATGTTTGAATTGTACCCTCTAGGGAATTTATGGCTTTTTCCCTTGAACAACATTAACATTCAGAGGAATCCTTGGGAGAAAATACATGAACAAAATGTCTATCTACATGTCATGTATTTTTACTGTTTCCACTAAATTATTTTATCTCCATCCTGTTGAGATTATAAATATGTTTGGCCATAAATAGCAACAATCTTTTTATCATTAATGTCATTTTTTATGGTGTACTCAGTAATGAAATAAGCCAGATTCTGTAAATTTAATCACTTCTTTGCAAGCAAAATCTTGAATTACCTAAAGCTTAAGACCAAACTAAAAAAGAAAAATCCCTGCTATACTAGCGACGCATATCTTTTAGCTAGAGTCAGAAAGAACTTCCTTGGGGTCAGGTGGTAGTACAGCAGGTTAAGAGTATGTGGTGCAAAGCACAAGGACTGGGATAAGGATCCTGGTTCGAGCCCCTGGCTCCCCACCTGCAGGGGGTCACCTCACAAGTGGTGAAGCAGGTCTGCAGTTGTGTATTTTTCTCTCCCCTCTCTATGTTCCCCTCCTCTCTCCATTTCTCTCTGTCCTATCCAACAACAATGAAATTAATAACAATAATAATAATAACCACAACAACGATAAAACAACAAGGACAACAAAAGGGGGAAATAAAGGGCCTCCAGGAGCAGTGGATTTGTAGTGCAGCCACCTAGCCCCAGCAATAATAACCCTGGAGGCAAAAAAAAGAAAGAAAAAAAGAACTTCCTAATTTAACTATATTCATAAGATTCAAAGCAACGGTTAAAACAATTTTTACTTAAGCCCATACAAGTAAATTATATTTAGGACAATATCTTTGAAGTAGACTTTTAGTGAAAAATGTATGTAATGGTTGCTTTTGAATAGCAAATGTAAGAGACTTAGAGAAATAAAAAGTCCACAGCATATATGTATAGAAAAGATTATTACTGGAAGAACCATCCAGAAACTTCCTACAACTTTTTGCTGCTACATTTAGCAAAAGAGCTTATGTTTTTGTCACAGAGAGGATAGAAATGTATTTTAAGAGTTAGTGTAGATACACACTAAAATTATTTACCTTACTTGATTTTATTTATAATATGCCTCTAAAATTAATGTTTGTACTCAATGTTATGTATAAATATATATTTTAACAAGGTATAATTAATTTATTTAATTTTTACTTATAAAATGGAAACACTGACAAAACCATAGGACTAGAAGGGTACAATTCCCACCACCAGAACTTCGTATCCCATCCCCTCCCCTGATAGCTGTCCCATTCTTTACCACTCTAGGAGTACAGACCCAGGATCATTATGGGGTGCAGAAGGTGGAAGTTCTGGCTTCTGTAATTGCTTCCCCGAAAAACATGGACATTGGCAGGTTGATTCACACTACCAGCTTCTCTCTCTCTTTTTCCCTAGTGGGTCAGATCTCTGGGGAAGCGGGGATCCTGGACACATTGGTGGGGTCATCTGCCCTGGGAAGTCCATTTGGTATCGTGGCAGCATCTAGAACCTGATGGTTGAAAAAGAGTTAAGATTTAAAGCAGAACAAATTGTTTAATAAACAGTAACCTAAATGTATATAGCAGATGAGTGTTGGGGTCTCTGTTTTGGAGAAAGCTAGTAGGTCAATTTTAGGTACTTTCCAAGGGGCTCATGATTTTATTAGTTTTTTCCTGAACCTGACATCTGATATGTAGGTGGACCCAAGTTATTGTCTGGGGAGATGATGCTATGACTGGAAAGAGGGCTAGAAAGCTGCATCAGGGAAGAGAGTAGCTCCCAAATATGGGAAAAGTGTATAAAATTGTTGAGTATAAACCCGATCGATTTGATCTGTTATTATATTTTTAATGCTAGTACCTTTATGTGCTTGTGCCTCTGAGAAAGTGTTTTTGGTGGAGATCATGCTGAATGCAACAAGACAGAGAAAGAAAGGCAAATACTATATACCCTCACTCACATGTGGGTTATAAAAAATACATTTTAAAACTGAAATAGCCAAAATATGAATAACACTCTTATTCATGCTTATTCAGCAATAAGTTCCAGTCTCCCTCCACTGCTGGCTATTGGACTAACTCCCACTCTTTAAGTCCTTCTTAATAATCTCTCATCTGCATTCATACCTTAACAGTCTATTTACATTTCTCTTTGTTACCCCTTTGCTTCATCTGTTAGTTAAATAGCTCTCATTGACTAAACAGCAGTTTACGACACTTTCATCCCTATCCCTAATACACTTCAATAACTACACATATCAAAATAAACTGTTTTTATTGAAATTGTAGAACAAAGCTTATTCTGTAAATTATCGATATATGCTATTAGTGTATATTTCCCTTTACAGAACTCCCATTAATGTAATTCATAGTTGCTAAGCTATTTATAGCCTCCCCATTTTTTAAAACAAGGACGCTGCTTAGCTCAGGTTTATGGTAGTGCAGGGGATTGCATCTGGAACATCAGGTATGAATGTTTTCTGCATAGTCATTATGTGATCTTCCCTGCCCAATTTCTAATACCTCCCTACCATGAGAAATCTTTTCCCTTTATAAAAATAGAGAAAATTCAGCATAACAGCAAGTCTTACAGTGTGAGGTAAATTAGTACAAGTAGGTAACTTCCTATCAAATTTAGGTGCTCCAGTACAATTAAACAGCCACAGTGACTCAAGTTCAATTTTTGCTTTCACCAGAGTTTAGGTTAAGCCAACAGAGATATAGTTCAGCAGGTAGAGCAATGCATATAGTTCTCATTTTGATCCTTGCCAAAACATGTACAGGAGTGATATTCTTTTTTTAAAAATATTTTATTTAGTTTATTTATTCCCTTTTGTTGCCCTTGTTGTTTTATTGTTGTAGTTATTATTGTTGTTGTCGTCATTGTTGGATAGGACAGAGAGAAATGGAGAGAGGAGGGGAAGACAGAGAGGAGGAGAGAAAAATAGACACCTGCAGACCTGCTTCACCACCTGTGAAGCGACTCCCCTGCAGGTGGGGAGCCGGGGTTCGAACCGGGATCCTTATCCCGGTCCTTGTGCTTTGTGCCACCTGCGCTTAACCCGCTGAGCAACAGCCCGACTCCCTGGAGTGATATTCTTAACCTCCCTTGCTCCCTTCCTTTCTAGTATCACCAGAAATATTACTGGGGCTTGGTGCCCACAAGGGGAAGTCACCACTTCTGGAAGTCTCTTTTTATTTTTCTTTAATTTGGTATGTCAGAGAGAAATTGAGAGGGAGATAAAGCACTGCTTCACTTCTTGTAGGACTAGGGGCTTGAACCTGGGTCCTTGTCTATGGTAATATGTACACTCAGGAGTGAGTACCACTGCCTGGCCTAGATGGTTGGACTTTTCTTTGTCTTATATGAAATAATTTTTAAAAATCTTTTTAAAAGAGTGTTCAGTTTAAATTAATTTTCCTGTAAAAGAAGTTAGCAAATCTAACTCAATCACAGACTTCTAGGTTTTTCTCCAGTTCAGAATTGCAGATTACAGATTGTTGATCTTTGTGCACAAATAAATCTTGAAACTACATGGCAATTAATAGATTATATATATGTTGTTTGCTCATTTTGCAGGTATAAAAATATATCTCAAATATTAGACTGTCTATTTTGCTCACTAGGTGATGAATTTTCTCTATAAACCAAAAGGTCACCTGAATTTATGCTGTTCCTTGCTATCCTAATGTGAGTTTATCTTGTCCTTTAAAATTAAGTAAGTTTTATTTATATGGTGGAAATGTTAGTCATTTTGCATAGTAGACAAGGATACTTTATAGTATATTTCTCCTTTTATTTGTTATGTTACATATACTCAATGTTTTATCTCAAAATGATATTCCTTTACAGCTGTATATCTGAACAATACATACTATACTAATTATATATTTGGAGTAGTAATACTAGTATACAGCATTATACCTGATATACATAGACAATACAGCACACACACACACAGATCACCTTTAATATTTTTTTTTAATTTTTTATTTAAGAAGGATTAATGAACAAAAACATAAGGTAGGAGGGGTACAACTCCACACAATTCCCACCACCCAATCTCCATAACCCACCCCCTCCCATGATAGCTTTCCCATTCTCTATCCCTCTGGGAGCATGGACCCAGGGTCGTTGAGGGTTGCAGAAGGTAGAAGGTCTGGCTTCTGTAATTGTTTCCCTGCTGAACATGGGCGTTGACTGGTCAGTCCATACTCACAGTCTGCCTCTCTCTTTCCCTAGTAAGGTGGGTCTCTGGGGAAGCTGAGCTCCAGGACACATTGGTGGGGTCTTCAATCCAGGGAAGCCTAGCCAGCATCCTGGTGACATCTGGAACCTGGTGATTGAAAAGAGAGTTAACATACAAAGCCAAACAAATTGTTGAGCAATCATGGACCGAAAGCTTGGAATAGTGAAGAGGAAGTGTTAGGGAGGTACTCACTGCCAAGTCTAGTGTACTTCTGCTTCAGGTATATATTTTGCAGTAGTTTATGGATACGTGTGAACATAAGCTCTCTCTCACAGAAACTGGTGTATATCTAGGTTTTGGGACTTTGTTAGAAAGTGAACCACCTGGGATGTAATTAGAGTGTACTATAAAAGGAAAGGTCTCACCCGAGTAATGAAGCTGAAGGGTTGTCATTCCACATGTGAAGTCTCTGGATACAGTCTGAGGTGAAGCATGTTGAGGTGGCAATCATTGCCTTGGTTAGGTTGTGATTGACGGATGCAATATTATTGTATATGGATTGGGAGAGGCATGCGGGAAAGTGGGCCCTCTCCAAGGGTTCCAGGACTGGGGGAAGTAGGGGGTCTATAGTGGAGATGTGAGGTTCCTGCTGTCTTAGGGTTCAAAAAGACAATCGATAGTTAATGTTATCATCACATTATTTGTTAATTGGGTTAACTTTGAAAAGTCCTTTTGTTATGGTTTGCTGTACAGTATCCAGTATCTTGTACATAGCTGTGCTATTGGATGCTTCTAATCTACTTGGTCTAGGCTTTTGAGAGAGTCCGCATATCAAATACACAGCCGATATATTAAAAGGATTCAGTTTGTGTTTTGAGAAACTTTGAAACATACAATTGATTTTCCCCCTCTCATATTAATTAACTACTCATTTATATGTCTACATTTTGCTAGGAGTGTACATAAACACCATTCCCACCACCAAAGGACTGTGACCCATCCCTCCCGCCCACTCCCACCCCCCACTGGCCCAAGAAGCTGCATGTCTACACCTCACCACTGGGTTTTTACTTTGGTGCCCTACTTACAATTTGATCAGGTCCTGCTTTTAGTTTCCCTTTCAGATCTTCTTAGTCAACTTCTGTTGATGAGTGGGATCATCCCATACTCATCTTTATCTTTCTGACTTAGCTCACTTAACATAATTCCTTCTAGCTCTGTCCAAGATGGGTCAGAGAAGGTGGGTTCATTGTTCTTGATAGCTGCATAGTATTCCATTGTGTATATATACCACAGCTTTCTCAGCCACTCATCTGTTGTTGGGCACCTGGGTTGCTTCCAGGTTTTAGCTATTATGAATTGTGTTACTATGAACATAGGAGTACACACCTCTTTTTGATTGGGTGTTATGGAGTCCTTGGGGTATCACCCCAGGAGGGGAATTACTGGATCATATGGAAGGTCCATGTCTAGCCTTCTGAGAGTTTTCCAGACTGCTCTCCACAGAGGCTGTACCAATTTCCATTCCCACCAGCAATGTAAAAGGGTTCCTCTGTCCCCACATCCTCTCCAGCATTTGTTGCTGCTGTCCTTTTTGATGTATGCCATTCTTACGGGAGTGAGGTGGTATATTAGTGTTGTCTTAATTTGCATTTATCTGACAATCAGTGACCTAGAGCAGTTTTTCATATGTTTGTTAGCCTTTTGGATCTCCTCTGAGGTGAATGTTTTCTTCATATCCTCTGCCCATTTTTGGATGGGGTCATTTGCTTTTTTGCGGCTAAGTTTGCTGAGCTCTTTATATATTTTAGTTTCTTGGCTGATATCTAGCATGTGAAGATCTTCTCCCATTCTGTGAGGGGTCTCTCTGTTTGTTTAATAGTTCCTTTGGATGTGCAGAAGCTTTTCAATTTGATGTAGTCACATTGGTTTGTTTCTGCTTTAGTCTTCCTTGCAATTGGGTTTGATTCATGAAAGATGTCCTTGAGGTGTAGGTGGGAAAGTGTTTTACCAATGTTTTCCTCTAAGTATTTGATTGTTTCTGGTCTGACATCTAGGTCTTTGATCCATTTGGAGTTGATTTTTGTTTCTGGTGAGATAAAGTGGTTCAATTTCATTCTTCTGCATGTTTCAACCCAGTTTTCCCAACACCATTTATTGAAGAGAGGCTCCTTTTTACATTTAATCCTTTGGGCCCCCTTATCAAAGATTAGATGCCCATAGGGCTGGGGATTTACTTCTGGGCTTTCAATTCTGTTCCACTGGTCTGTGTGCCTATTTTTGTTCCAGTACAATGCTGTTTTGATGTTGATGGCTTTATAATATAGTTTAAGGTCTGGGAATGTGATGCCTCCATTTCTGTTTCTTTTCCTTAAGATGGTTTTGGCAATTCTAGGTGTTTTCAGGTTCCAGATAAATGATTGTAGTGTTTGTTCTATTCTCTTAAAGAAGCTTGGTGGAACTTTGATGGGTATTGCATTAAATTTGTATATGGCTCTGGGGAGAATATTAATTTTGATGATATTTATTCTTCCAATCCATGAGCATGGGATATCTTTCCATTTCTTGGTATCAGTTTCTATTTCCTTGAGTAGTGACTCATAGTTTTCAGCATACAAGTCTTTCACTTCTTTGGTCAACTTTATTCCTAGGTATTTGATTGATTTTGCTAAAACTGTAAATGGGAGTGGTTTCTGGATGTCTTCTTCTTCATATTTAGTGTTTGCATAAAGAAATGCCACTGATTTTTTGTACATTGATTTTGTAGCCTGATACCGTGCTATATTGCCTAATAACTTCCAGTAATTTTCTACTGGATTCTTTAGATCTTTCTATGTATACTATCATATCATCTGCAAATAGTGAGAGCTTGACTTCTTCCCTTCCAATCTGTATTCCTTTGATTTCTTTCTCTTGCCTGATTGCTATGGCAAGAACTTCCAATACTATGTTGAAGAGTAACGGTGACAGTGGACAGCCCTGTCTAGTTCCCGATCTGAGAGGGAATGCTTTCAGCTTCTGTCCATTGAGTATGATGTTGGCTGTAGGTTTGCTATATATAGACTCCACTATCTTGAGGAATTTCCCATCTATTCCCATTTTTTGTAGAGTTTTGAGCATGAATGGGTGTTGGATTTTGTCAAAGGCTTTCTCTGCATCTATTGAGATAATCATGTGGTTTTTGGCTTTGCTTTTATTGATGTGGTGAATGACATTGATTGACTTACGGATGTTGAACCAGCCTTGCATTCCTGGGATGAATCCCACTTGGTCGTGATGAAAAATCTTTTTGATGTGTTGCTGTATCCGGTTGGCCAAGATCTTGTTTAATATTTTGGCATCTATGTTCATCAGAGATATTGGTCTGTAGTTTTCCTTTTTTGTTCTGTCCCTTTCAGCTTTTGGTATCAGGGTGATGTTGGCTTCATAGAAGGTGGAAGGGAGTATTCCTGTTCCTTCATTCTTATGGAATAGCTTAAGAAGTATGGGTATTAACTGTTTCCTGGAAGTTTTATAGAATTCGTTTGTGAAGCCATCTGATCCAGGACTTTTGTTGTTGGGGAGATTCTTAATAACGGTTTCAATTTCTTTGTCTGTGATTGGTGCTTTTAGATTTTGTAGTTTTTCTTGGTTCAGTTTTGGAAGTGCATAGGTTTCTAGGAATTGTTCGATTTCTTCCAGATTCTCTAGCTTGGTGGCATATAGTTCTTCATATAACTTTCGCATAATTTTCTGGATTTCTGTGGTGTCAGTTGTGATATCTCCTCCATCATTTACAATTCTATTAATTTGAGTCTTCTCTCTTTTTTGTTTGGTGAGTCTGGCTAGGGGTTTGTCAATTTTGTTTAATCTTTCAAAGAACCAACATTTGGTTTCATTGATCTTTTGCATGATTCTCTTATTTTCGATGTTGTTTATTTCTGCTCTAACTTTAGTGATTTCTGTCCTTCTGGTTGCTTTAGGGTTCCTTTGTTCCTCTTCCTCTAAGTCCTTGAGGTGTGCAGTAAGGTCGTTCATTTGAGCTTCTTCTTGGTGTTTAATATGTGATTTATATGGCTATAAGTTGCTCTCTCAGTACTGCTTTAGCTGTGTCCCAAATATTTTGATAGGTTGTGTCTTCATTTTCATTAGTTTCCAGGAACATTTGAATTTCCTGCTTGAGTGAGTCTCTGACCCAGTGGTTCTTAAGGAGCATGTTGTTTAGTTTCCAAATTCTGTGTCTTTTAATAATTTTCTGTTTGTTGTTAAATGTTAGTTTTACTCCTTTGTGGTCTGAGAGGATACTTGGGATGATTTCAATGCTCTTGAATTTATTGATGCTGTCTTTGTGGCCTAACATGTGGTCTATCCTTGAGTATGTGTTATGTGGATTTGAAAAGAAGGTGTATTCCAGTTTTTTGAGGTGGAGGAGTCTCAAAATGTCCAAGAGGTCTAGTGTGTCGATCTCTTCATTCAATTCTCTTGTCTCTTTATTGGTTCTCTGTTTTGTTGATCTGTCTAAGTGTGAGAGTGAGGTATTGAAGTCTCCCACTATTATTGTATTACTATTGATGTATTTTTGAAATTCTTTCAGTAGATGCTTAATGTATTTAGATGGTCCCTCGTTGGGTGCATAGATGTTAATAACTGTTAAGTCTTCTTGGCTGATTGATCCTCTAATCATTATGTAATGTCCTTGCCTATCTTTTATTATTTTATTTAATTTAAAATCTATCGTGTCTGAGATGAGAATGGCTGTTCCTGACCTTTTTTGTGTTCTTTTAGCATGTATGATAGTTTTCTATCCTTTCACTTTAAGTCTGTGTTTATCTTGTTGTGACAGATGGGATTCTTGCAAGCAGCATATGGTTGGGTTATGTTTTCTGATCCATCCCCCCACCCTGTGCCTTTTGATGGGTGAGTTTTAGCCATTGACATTTATTGATATTATGGATTTAATGTATTGTAGTGCCATTCTTCTAAAAAAATTGTTTGCTCTGATATATTGCAAGTATTATAATGATGTTCTTGTTTATAAGAGGTCTTTTAGTACCTCTTTCATGGCCGGCTTGGTGATGGTTGCCTCCTTTAACTGTTGTTTATCTAAGAAGGTTTTGATCCCTCCATCTAGTTTGAATGAAAGTCTAGCAGGATATATTATCCTTGGTTGAAACCCTTTTTCATTCAGGGCTTGATAGATATCTTGCCACTCCCTTCTGGCTTTTAGAGTTTGAGTGCAGAAGTCTGCAGATAATCTTATGGGTTTTCCCTTGTATGTGACTTTTTGTTTCTCTCTTGTAGCCTTTAGGATCCTTTCTTTATCCTTACTTCTTATCATTGTGACTATGATGTGTCTTGGTGTCTTCAGTTCTGGGTTGATTCTGTTTGGTACTCTCTGGGCCTCTTGAATCTTGATATCCTTTCTGTTATTCAGGTCAGGGAAGTTTTCTTCTATTATTTCCTCTAGAATGTTTGCTTCCCCTTCCTCTCTTTCTTCCTCTGGCAGGCCAATTACACGAATGTTACTTCTTTTGAGATCATCCCATATGTCTCTGTTGTTGTTTTCAGTGTCTCTCAATCTCTTTTTAAGCTTTTTCACCTCTTTCTTTGTTTTCTCTAACTCATCCTGTCTGACTAATTCTGTTTTCTGCTTCTGTTCGTCTGCTTTCCCTTGCCTCAGATTCTTTATTCATTACAGCTATTTCAGCTTTCAGTTCTCTGATTGCCTCAAGATAATCAGTATTTTCCTTGGGGGTCTCAACTGTTGTTTCCCTAATACTGCCATTCCTTTCCTCCAATGTTGTTTTCATTTCTGTGATTAATAAGTTTATTATTGCTTGCATACTTTTCTTATCTATGGTTACTTCTGGCTAATTTGTAGTTTCTTCTGGGTTCTTGTCTTTATTCATTGTGGTAGCAGTTTTATTTGTTTTTAATCTACCCATTTCTTTTATTTATGTGTTGTTTATTTATGCTCTGTTGTTCCTCAGTTGTTGTGTCTTGAGTACAAGTAACACTGTACTAAATACCTTTATGACAAGTGCACTCACCAACCTCAGGAATTACAGTAGCAACTGAAGCAAGTATTGAAGTAGTTTAATCGTTACCAGTTAGCCAAACAATTTCTCCAGTCCGTGAAATAATAGTAACCAATTCCCAGTGAAGAAAGAGAAAAGAAAGAGTGGATAGCAAGGATAGACAGTTATGCAAATCTACTATCCACTGTATATTCTAGGGGAAACAAGAGGGGAAAGGGAACTAGACCAGAGATACACACATATAGAGTCCATTCTGAGTCAGATTTCTTCCCCAAAATAATTCAAAAATTCAGAAAGGCAAAGAAGAAGGAAGAAGTGTATGACAAGATTAAAAAAAAAAAGGAGAGAGAGAGACAAGAGAGAGAAAAGCGAGGAGATAAGAAAAAGAACTGTAATTAAAGAGCAGTGCAAGGAACTTCCCAAATGTGTTTCAGTGAATTCAAAAAAGCACATTGTTTGGTGGTGTGGGGTTTCCTGCTAGGAGCTGGTCCCCAGGGACTGCTTATGGCGGGGGGTGGGGGTGGGGAAAGGAGGTATGCTTGAAAATTAAAAGGAAGATAAAAGAATTTTTTCCCCTTTTTTTCCCCCTACTCTAATTCTTAACCCAAATTAAGTTATAGTCACCTCCTTGGTGTCTAAGGACCCCTTATTGGCTGGCCTGTTAAAGGCAGAAAATCCTACTGTTTCCAGGGGATGAGTTCGTAGCTCAGTGGCTAGCAGCTTCTCAGTCCGCCATCTTCCTGGAAACCCCCCCCCTCCAGACTTTTTTAAAGGATTTCTCGAAAATGAAAACTAGCTCCAAGTCCTTTGATCCAATGAGAGCTATACTTAAGAAGTCTTTTGATCCGCCCTCAGGGTCGCGGTGGTCCCTGGAGACTCCCAAGAGAAAGCCTCCAAGCTATAGTGCTCCCTCCGGGTCCTCTGCTGGCCGCCCAGCAGCACTCTGAAACCGGCGGAGGAGCCGCCTTCCCGGGCGGAGGACAATGCCTGGCGCACCTGCCTTGCCTGCCGCCGCCTGGGAAGTCTGGAGCAGGTCGCCCGCTAGTCCGTGCCACCTTTACTCTAATTCTTAACCCAAATTAAATTATAGTCACCTCTTTGGTGTTACCGCTAGGACCCCTTATTGACTGGCCTGCTAAAGGCAGAAAATCCTACTGTTTCCAGAAGATGTGATCAGAGCACACGCTGCTAGCAGCTTCTCAGTCCGCCATCTTCCTGGAACCACCATCACCTTTAATTTTATTCCAATGCCAATTGTTCAGAAGGAGACTTTAAATAGATTTAGACTCTAAACATTTTTTTTTTGTTTTCTTCCTTTCATAAATTTATTCACCTACTCTATGAAATCTAAAGTGTTTTGTCATACACACAAGTAATCCTGGCACATGACACTCACTGACTTGGAGCTTCTCATGTCGTATTTTCAACAGTGCAACTGTTAGCTGGCTTTCATTACCATTCTTTTAAAAGTTGAATTTGATTACTAGAACACTTGTAGTAAACTTGTAGAAAGAACAGGTTTTATGTGTCTGCAATTCTTAAATTCTTAGCTAGTATAACATGGACTTTGAAACTTTCAGCAAAAAAAAAAAAAAAGGAACAAATAAGCATTTTTTTTAAATAAAAGAGATTATAGCTCATATTGAACCCCTTATACAAGAGACGGGGAAAAAAAGGAATTAGCTGATTCTTCTATTCTCTGATATGATATGTGGTTACAGACCACCAATGTAGCCGCTCAGCTTTGTACATATTGCAATTTGATATAGTAGTTGAAAAACGGCCAGCTAACAGGGAATTGCAGTAATCAAGTTGTTGGGGGGAAAAAAATCAATGTACTGAACAGACTTTCAATCTTATTATAAGTCCAACACAAGTAGAGGCAGGCAATGGCTCTCTTCTGCCAACTGTGATGTGGATAAGGAAGAGTGAGGGGAACAGAAATATAACTTCATAGTTTGAAAGGTCACATATCATATAAAAAAGCCACTGTATATCTAAAGAAATACAAATTCATATTTAAATATGATCAAAAGCCATTTCTATAAAATGTAAAATGAAATGATTTAATTATGAAGTCATTTGAGTGTGTAAATAGATTTTTTATTATGTGTTTGAATTGAATTATAAGAAATTTGATTATAATTGGTGCTATAAATTTATACAAACTCTAGAAAGTGGTATAGTATACTAATGTTTAAATATAGGTAAATGCCACAAACATTTTAGCAACATAAATGTTTTCCATTATGGTTATTGTGAATAACTTGAGTATTGCATTTAAACCAAAGTAGATTTAGAATATTTATTTTAGTCACTAGAATACTTTTGTTTTTAGGAAAGAAAAGATAGAGGAGGAATTTGGTGATGCAGGTGAGATGAGAGAGAAAAGGTGAAAAGGAAGAAGGAATTATGCACAAAATGGTGTTGACTAGTCTCTTGGGAGCAGCTAAGGCCTATATCAATTTGAGACTGCTCTTGAAATGCAGGCATACGTTTCCAAGCATTATATTAAAATTTCATGATCAATAACGCTGAAAGCTGCAGAACATACAAGCAAAATAACTGCTGACAATTCACCAGCATATGAATTTAATAAAATGTCATCCTTCAGCCTCAGCAGTAGTGCCAGGAGATGACCATCCTGATTAGAATCTGTCAAATGAATTTCTGTTTGTCAGGTAATAATAAACTCAGATAGTGCCTTTTGTTCCAGGTCGTGTGCCGTCTCTAAAATACAGGAGTTAATTCATATTTTAATATATTTCTACTGTTTTCAACACTGAGTCAACAAATCAAACAAAGACCCTTTCTTTTTTTCCTTCCTAGGGGAGAGATCCAATATTGTTTACATACTTTGATTCTATATGTAGATAACTTAGATTTGAGGAGAGCTTTCTCGCAGTTAAATAGATTTTGGATCCAGGGGCTCTGCATTTGTGTTCACACATCACTCATCTAATTTTCTGTGAAGTTTCGTTTTCTGAGTTTAACTTGTTACTTGCTAAGGACGTGACAATGTTACTTTCTATACATACAAACAGTACCAATAACGTTTAAGAGGTCTACCTAGAACCAGAGACTAATCTTAAATATTTAGGAAAAAAGACATCAGTTTTGGCCCAGCATTCTCTTTGGTGATCTAGAAAATATCATATCTGAGTTGTTGGTTAAAAATAAGATTTTTGTTGCCCTTTGTTCTTAAATAAAAGGCTTGAGACTCAAAAGGAAACTGGTGGATTTTAAATAAACATTTTGTTTACAAATGTGCTATACCACTATATATGTTTATTATATAAATTTTTACAATCTTATGAATATTAAAAAGGGATTCTGGGATAGTTCTAAATATTGCTTCTAGTGGTAGTGTTATCTTTAGCTGATCTACCTAACAAATCTCCACCTTAACCATAATTGACTTTTTATTCAAAGTATTTATGCAAGAATATATTTAGGTTTTCTTTATTTACTTTCTCATTTAATTAATGTTCAATAATTAATATTATGTATGAGACACAGTGTTCTGTACCTGATGGATTCTCTGTATTGACTATTTTTTCATTTATTTGTGGTTAATAGTGGGCTATAAGATTATAATGTATAGTTTCATCATACCTGTCACCAAAATCCATCACAACATATGTCCCCACTCTCCTTCCTCCCATAGCCACCATAGTTTTCAAAAGTTTTAGAAACAGTTTGTTTCTGCTTTTGTTGTTTTTTGCAAGTTCATTTGTATCAGTTCTCTAGATTCCACATATATGTGAAACTATATGGTAGTTGTCTTTCATCTCTTATTTCACTAAGAATATTTACACCCATTTCCATCCATTTTGTCTCAAAGGAGACAGTATCACCTTTTTTCTGATTGTAGAGTAGTATTCCATGGAATATATACCCTACAATTTCTATATATATTCCTTGTTATTGCCCTTATTGTTTTTTATTATTATTGTTGTTATTGATGTCATTGTTGTTGGATAGGACAGAGAGATATGGAGAGAGGAGGGGAAGATAGAGAGGGGGAAAGAAAGATAGACACCTGCAGACCTGCTTCACTACCTGTGAAGCAACTCCCTGCAGGTGAGGAGCCCGGGACTCCAACCAGGATCCTTCACTGGTCCTTGTGCTTTGCGCCATGTGCACTTAATCCACTGAGCTACTGCCCGACTCCCTCTACCTTACAATTTCTTTAGCCAATTACTTGATGATGGGAGTTAGGCTGCTTCCACTCTTTGACTATTGTGTATAATGTAGCTATGAATGTAGTGGTGCACATGTCTCTTCAATTAATATTTGAGTGTCTTGTGGATAAATTCCTAAGACTGGTATTGCAGGATCATAAGGTCTGTGACTGTTTATTTAAGACTCTCCATAGAACTTCGCATTCCCACAAGTAGTGTAGCAGAGTCCACTTTCTCCACTACCTCACCAAGACCTGCCATTTTCTGTTTTGTTATTGTAAGCATTTTTCACAGGTGTGATAATGAATCTCACTATAGTTTTACTTTGCATTTCTCTAGTGATAAATGAAGTGGAACATTTCTTCATATATCTGTGGGCCATGTGTATTTCTTCTTTAGAACATAGTCTGTTTCGTTCTTTGGTTTATTTTTTTATTAGATTATCTTTTTACTTCTTTTGTAGATCTGTACCAATTCGGTATAGATGTTTCATATCAATCACTTGTCAGGTGTATGATGTGCAAATATATTCTATTTAATAGCTTGCTTGACTATCATTGTGTAGTTTGCTTTTGATGGGAAGAAACTTTTTAGTTTCATGTAGTCCCATTGCTTTACTCTTGTTTCCATTTCCCATGCCCGTGGGGTTGAGTCTTCAAATATATCTTTGATGCAAGGATTCCTGCATTGACTATTGCTCAATACTTTCTAACTATTTGCTCTCTCACTTGACGAACCCACCGATTGTGTCATGTCTGTTCTGCTATAGTTACAGTTCTGTCTTGGAAATAAATTTCAAAAAAAATGTAAGGTTACTTAACTTTTGAGATTATGTAGAATAGATTCAACAAGTAGTTGAAGATTGATCTTTAATAATATGACATTTTTCTAGATTAAAAATCTTTAAGTAATATTGTGACACTTTTTTCTAGATTAAAATACAGAGTTGATTTAGAATTATTTCTTTTCATCCAATAATATTTCTCAGTGGAGTTCATTTCCAGCATGAAAATAAATACTATGATTTCATAGAACAGTTAGAAAAAAAAAAGGACATTTGAATGGGCTTCATTATGTGAAGTATTAGAATATCAAAGAAATGAAGAGAGATAGAAGTGTGTTAAGAGAGAATCTTTCTTGCCAGGTTCTTTCAGGGTATAATTTCTTCCATCTCCACCTTTCCTGTCCTGTATATACCCAGTGAGCTACTAGTTTTCCAAAACTAATGAAAACAAACTTTCAGGTCACTGAAAATAAATTCAAGGTATAATATTTTTTTCTTTATTTTATTTTACAAAAAATAAGACCTGATTAACCTAGAAAGAGAAAGACCAATGCACTGGTAGATGGAACTTAATAAACAAAGACAGTAAAAGATAATATAAGGTGAAACTGGACTGTGTGTAGTGTTTTGCATCAAAGCAAAGGACTCTGGGGAAGGAAGGAAAGCAATGGGATGGAGGGATGTTGAGGTCCTGGAATATGATGAGGGAAGGGGACCTAGGCCGAGGGAGTCATTGTCTTCTAGACATTTAGAAACCTATCATGTGGAGAGATTGTACCTATATGCTGGCAACTGTACTGTAAGCCATTAACCCCCAATAAAGTAATATACATACATATATATATATGTATATATGTTATATTGAGAAGAAACAGAGAAATTGAGAGGCAAAGAGGAGATAGAGAGAGAGAAACATAGGGTGGGTGGGTAGATAGCATAATAGTTATGCAAAGAGGTTTTCATGTCTAAGGCGCCAACATGTCAGGTTTAATCCCCTGCATTACCATAAACCAGAATTGAGCAGTAGTCCGGAAAAAAAAATGAGAGGGAGAAAAATAGAGACACCTGCAACATCGCTTCTCTGCTTGTAATGCTTCCCCCTCTGCAGGTAGAAACTGAGGATTTGAATTTGGGTCTTTGCACATGGTAACCTGTGCTCAACCAGGTACTCTACTGCCCAAACTTTTCAAGGTTTTATAAGAGCTATTTTGACTTTGCTCCAGGTTATAAACAAGTCATAATAAATCAAGCATAATATATTTCAATATAAAATCCACTTTTATTTTACCAGAGAGGTGCTTGATTGTAGATTGTTTTAAGAAATTTTAATATGAACTTACATTGACTTATTTTATAAGTCTATACGTCTGTATTTTATAGTCTATACGTCTTCAGTCAATGGACATTTAAATTGATTCCATAGTTTGGCTATTATGAATAGTGCTTATAATAATAGAGAAGTGCATATGACCAAATTAGTGCTTTTGTGTTCTTTGGATAAATTCCTAAGAGCGGTATTGCAGGATCATGTAACATTTCAATTTTTACTTTCTGTTTGTTTTTTTTTCTTATTTGCCTCCAGGGTTATTGCTGGGGCTCAGTGCCTACACTACAAATCCACTGTTCCTGGAGGCCATTTTTTCCCTTTTTTGTTGCCCTTGTTGTTTATCACTGTTATTATTATTGTTCCCCTTGTTGTTGGATAGGACAGAGAGAAACCGAGAGAGGTGGGGAAGACAGAGGGAGGAGAGAGAAAGATAGACACCTACATACCTGTTTCACCACTTGTGAGGTGACCACTCTGCAGGTAGGAGCCAGGTTTCAAACCTGGACCCTTGAGTCAGTCCTTGCGCTTTGCGCCATGTACTATTTTTGCTTTCTAAGGCATCTCTACACTATTTTCTATTGGAACAGCACCAGTTTACATTCCTACCATCCATGTAGCAAATTTCCTTTTTCTCCATATCCTTAAGAAAGTTTCTTGGTTTTTTTCCCCCCTTTATTATTGAGTTATATGATTTCTTTATATATTGTGAATGTTATTTTTGCTTATAGCATAATTACATTAATAGTAAATTCTGTGAGCAAAAATCCTGAAATTCATACAATTTTGTTGAGTTCATAATAATTTCAGCTACAATTATTGTATGCTCAGATACATGTAACATACCCTTCTACATTTGTATGAAAATATACTACCCTGATTGTCATCTGTGCCCTTTAACTAACAGACTAGCAACCTAATATGAATTCCTTTATGTATCTGTTCCTTTCCACCCAGAAATATAAATTTTAACTTGCACTTTTAGTTCACTGTCAATTAATACTACTCTAGTTAGGTTTTGGCAGAAGGGTGCACTACATTCATAAAAATTTTAACAAATTATTATAGTTTTTCATATTTTATTGTAATGAATGAGAGGGAGATAGATACAGAGAGAAAGACACACAGAGAGGCAGAGACAGAGAGAGAGAGAGAAAGAGAGAGAAAGAGACATCAGAGTGCTATACAGCTCTGGTTTGGGACCTCAGATCTTCAGGCATCTTCTGGTTTATCTCTCCGGACAATAATTTGGATCCACCTGCATATCAGATTTCAGGCTCAAGGGGGAAAAGAAAGAAAACTAGTATAGCCACATGCCCTTTGGAATATAACTAAAATATGCCTACCAGCTATCTATCTACAAAACGGAGACCCCCCCACCCTGCCCCAACTCCTCATCTGCACTATTCCAGCCTTTAGGTTCATGATTAGTCAACAATTTGTTTGGCGTTATATGTTAACTCTCTTTTCAGCTACCAGGTTCCAGATGCTAGCATGATGCCAAACAGACTTCCCTGGACAGACAACCCACAGACAATGTGTTCTAGAGCTCCAATTCCCCAGAACCCCGCTCCACTAGGGAAAGAGAGAGGCATTCTGGGAATATGGATCAACCTGCCAATACCCATGTTCAGCCAGAAAGCAATTACAGAAGCCAGACCTTCAACCTTTTGCATACCACAATGACCTTGGGTCCACACTCCCAGAGGGATAAAGAATAGGAAAGCTATTGGGGAGGTGATGGGATACGGAGTTCTGGTGGTGGGAACTCTGTGAAGTTGTAACCCTCTTATGCTATGGTTTTGTCAGTGTTTCCTTTTTATAAATAAAATGAAAAAAAATACCATAGAGCTTACAATATAATTCACCAGAACAGTGCCTGCTGTGCCATGTGCATGACCAAGGTCAGAACTCATCCTATGGCAAAACCACACTAGCGAAAACTTCATATTAATGTCTGTCTGTCTATCATCAATCTATTTATATATCTGGAAAAATTTATTCAGAGCAAAGTTTCTGTGAATACAAAGTCAGGAGGAAGATGAATCCCACTTTACTTATAGGTAGACCTTAATAAACAAAAGAAAAAGAGAAAACACAGGGACCAGACAGTGGCATACCTGATTCGGCAAACATATTACCAAGTGCAGGGACCTGGGTTCGAGCCCTGACTCCCCACCTGCAGGTAGTCCACTTAACAAAAGTAAAGCCAGGCTCCAGGTGTTTTTCTTTCCTTCTCCCTATCTCCCTATACTCTCTCAATTTCTCGCTACCTTTTCTAATAAAAATGAAAAATGAAAAAAATGGACACTAGGAATAATGGATTTGTAGTGCAAGCATTGAGCCCCAGCAATAGCCTTGTGGAAAGAAAGAGAGAAAAAGAGAAGGTAAGAAAGAAAGAGAGAAATGAAAGAGAAAAAAAAGGAAAGGGAGGAAAGTGGGTAGGAAAGAAGGATGGGACACACAGGGTGAGACTTGAACTAGTTAATAGTCTATTGTAGCATATCAAAGGATACTAAAATGATGGCAGGCTGTTGAGAGGGCATTGAGGACCCCTTGCAAGATAGTGGAGGATGACTTAAGTTGATATGTATGATATATAGGTATATAGACATTTACCATGGGAAGATAATAAACTGTACTCATGTAGTAACAGCTCTCTTAGAAATCATTTCTTATGAGTCAGGCAGTGGCACACTTGGTTAAGTGCACACATTACAGTACATAAGGACCTAGGTTCAAGCCCCTGGTCCCTACTTGCAAAAGGGAAAGCTTCAGGAGTGGTGAAGAGGGCTGCAGGTGTCTCTCTCTTTCTATCCCTCTCTCTATCACCCCATCCTCTCTCAATTTCTCTGTCTCTACCCAACAGTAATAATAAAAATATAAAAATGTTAAAAAAGAAATAATTTCTTTAATAAAATAATTTGAAAAAAGAAAACAGTAATATCAACAGGCTTCTTAATAGAAACAACTGACATTATATAGTCAAATCATTGCATGAAAAGAAAGTACCAAGATTAGATTTGTAGGAGTGATAAAGTGGATTTCATACAAACAATAATTTGTAAAAACAAACAAACAAAAAACCCACTAAATGAAATTCCAGTGCTCTCTCTTGTGATATATAGAGAAACAAAGCAAGGGAACAGACAAATAAAGAAAATCAGCCCCTTAGACTCTTATGTCAGAACTGAGGTTACCAATAAAGGTAGGACAAAGGAGCTGATTAGACGGAGGGCATTCAAATGGAGTCTTCTCTAAGAATTATGCTACTTTTTAGAGGCATTGTGTGGTAACACATAGGTTGAAGAGGTATGAAATTCTCTTTATTTAATTTCTTTATTGGGGGGATTAATGGTTTACAGTTGACAATAAAAAACAATGATTTGTACATACATACCATCTCCCAGTTTTCCACATAACAATTCAACCTCCACTAGGTCCCCCTTAGTCAAGGACCTGAACCCTTCCCTCCTCCTCATCCCAGAGTCTTTTACTTTGGTGCAATTCACCAACTCCAGTCCAAGTTCTGCTTAATGTTTGCCCTTCTGATCTTGTTTTTCAACTTCTGTCTATGAATGAGATTATCCCACATTCATCCTTTTGTTTCTGACTTATCTCAGTTAACATGATTTCTTCCAGCTCCATTCAGGATGGGGTGAAGAAGGTGAATTCACCATTTTTAATAGCTGAGTAGTTTTCAATTGTGTATATAGACTAAAACTTACTCAGCCACTCATCTGTTGTTGGATACCTGGGTTGCTTCCATGTTTTAGCTGTTACAAATTGTGCTGCTATGAACATAGGTATACACACATTTTTTTGGATGGGTATGTTTGGTTCCTTAGAATATATCCCCAGGAGAGGAATTGCAAGGTCACCAGGGAGGTACAGTTCTAGCCTTCTGAGAGCCTGCCAAACTTAGAGAGAGAAATTTTCTAAGAAAAAAAATTTCCCTTAGAGGGGCCGGGTGGTGGCGCACCTGGTTAAGCGCATGTGTTATAGTGTGCAAGAACCCAGGTTCAAGCCCCTGGTCCCCACCTGAGGGGAGAAGCTTCACGAGTGGTGAAGCAGTGTTGCAGGTGTCTCTCTATCTCTCTCCCTGTCTATCACCCCCTTCCCTCTCAATTTCTGGCTGTCTCTATCTAATACATAAATAAAGATAATAAAAAATCTTTTAAAAAATTTCCCTTCTTTTCACTCTAAAAATATTGTAAAACTGTCAAATCACTAATAAAGAAAATTTTGAAAAAGCCAATGTCACCTCAATAAATATAACATTAAATAAATTAAAATAATATATTTCAAAAATTAAATAAAAAGGGAAGAAAAGTAGCTATTTCAAATATATGCAGGACATTTTTTAAATTGATTTAATAATGATTGACAAGGCCATAGGATAAGAGGGGTACAATTCCACATAGTATCCCACGACCAGAGTTCTGTATCCTAGCCCCTACATTGGAAGCTTTCCTATTCTTTATCCCTCTGGGAGTATAGACCCAGCATCATGAGGGTGTGCAGAAAGTGGGAGGTCTGGCTTCTGTAATTGCTTCTCTGCTCAACATGGACATTTGCAGGTTAATCCATATCCCAAGCGTATTTCTATCTTTTCTTAGTTGGGCAGGGCTCTGGAGAGGTGAGGTTCTAGGACATATCGGTGAGGTCATCTCCCCAAGGAAGTCAGGTTTGCATCATGTTAGCATCTGCAAATTGGTTGTTGAAAAGCTTTAAGACATAAAGCAGGAAAAAAAAAGTTTGATAATCAGGAACCTAAAGGTAAGACTATAGCAGATGAGATTTATGGTCTCCACTTTGGAAAAAGGTAGGATGTCTATTTTAGGTATATTCCATGGGGCCCATGTCTACTAATTTTTGCCTGAGCCCAATGGCTAACATGCAGGTGGGCTAAAGGTATTCTCCAGGAAGATAGTCTCAGAGTTGGAAAAAGGACTAGAAAGCTGAATCAGGGTAGAGAGTAGCTCCCAAATATGGGGAAAGTATATACATACTGTTTACTGTAAACTCCATTGATCTGACAGGGCTACCAGTCACGGAATCAGCCAGGAACCCCACATGAAAAACCTCAATTCTGAGAACTCCGTGGAATGGTTGACCTTTACTGATAGATTGGGCTCTTAGTCACAAAACACACCCAATAGGCAGCAAGGTGGGGTCTTTTTGAATGCTGATCACTTTTAACCCATAGAGCTCTTGGCCCACATGACTAAGAGGAAAACAAGAACAATAAGTGTTTTCATAGCTAAAGATCAAACTGAATCTGTGCTGGTCACTGTAAACATGGTAGCATCTGCAACTTGGTGGCTAAAACACATTAGTATATAAAGCAGAACAAATTGTTTAATAATCAGGAATCTAAAGGTAAAGATTTTCTTCTTAACAAGAACTGCCCTCAGAAGAAACTATGTATGAGAAGTTTCAAGGGACTGAATGGTGGTGCACCTTGTGCACATGCTACAGTGCACAAAGACCCGGGTTCAAGCCCCTGGTCCTCACCTGCAGGGGGGAAACTTCACAAGTGGTGAAACGGGGCTGCGGGTGTCTCCCTGTCTCTTTCCTCTCTATATTCCCCTTCCTCTCAGTTTCTAGTGGTCTCTATTAAATAAATAAAGATAACAAGTTTTAAAAAATTAAGAAAAAAAGAAATTAATCAATAGAAATGGAAATACTCAAAGGCAACCTTCTCACTGAAAGAGAGAATAAACTAAAAAAGTACTTATGAAAATCACATTCTAAGGACACGGTTTCTCTTTATAAGATAGAAACTTATTCACAGGACTACAGAATAATCAATAGTTCTTATATTTTAAAACAGCATTGCTAATTACTTTAAATATAAAGTTACTAAAAATATATGGTTAATCTTATGGTCAAATTTGTTAAATCAAACTGCCAAAAATCTGATTATTCTTGATTTTCCTGGAGGATTTAAAAAATATTCTAAATTGGTGTACTTTAAGTAAACTCAACTTCCCTCCATAATGTAGGTAGACCTGCTCGAATCAGTTGAAGAATTTAACTTAAAAAGACTGACTTTTCAATAGGAAAAGATAAATCAGATAGGGAATATCTTCAAACTTTAATGCAATTCATGCATAGATGGAGACTTCCAGGCCTCAAGCCTGCCAGTCTACCCTTCAAATTTTGGTCTACCAAAGAACATTCCAAACTCAGGAAGCCTTTGAAAAGTCGAATACAAGTAGAAATAAGAAAGCAATATCCTGGTCTTCACTTATCTCATAGTATAACAGGAGATACAGGCAAGAAAATAATTATAGAAAAGTTGATCACATATGAGGGATAAGTACAATCTAGGGGGCAGATGGGGGGAGGTTACCACAATCTTGGACAGAATTTAGCAACTATCGTTTAGAAGTATGATTTAGATATGATCTAGATAAGAAATGGGAGATATAGGACAAGATAAAGCAAAACCAATGTGTCAAGTAGAGAAATTATAATATGCAAAGACTCAAAAAAAAAAAAAGAAAGAAAGAAAGAAAAAGAAGAAATCTAGCAAGTTTAGGTTTCCAAATAGTTCAGTAAAGCTATATAATATAAATGATTTATTATGGAAGAAGACTCTGTGTATGAATTTGATAATGGTTTGATACTAAATCAAAAGAAATGGAATGAAATGAAATGATTCGGTAGACTTTTTAACAAAGTACATTGGGCAGTTTGTACAAGTTAAACATTATGCTACACTTATTGCAATATGATGAATAATTGAGACTTAAGACAATACATCAGATAATGGCGAGAGCTAGTATATCTATCAGATTCTACTTAATGTATAAATCTATTACTGACTAATTAAAAGTAAAGTATATCAATTTCAAAGATACATGGGTATGCAGATTTGAAATATTTAAAACAGATTTTCATACACTCTTCTATTATTTTATTATTACATGACACCATTTATCTGAATGGTCTTTTCATTACAGACATGTTTATAATAAAAATTTAGAATAATAATTATACAAATAAAACATAAGATCATATTGCTTTACACTTTGCCAACTATCTGGATTTAAACAATTTACATAAATGTTCTAGAATTCAGTATCTTTCCATAAATAACAGTTGTAGTGATAGTAGCCAGTTCATAAGGTTACTGTGAAGGTGAGTGTTATTAAAATATAAAGTAAATTACTAACGCACACTAAGCCTGAGAAGACCTTTATAATTGTAAGTTATTTTTATGGTTGAGTACATGTAATTATTTCCCTGCCCTCTTTAATGTATGTGATATACATGGAACCTGTGGCTATGTTACCTATACAGCAAAAGACAAACTGCAGTCGTAATTGAGTTAATAACTTTCAGATGGGAGACTTATGGATTTCCCTGGGTTTTATGGGTGGACATAATGTACCTATGAAGGTCTATAAAATGAAAAGGAAGTCAGAAAAGGGTGTCATAATGAGAGAACGTAAGAATTAAAGTGTCTATTGCTGGTTTTAAAAGTGGAGAAAGATAAGGACAAAGCAATAACTGCCAGCATCTATTAGAAACAGAAAAAAGGAAGTCAGTTTTTTATTTGTTTTCTGGAGCCTCCAAAGGACAACACGACACTATGGAAACTTAGATTCTAACCTAGTGTAACACCTGTTAGACTCTGACTTATGGAAATTCTAAATAATGAGTTTGCATTGTTTAAGCTGCTAAATTGCTGATAGTTTGTTGTGGCTGCTAGGGGAAACTAGTCATATATACACTCACAGGTAATCAGATATTTTATATAATTTTTCTGACAGCTTAAAAAAATTAATCACAAAGTCATCTGAATCTCTTTAAGATGGTAACAGTATGCACTTAACTAAAATACATTTGAGGAAATATACTTAGGACTACTTTGGACACGATAGACCATCTAATAAAACATTTTACAAATTAGTGTATATGTATATGTAGTTTTCTTTCATATATATATATATATATATATATATATTTAATTATTTATTTTATAGAGACAGCAATCAAGAGGGGAAGGGAGAATATAGAAAGAGACAGAGAGACACCTGCAGCACTGCTTCACTGATCTTGAAGCTTTTTCATCTCAGGTAGAGACCCAGGATTTGAACACAAGTCCTTGCACACTGTGCACTCAGTCAGGTATGCCACCACCCAGCCCCTAATATCCTTTTAATGGTAAACCTTTTAAATATTTTGAAAAAGAAATAGATAGTTCCTTGCAACACCTTACATTTATTTATTTATTTATTTAAAATGTCTATATTTACTATTGGATAAAGACAGCCAGAAACTGAGAAAAGAGGGGGAAATCGAGAGGAAGAGACACATACCTGAAGACCTGCTTCACCACTTGTGAAGCTTTCCCCCTGCAGCTGGGGACCGGAGGCTTGAACCTGGGACCTTGCATATTGTAACATGTGTGCTCAACCAGGTGTGTGACCACACCCGGCCCCCAAAATCTTAAATTTACAAAACATTCACTTCACTGTTTTTTTATTTTATTTTAGAAAGGATTAATTAACAAACCATAGGGTAGGAGGGGTACAATTCCACATAATTCCCACCAACCAATCTCCATATCCCACCCCCTCCCCCGATAGCTTTCCCATTCTCTATCCCTCTCGGAGCATGGACCCAGGGTCATTGTGGGTTGCAGAAGGTAGAAGGTCTGGCTTCTGTAATTGCTTCCCCGCTGAACATGGGCGTTGACTGGTCGGTCCATACTCCCAGTCTGCCTCTCTCTTTCCCTAGTAGGGTGGGTCTCAGGGGAAGCTGAGCTCCAGGACACATTGGTGGGGTCTTCAATCCAGGGAAGCCTGGCCAGCATCCTGATGGCATCTGGAACCTGGTGACTGAAAAGAGAGTTAACATACAAAGCCAAACAAATTGTTGAGCAATCATGGACCCAAAGCTTAGAATAGTGGAGAGGAAGTGTTAGGGAGGTACTCACTGCAAACTCTAGTGTACTTCTGCTTTCAGGTATATATTTTGCAGTAGTTTATGGATAAGTGTGAAGATATGCTCTCTCTCACAGAAACTGGTGTATATCTAGGTTTTGGGACTTTGTTAGAAAGTGAACCACCTGAGATGAAATTAGAGTATACTGTGAAAGGAAATGTCTCACCCAAGTAATGAAGCTGAAGGGTTGTCATTCCACACGTGAAGTCTCTGGACACAGTCTGAAGTGAAGCATGTTGAGGTGGCAATCATTACATTGGTTAGGTTGTGATTGGCAGATGCAATATTATATGATATGGATTGGGAGAGGCATATGGGAAAGTGGGCCCTATCCAAGGGTTCCAGGACTGGGGGAAATAGGGGCTCTATAGTGGAGATGTGGGGTTCCTGCTGTCTTAGGGTTCAAAAAGACAATCGATAGTTAATGTTATCATCACATTATTTGGTAATTGGGTTAACTTTGAAAAGTCCTTTTGTTATGGTTTGCTGTACAGTACCCAGTATCTTGTATATAGCTGTGCTATTGGATGCTTCTGATCTACTTGGTCTAGGCTTTTGAGAGAGTCTGCATATCAAATAGTAATTCCTCTCCTGGGGTTATACCCCAAGGACTCCATAACACCCAACCAAAAAGAGGTGTGTACTCCTATGTTCATAGCAGCACAATTCATAGTAGCTAAAACCTGGAAGCAACCCAGGTGCCCAACAACAGATGAGTGGCTGAGAAAGCTGTGGTATATATACACAATGGAATACTATGCAGCTATCAAGAACAATGAACCCACCTTCTCTGACCCATCTTGGACAGAGCTAGAAGGAATTATGTTAAGTTAACTAAGTCAGAAAGATAAAGATGAGTATGGGGTGATCCCACTCATCAACAGAAGTTGAGTAGGAAGATCTGAAAGGGAAACTAAAAGCAGGACCTGATCAAATTGTAAGTAGGGCACCAAAGTAAAAATCCAGTGGTGAGGGGTAGACATGTAGCTTCCTGGGCCAGTGGGGGGTGGGAGTGGGCGGGAGGGATGGGTCACAGTCCTTTGGTGGAGGGAATGGTGTTTATGTACACTCCTAGCAAAATGTAGACATATAAATCAGTAGTTAATTAATATGAGAGGGGGAAAATCAATTGTATGTCTCAAAGTTTCTCAAAACACAAACTGAATCCTTTTAATATATAGGCTGTGTATTTGATACGCGGACTCTCTCAAAAGCCTAGACCAAGTAGATTAGAAGCATCCAATAGCACAGCTATATACAAGATACTGGATACTGTACAGCAAACCATAACAAAAGGACTTTTCAAAGTTAACCCAATTACCAAATAATGTGATGATAACATTAACTATCGATTGTCTTTTTGAACCCTAAGACAGCAGGAACCTCACATCTCCACTATAGAGCCCCTACTTCCCCCAGTCCTGGAACCCTTGGATAGGGCCCACTTTCCCGTATGCCTCTCCCAATCCATATCAAATAATATTGCATCCGCCTATCACAACCTAACCAATGCACTGATTGCCACCTCAACATGCTTCACCTCAGACTGTGTCCAGAGACTTCACGTGTGGAACGACAACCCTTCATCTTCATTACTCGGGTGAGACCTTTCCTTTTATAGTACACTCTAATTTCATCTCAGGTAGTTCACTTTCTAACAAAGTCCCAAAACCTAGATATACACCAGTTTCTGTGAGAGAGAGCTTATGTGCACACGTATCCATAAACTACTGCAAAATATATACCTGAAAGCAGTAGTACACTAGAGTTTGCAGTGAGTACCTCCCTAACACTTCCTCTCCACTATTCCAAGCTTGGGATCATGATTGCTCAACAAATTGTTTGGCTTCGTATGTTAACTCTCTTTTCAATCACCAGGTTCCAGATGCCACCAGGATGCTGGCCAGGCTTCCCTGGATTGAAGACCCCACCAATGTGTCCTGGAGCTCAGCTTCCCCAGAGACCCACCCTACTAGGGAAAGAGAGAGGCAGACTGGGAGTATGGACCAACCAGTCAACATCCATGTTCAGCGGGGAAGCAATTACAGAAGCCAGACCTTCTACCTTCTGCAACCCTCAACAACCCTGGGTCCATGCTCCCAGAGGGCTAGAGAATGGGAAAGCTATCATGGGAGGGGGTGGGCTATGGAGATTGGGTGGTGGGAATTGTGTGGAGTTGTACCCCTCCTACCTTATGTTTTTGTTCATATAATTCACTTCACCCTTATCTCTCTTTTGGTCTCTCTTGTCACTTCAGGACTCTTTGAAGCTCTAGAGGGAGCTACCTTCATGGTCATGCCTCTTATCAGTGTGCTAAATAGGATGTCTTTCTCCTGATCTTCATTAAAATTGCTTTTGTTTGTCCTCTTCTTTAGAATATTGTTTTACTCAAGGAATTCAAATTATCAAGTGTTAGTAAATTATTTGTCAAGTGATATTTTAAAATTTTACAGAACACACTATCAAAGTTTAAACATAGAAAAATGTAGTAATATGCACTTAGAACATATAAATAAATATAGTATTAGTGGTGAAAATGTAAAATGGTCATTCTTCCTATATGGATGGATTAATATTACAGCTATTTTAAATCATATCACTTTGTGCTGTGGGACACAATGTATTTTCTTATTCCAGGTAACAGACTGAAATCTTACTTATTGAAATATCTGCTTCTCTTGCAAATATAGCTTCGGTTTTATATTGTTATTGATGTTATTATTTTTTTTCAAAGTAAGCAATACTAGACTGAATTTGGTGAAGAAAAAAATTAAATCAAAAATAAGTGAAAAAGCACATTTCTTTTCTATTTTATTAGCTCTGCTCTGGTGTTGTAGTATGCTTGGGTATAAGGGGCGGATGTTAATGCAAGTGAAGTAGGAAAATCCTGCTCCACACTCCTCCAGCTTTAATTGCAGCGAAGGTCAGGCCAGTGTAACTAAGGGAATATTCCACTCTGGGGATATTAGATAACTGGGAAAGCATGTAACTTCTGGTAATGCATTTACTTTCTTGCAATATAGTGGTATGGATGCTAGTGTATCTTAATTTCCTTCCTCTTGCTTTAAAGACCAGAGAATGATTGGAAACACAGCCATCTTTATTATGACCATATGGGAAAGGTTGGAGGATCAGATGATGATCTATGTGACATTAATTATTTGCAGACAGGCACATAATTATTAGTATTCATTTTAAATAAAATTTATGGGTTTACCAAAGATGTGTAATGACTATAACTTTTTTTGTTTATTTTCATTTATTTATTTTTTTATTGGCTAGAGACAGAACCTGAGAAGGGAGGGGATATAGGAAAAGAGACAGGGAGACACCTGCAGCCCTACATCACCTCTCCTGCAGCTTGCCCCCTGCAGGTGGGGACTGGTGGCTTAAATCTAGGTCCTTGTGCTCTGAAATGTGTGTGCTTAACTAGGTGCACCACCACCTGGCCCTTAGTGCTGTGAAATTTCTAAAGTGTACCTTTTCAATTCTGTATATGTATAAACCTCACTGTGCCCACTACCAAAAGTGCTAGAGCCATCACACTATCAAAGAAGACACCCTTTACTCACTTTTCCATTTCTTCCCTTTGCAATATTCTCTCCTTTCTCTCTCATAACTGCCATATTTTCAAAGAGTCTAAGAGTTGTATTTCTTGTGTTTAGCCAACTTCACTACATTTGTTTTATTTATATATATATATACATATATATATATATCAACTACTAGTGAAATCATCTGTTTTTAACTTAATGATTCAATATAATTAGCATAATCACCTTATATCCCATCCATGCTGTTCAGAAAACACAATTTCATCTTCTTAATAGCTGAATAGCACTCCATTTAACACATCAGTCACATTTTTCTTATTTAGATTATATGAACCAGTCATTTGGGTTTACTTCACATTTTTGCTGTTGTGAATACTGCTGCTATATATACAAGGGTTCTTTAGTATTAATATAGACATAAATGAAGACAAGGGGACTGTAAAATCCTTAAAAAGACTAGTGAATGAAAAACTAGGATCATTCCTTAATTGATAAAATAAGTACAACTTAAAGTGCAGGATACATTCTTAGTGCTTGAAAAGTAAAGTATGTAACTAAATTGATACAGCTGCTGTAACTGGAAGAAGAAAATAAGTATTGCTTGTTAGCCCTTAGAATTATGTGTTATTTAATAATTGTGAGATGTGTCTTCAGAACGTGAAATTATGATAACCTCTGCTAATCATGGAAACATAAGCCTGTATTGAAAGAATAGAGAAAGATGAAAGCAGTTGCTGACCGACCATTCAAAGGTAGTTTATGTTATAAGTTACACATACTTCTTACTCAGTACATACTCATTGCCTATCAAAGTTATGATAGATGCTGTTTAAAGGTATCAGTCATAAAAGATAGTTGAAACTTTAGTTCATAACCTTAAGAAAAATGTGTAGAATATATGACTATTCAATTCAGAGGGGACATAGAAACTGAGGGGACTAAAATGCTCTATGTGGGCTAGTTGAAATATGGGAAGTTATTATAATCATACACATCTTTTAAATGATGAAAAATAAGAGGATAAAATATAAAAACTATGTGTTCAAAATAGATTGATCTAATAAAACACAAAGCAGAACTTGGACTGGGTTTGGTGTATTGCACCAAAGTAAAAGAATCTGGGATGGAGGGAGGGCTCACTTCCTGGAACATGATAGCAGAGTAGGACCTAGAGGGGGTTGAAATGTTATGTGAAAAACTGAGAAATGTTACACATGTACAAAATACTGTATTTTACTATTGACTATAAACCATAATTCCCTCCAATAAAGAAAAAATAGATATATCAGTGACTTTTTAAAAATTTTTTTATTTAAGAAAGGATTAATGAACAAAAACATAAGGTAGGAGGGGTACAACTCCACACAATTCCCACCACCCAATCTCCATAGCCCACCCCCTCCCATGATAGCTTTCCCATTCTCTAGCACTCTGGGAGCATGGACCCAGGGTCGTTGAGGGTTGCAGAAGGTAGAAGGTCTGGCTTCTGTAATTGCTTCCCCGCTGAACATGGGCGTTGACTGGTCAGTCCATACTCCCAGTCTGCCTCTCTCTTTCCCTAGTAGGGTGGGTCTCTGGGGAAGCTGAGCTCCAGGACACATTGGTGGGGTCTTCAATCCAGGGAAGCCTGGCCAGCATCCTGGTGGCATCTGGAACCTGGTGATTGAAAAGAGAGTTAACATACGAAGCCAAACAATTTGTTGAGCAATCATGATCCCAAGCTTGGAATAGTGGAGAGGAAGTGTTAGGGAGGTACTCACTGCAAACTCTAGTGTACTACTGCTTTCAGGTATATATTTTGCAGTAGTTTATGGATACGTGTGCACATAAGCTCTCTCTCACAGAAACTGGTGTATATCTAGGTTTTGGGACTTTGTTAGAAAGTGAACTACCTGAGATGAAATTAGAGTGTACTATAAAAGGACAGGTCTCACCCGAGTAATGAAGATGAAGGGTTGTCGTTCCACACGTGAAGTCTCTGGACACAGTCTGAGGTGAAGCATGTTGAGGTGGCAATCAATGCATTGGTTAGGTTGTGATAGGCGGATGCAATATTATTTGATATGGATTGGGAGAGGCATACGGGAAAGTGGGCCCTATCCAAGGGTTCCAGGACTGGGGGAAGTAGGGGCTCTATAGTGGAGATGTGAGGTTCCTGCTGTCTTAGGGTTCAAAAAGACAATCGATAGTTAATGTTATCATCACATTATTTGTTAATTGGGTTAACTTTGAAAAGTCCTTTTGTTATGGTTTGCTGTACAGTATCCAGTATCTTGTATATAGCTGTGCTATTGGATGCTTCTAATCTACTTGGTCTAGGCTTTTGAGAGAGTCCGCGTATCAAATACACAGCCTATATATTAAAAGGATTCAGTTTGTGTTTTGAGAAACTTTGAGACATACAATTGATTTTCCCCCTCTCATATTAATTAACTACTGATTTATATGTCTACCTTTTGCTAGGAGTGTACATAAACACCACTCCCTCCACCAAAGGACTGTGACCCATCCCTCCCGCCCACTCCCACCCCCCACTGGCCCAGGAAGCTACATGTCTACCCCTCACCACTGGGTTTTTACTTTGGTGCCCTACTTACAATTTGATCAGGTCCTGCTTTTAGTTTCCCTTTCAGATCTTCCTACTCAACATCTGTTGATGAGTGGGATCATCCCATACTCATCTTTATCTTTCTGACTTAGTTAACTTAACATAATTCCTTCTAGCTCTGTCCAAGATGGGTCAGAGAAGGTGGGTTCATTGTTTTTGATAGCTGCATAGTATTCCATTGTGAATATTTACCACAGCTTTCTCAGCCACTCATCTGTTGTTGGGCACCTGGGTTGCTTCCAGGTTTTAGCTACTATGAATTGTGCTGCTATGAACATAGGAGTACACACCTCTTTTTGGTTGGGTGTTATGGAGTCCTTGGGGTATCACCCCAGGAGAGGAATTACTGGATCATATGGAAGATCCATGTCTAGCCTTCTGAGAGTTTTCCAGACTGCTCTCCACAGAGGCTGTACCAATTTACATTCCCACCAGCAATGTAAAAGGGTTCCTCTGTCCCCATATCCTCTCCAGCATTTGTTGCTGCTGTCCTTTTTGATGTATACCATTCTCACAGGAGTGAGGTGGTATCTTAGTGTTGTCTTAATTTGCATTTCTCTGACAACCAGTGACCTAGAGCAGTTTTTCATATGTTTGTTAGCCTTTTGGATCTCCTCTGAGGTGAATGTTTTGTTCATATCCTCTGCCCATTTTTGGATGGGGTCATTTGCTTTTTTGGTGCTAAGTTTGCTGAGCTCTTTATATATTTTGGTGATTAGTTTCTTGTCTGATGTCTGGCATGTGAAGATCTTCTCCCATTCTGTGAGGAGTCTCTCTGTTTCTTTAATAGTTTCTTTGGCTGTGCAGAAGCTTTTCAATTTGATGTAGTCACATTGGTTTGTTTCTGCTTTAGTCTTCCTTGCAATTGGGTTTGATTCATCAAAGATGTCCTTGAGGTATAGGTGGGAAAGTGTTTTTACCAGTGTTTTCCTCTAAGTATTTGATTGTTTCTGGTCTGACATCTAGGTCTTTGATCCATTTGGAGTTGATTTTTGTTTCTGGTGAGATAAAGTGGTTCAATTTCATTCTTCTGCATGTTTCAACCCAGTTTTCTCAGCACCATTTATTGAAGAGAGCCTCCTTTTTCCATTTAATCCTTTGGGCCCCCTTATCAAAGATAAGATGCCCATAGGTGTTGGGATTTACTTCTGGGCTTTCAATTCTGTTCCACTGGTCTGTGTGCCTATTTTGTCCCAGTACCATGCTGTTTTGATGATGATGGCTTTATAATATAGTTTATGGTCTGGGAGTGTGATGCCTCCATTTCTGTTTCTTTTCCTTAAGATGGTTTTGGCAATTCTAGGTGTTTTCAGGTTCCAGATAAATGATTGTAGTGTTTGTTCTATTCTCTTAAAGAACCTTGGTGGAACTTTGATGGGTATTGCATTAAATTTGTATATGGCTCTGGAGAGAATATTCATTTTGATGATATTTATTCTTCCAATCCATGAGCATGGGATATCTTTTCGTTTCTTGGTATCAGTTTCTATTTCCTTGAGTAGGGACTCATAGTTTTCAGCATACAAGTCTTTCACTACTTCGGTCAACTTTATTCCTAGGTTTTTGATTGATTTTGCTGAAACAGTAAATGGGAGTGATTTCTGGATGTCTTCTTCTTCAGATTTAGTGTTTGCACAAAGAAATGCCACTGATTTTTGTACATTTATTTTGTACCCGATACCTTGCTATATTTCCTAATAACTTCCAGTAATTTTCTACTGGATTCTTTAGGTCTTTCTATGTATACTATCATATCATCTGCTAATAGGGAGAGCTTGACTTCTTCCCTTCCAATCTGTATTCCTTTGATTTCTTTCTCTTGCCTGATTGCTATGGTAAGAACTTCCAATACTATGTTGAAGAGTAACGGTGACAGTGGACAGCCCTGTCTAGTCCCTGATCTGAGGGGGAATGCTTTCAGCTTCTGTCCATTGAGTATGATGTTGGCTGTAGGTTTGCTATATATAGACTGCACTATCTTGAGGAATTTCCCATCTGTTCCCATTTTTTGTAGAGTTTTGAGCATGAATGGGTGTTGAATTTTTTCAAAAGCTTTCTCTGCATCTATTGAGATAATCATGTGGTTTTTGGCTTTGCTTTTATTGATGTGGTGAATGACATTGATTGACTTATGGATGTTGAACCAGCCTTGCATTCCTGGGATGAATCCCACTTGGTTGTGATGAACAATCTTTTTGATGTGTTGCTGTATCCAGTTGGCCAAGATCTTGTTTAATATTTGGCATCTATGTTCATCAGAGATATTGGTCTGTAGTTTTCCTTTTTTGTTCTGTCCCTATCAGCTTTTGGTATCAGAGTGATGTTGGCTGCTTAAAAGGTGGAAGGGAGTATTCCTGTTCCTTCAATCTTATGGAATAGCTTAAGAAGTATGGGTATTAACTGTTTCCTGAAAGTTTTGTAGAATTCGTTTGTGAAGCCATCTGGTCCAGGACTTTTGTTGTTGGGGTGAATCTTAATAACAGTTTCAATTTCTTTGTCTGTGATTGGTGCATTTAGATTTTATAGTTCTTCTTGGTTCAGTTTTGGAAGTGGATAGGTTTCTAGGAATTGTTCCATTTCTTCCAGATTCTCTAGCTTGGTGGCATATAGTTCTTTATAGAAGTTTCGCAGGATTCTCTGGATTTCTGTGGTGTCAGTTGTGATATCTCCTGCATCATTTAAAATTCTATTAATTTGAGTCTTTTCTCTTTTTTGTTTGGTGAGTGTGGCTAGGGGTTTGTCAATTTTGTTTAATCTTTCAAAGAACCAACATTTGTCTTCATTGATCTTTTGTATGGTTCTTTTATTTTCGATGTTGTTTATTTCTGCTCGAACTTTAGTGATTTCTGTCCTTCTGGTTGCTTTAGGGTTCCTTTGTTCCTCTTGAGCTTCTTATTGGTGTTTAATATGTGATTGTATGGCTATAAATTTCCCTCTCAGTATGCTTTAGCTGTGTCCCAAATATTTTGATAGGTTGTGTCTTCATTTTCATTAGTTTCCAGGAACATTTGAATTTCCTGCTCGAGTGAGTCTCTGACCCAGTGGTTCTTAAGGAGCATGTTGTTTAGTTTCCAAATTCTGTGTATTTTAATAATTTTCTGTTTGTTTTTAAATGTTAGTTTTACTCCACTGTGGTCTGAGAAGATACTTGGGATGATTTCAATGCTCTTGAATTTATTGATGCTGTCTTTGTGGCCTAACATGTGGTCTATCCTTGAGTATGTGTTATGTGGATTTGAAAAGAAGGTGTATTCCAGTTTTTTGGGGTGGAGGAGTCTCAAAATGTCCAAGAGGTCTAGTCTGTCGATCTCTTCATTCAATTCTCTTGTATCTTTATTGGTTCTCTGCTTTGTTGATCTGTCTAAGTGTGAGAGTGAGATATTAAAGTCTCCCACTATTATTGTATTACTATTGATGTATTTTTGAAATTCTTTCAGTAGATGCTTAATGTATTTAGATGGTCCCTCATTGGGTGCATAGATGTTAATAATTGTTAAGTCTTCTTGGCTGATTGATCCTCTAATCATTATGTAATGTCCTTGCCTATCTTTTATTATTTTATTTAATTTAAAATCTATCGTATCTGAGATGAGAATGGCTGTTCTTGCCCTTTTTTGTGGTCCGTTAGCCTGTATGATAGTTTTCCATCCTTTCACTTTAAGTCTGTGTTTATCTTGTTGTGACAGATGGGATTCTTGCATCAGCATATGGTTGGGTTATGTTTTCTGATCTATCCCCCCACCCTGTGGCTTTTGATGGGTGAGTTTAAGCCATTGACATTTATTGATATTATGGATTTAATGTATTGTAGTGCCATTGTTATAAAAAAAATTGTTTGCTCTGATATATTGCAAGTATTATAGTGATGTTCTTGTTTATAAGAGGTCTTTTAGTACCTCTTTCAGGGCCAGCTTGGCAATGGTTGCCTCCTTTAATTGTTGTTTATCTAAGAAGGTTTTGATCCCTCCATCTAGTTTGAATGAAAGTCTAGCAGGATATATTATCCTTGGTTGAAACCCTTTTTCATTCAGGGCTCGATAGATATCTTGCCACTCCCTTCTGGCTTTTAGAGTTTGAGTGGAGAAGTATGCAGATAATCTTATGGGTTTTCCCTTGTATGTGACTTTTTGTTTCTCTGTTGCTGCCTTTAGGACCCTTTCTTTATCCTTACTTCTTCTCATTGTGACTATGATGTGTCTTGGTGTCTTCAGTTCTGGGTTGATTCTGTTTGGTACTCTCTGGGCCTCTTGAACCTTGATATCCTTTCTGTTATTCAGGTCTGAGAAGTTTTCTTGTATTATTTCCTCTAGAATGTTTGCTTCCCCTTCCTCTCTTTCTTCCTTTGGCAGGCCAATTATACGAATGTTACTTCTTTTGAGATCATCCCATATGTCTCTGTTGTTTTCAGTGTTTCTCAATCTCTTTTTAAGCTCTTTCACCTCTTTCTTTGTTTTCTCTAACTCATCCTCTGTCTGACTAATTCTGTTTTCTGCTTCTGTTAGTCTGATTTCCCTTGCCTCAGCTTCTTTTTTCATTACAGCTATTTCAGCTTTCAGTTCTCTAATTGCCTCAAGATAATCAGTATTTTCCTTGGGGGTCTCAACTGTTGTTTCCCTAATACTGCCATTCCTTTCCTCCAATGTTGTTTTCATTTCTGTGATTAATAAGTTTATTATTGCTTGCATACTTTTCTTATCTATGGTTACTTCTGGCTGATTTGTAGTTTCTTCTGGGCTCTTGTCTTCATTCATTGGAGTATCAGTTTTATTTGTTTTTGATCTACCCATTTTTTTAATTTATGTGTTTCTTTTTTTTTATGCTCTGTTGTTCCTCAGTTGTTGTGTCTTGAGTACAAGTAACACTGTACTAAATACCTTTAGACAATTGCACTCACCAACCTCCGGAATTACAGTAGCAACTGAAGTAAGTATTGAAGCTGTTTAATCGTTATCAGTTAGCCAAACAATTTCTCCAATCCGTGAAAAAATAGTAACCAAATCCCAGTGAAGAAAGAGAAAAAAGAGGATAGCAAGAATAGACAGTTATGCAAATCTACTATCCTCCGTATTTTCTAGGGGTAACAAGAGGGAAAAGGGAACTAGAGCAGAGATACACACATAGAGAGTCCGCTCTGAGTCAGTTTTCTTCCCCAAAGTAATTCACAAATTCAGAAAGGCAAAGAAGAAGAAAGAAGTGTATGACAAGATTAAAAAAAAGAGAGGGAGAGAGAGACAAGAGAGAGAAAAGGAAGAAGATAAGAAAAAGTTGTAATTAAAGAGCAGTGCAAGGAACTTCCCAAATGTGTATCAGTGAATTCAAAAAAAGCACCCTGTCTGGTGGTGTGGGGTATCCTGCTAGGAGCTGGTCCCCAGGGACTGCTTATGGCAGGGGGTTGGGGGGGAGAGGAGGTATGCTTGAAAATTAATTGGAAGAAAAAAGTATTTTTTCCCCTACTCTAATTCTTAACCCAAATTAAGTTATAGTCATCTTCCTTGTCACCGCTATGACACCTTATTGGCTGGCCTGCTAAAGGCAGAAAATCCTATTGTTTCCAGGGGATGTGTTCGGAGCTCAGCGGCTAGCAGCTTCTCAGTCCGCCATCTTCCGGGAAACCCCCCCCTCCAGACTTTTTTAAAGGATTTCTCGAAAATGAAAACTAGCTCCAAGTCCTTTGATCCAATGAGAGCTATACTTAAGAAGTCTTTGGATCCACCCTCAGGGTCGCGGTGGTCCCTGGAGACTCCCAAGAGAAAGCCTCCAAGCTATAGTGCTCCCTCCGGGTCCTCTGCCGACCGCCCAGCAGCACTCTGAAACCGGCGGAGGAGCCGCCTTCCCGGGCGGAGGACAATGCCCGGTGCACCCGCCTTGCCTGGCGCCGCCTGGGAAGTCTGGAGCCCTGCTAGTCCGTGCCACCTTTACTCTAATTCTTAACCCAAATTAAATTATAGTCACCTTTTTGGTGACTATAATTATTGACTGGCCTGCTAAAGGCAGAAAATCCTACCATTTCCAGATGTGATCTGAGCACACGCTGCTAGCAGCTTCTCAGTCCGCCATCTTCCTCCCAGCCTCTTCTTATCAGTGACTTTTGCCTGGGTGTTTTCCCTAAGTTATTTTACTATCCAAATGGAATTATTATTTTCCTTTCGGTGACAGATAGAAACAGGGAGAGAGAGATGTGAAGCTTATGAAGCTTCCTGTTGTGTACAGTGTTTCTAAGTGCTCTGGGAGGCTGGAACCCCATTCTTCAGGAATGGTTAAGTGTGCTTTCTGTTGAGTGAATTCTCTCCTAGCCCTTATTTCTGTATTTAAACAAAATAAATAACAAATAATATAACTCTCTGGAGAACTATGAAGAAGCAATAACATTGGGATTTCGTTGCTATGTTACCAAGTTATCTCATTGTATATTTTATTATTCTAGTTCACCATTATGCTAAGTGAAAATATACCATGATTAATTATGTTTGGGAAGTCATGAATGATATATAGCCATTTTGGAGATTAATAAGGTTCACTGGAAAATTAAAAATTCAAAACCTCATCAGTTGTACTTATTTAATCAATATTTTCAATCTTATTGAGCCATGAACTGTTTTTACTGTCTAATATCATGTTCTTGCAATTGACCCTTGAACAATGTGGGAATAGGTACAGTAACCCCTGAAAAGTGAAAAATACCTGTATAACTTTTGACTACCGAAAACATAGCTATTAGTAACTAGCTATGGACAAGAAGCCTCACTGATAACATAGTTAATTAAAAAATGCATGTTATATGTATTTAATACTCTATTATGACAATAAAGTTAACTTGGGAAGACAAAATGTTATGAGTAAAATCATAAAGGCAACACATTCACAGAACTGCAGTGTATTTATTGAGATTGTAAATTTACATAATTTGCTTACAAAGAAAAGGCTTATAGAGAAATCTTTATATGCCCAGCAGACAAGAGGCTAATATTCAAAATATATAAAGAGCTAGCCAAACTCAGGAACAAGAAAACAAATGACTTCATCAAAAAAATGGAGAGAGAAGAGACCCAGAAGGCCGACAAACATATAAAAAAAAGCTCCAATAATTGTCAGAGAAATGCAAATAAAGACAACAATAAGATAACATTTCACTGTAGTGAAAATATTATACATCAGAAAAGGTAGCAGCAACAAATGCTGGAGAGGTTGTGGGGAAAAAGGTACCCTCCTGCACTGCTGGTTGTAATGTCAATTAGTTCAATCCCTATGGAGAGCAGTCTGGAGAACTCTCAGCACGTTAGAAGTGGACCTTCCCTATCACCCTGCAATTCCTATCCTGAGGATATATCTGAAAACATCAAACATACCCATCCAAAAAGATTGGTATATACCTATGTTGATAGCACAATTTGTAACAGCCAAAACATGGAAGCAGCCCAAGTGTCCATTAACAGATAGTGGCTTAATAAGTTATGGTATATATACACAATTGAAAACTACTCAGCTATTAAATATGGTGAATACACCTTCTTCTCCCCATCCTTGATGGAGCTGGAAAAAATCACGTTAAGTGAGATAAGTCAGAAACCAAAGGATGAATGTGGGATAATCTCACTCATAGACAGAAGTTGAACAAGATCCGAAGGGCAAACATTAAGCAGAAAGGGGACTGGAGTTGCTGTATTGCACCAAAGTAAAAGACTCTAGGGTAAGGGGATGGGGAGGGTTCAGGTTGAACATGATGGCAGAGGAAGACCTAGTGGGGGTTGAACTGTTATGTGGAAATACTGGAAATGTTATGCATGCACAAATCATGGTATTCTTCTGTCAACTGTGTACAATTAATACCTTAATAAAGAAATGAAAAAGAAGATACCCACCCTACTAGGGAAAGAGAGAGGCAGACTGGGAGTATGGCTCAACCAGTCAATGCCCATGTTCAGTGGGGAAGCAATTACAGAAGACAGACCTTCCACCTTCTGCAACCCACAATGACCCTGGGTCCATGCTCCCAGAGAGATAGAGAATGGGAAAGCTAACAGGGGAGGGGATGGGATATGGAGATCGGGTTGTGGGAATTATGTGGAGCTGTACCCCTCTTATCCTACGGTTTTGTTAATGTCTCCTTTTTAAATAAAAAATAAAATAAAATAATTTAAAAAAAGAAATCAAAAAGAAAGAAAATGCCTATACAAATAATTCTAAGAAGTTTGAATTCATATCATAGGTCAGCTGTATATAGAACATTTGGTTATAAAAGAGAGTTGCTTTGAAAAACCTGTTGTTAGGATTGCTGTGTCATATACAGCATCACCATCATTATGTCCTTTGATATTATTATTTGTATATAGCATTGTCTTATATAATAACACCACTGGTTGCTTCTTTTCTCCCTGTTCTAACCTTTTAGGAGAGTCAGCATTTCAAAGACTCAGCCTATGGTCTGTGCATTAAAAAGTTTGAGTTATTTTATCATTTTCCCCCTCTCATATTAATTAGTGATGTATATGACTACAAATTAATAGGAGTGTACATAAACACCATTCCCACCACCAAAAGACTGTGTCCCATCCCATCCTCTCCCCCCGCACCCCTCAGTGATGCTGAGCATCCACCCTCATCCTCCACCTAGAGATTTTTACTTTGGTGGCCTACTCCAAACTCAGTCAATCCTGCTTTCAGTTTCCTTTTCTGTTTTTCTTTCTCAACTTCTGTTTATGAATAGGATCATCTTACACTTATCTTTTTCTTTCTGACTTAGCTCATTTAACATAATTTCTTCTAGCTCCATCCAAAATGGGTCAGAGAAGGTGGGTTCATTGTTCATAATAGCTGCATAGTATTCCAAACACACATGATGGGCCTAGACTTGAATAGATCCCTATCTCGTTTGTTACTGGTCATTGCTTTCAGAAACAACACAACAGACTCCTTTGTTGACCACCATATAACCTTGCCCTCAATGTGGATCAACAACAGTAGAGAATGGTCCATCCTCCAAAGGGAGGCTGGAAAACATACTCTATGCTATACCTGAGGAAGAAGGGTCCTGATATTGGGGCAGCTTGGAATATTCCTACTCATGACCACAGAATGCAAGGTCAGATTTACAGGGATGAAGAGGTTACATAGGCTCCTAAGCTAATATAGGCCCCAGATCAGATCAAATCGATGGGGTTTATAATCAACAATATTTATACACCTTTCTCATATTTTAGAGCTACTCTCTTCCCTTATCCAGCTTCCTAGCCCTTTTTCCAGCCATGACATCATCTCCCCAGACAATAACTTGGATCCACCTGCATATCAGATGTCAAACTCAGGAAAAAAAAAAAAAGTATAGCCATGGGCCCTTTGGAATATAACTAAAATAGACCTAGTAACTATCTATGAAACAGAGACCCCCAAATCTTGATCAGCACTATTCTAGCCTTTAGGTTCATGATTACTCCACAATTTGTTTGGCTTTATACATTAACTCTTTTTTCAGCCACCAGGTTCCAGATGCTACCATGATGCCAAACAGACTTCCCTGGGTAGACAACCCCACCAATATGTCCTGGAGCTCTGCTTCCCCAGAGCCCTGCCCAACTAGGGAAAGAGAGAGATAGGCTGGGAGTATGGATCCACCTGTCAACCCCCATGTTTTCTGGGGAAGCAATTACAGGAGCCAGACCTTCCATCTTCTGCACCCCGTAATGACCCTGTGTCCATACTCCTAGAAGGTTAAAGAATAGGAAAGCTATCAGTGGAGGGGTTGGGATGGGATATGGAGTTCTGGTGGTGAGAATTATGTGGAGTGTACCCCTCTTACCCTATGGTTTTGTCAGTGTTTCCTTTTTATAAATAAAAAATAAAAAAGATGCATTTTATAAGATTCATTTGGAAATCAGTTTGAAAGAAGTATTGACAAAAAGACAATGAGAAAATGTTATTGGTATTGGTCCAGGGAAGTAGCTCAGCATTAAAATGTAAGAATGGAATCTATGAGACCTCTGGTTCCATTCCAGGAACTATCCACATGCCTGATATGACTAATGCTCTGATTTACATATTATTTCTATAGTATAAACAAATAAATCATTTAAAAATATATTGGTATGCTAGGAAGAAGTGTAACTGGATGTGGAACCTGCATTGCTATGAATGTGGCCCAGAAGTGAATTCTAGCATTATATGGGAAGGGTTATAGCATCTGAAGAAGCTCATGTATTGTGATCTCTTCTCTCCTTCTCTCTCTCCTGACTACCTGAATGAAAAAGTAGTCTGATGCTTGGTATGCAAAAAGTGTTCTTAAAAAAAATATTGAGGTATGATCCTATAGCCAAAATGAATAGAAATGAAATCATACTTGTGTATTCAAGTACCTGAGAAGACCATCAATTGGAGCATATTTAATATGCTGTGCAAACCATTTATGCTTTTATGTATTTGTTCTATTGCTTATGAAACTAAGAGAACCTTAAGAAGTTAGAAAAACTATGTATTGACAACTATAAATTTTATTTTATTTTAAATATCTTTGTGTAGTTGAAAGATTTATAATTAAAAATCTAAAAGAGATGATGCATAAAGATATTCTTTCTATCATAAGAATGGCATGATCATTTAAGAAAGACTAATACTGCATAAAATTGATACAATGATTATAGGAAAATATTGTAGAGGTGAGAATTTTTAAATTATCTGAGAGTAAAGTAATATGGGCACATCAAATAACACTAAGGCTAAATAAATATCAGTAAGGTATGAATCAAGTTGAGGTAAATCTATCCTTTTGGAGCAATATTTTGACATGAAGGCAAATAAAACATAACTAAGTAATAATGGCTTACTGCAGAACATTCCAAACCACTCTAAATGTGGTTAGTAACTTCACACTATAGTTATCAATTAGAGGTCTGGGAATGATTCTTTACTTTCAAGCTGTCAAGGACATTTCAAAAGGCTTGCTACAAAATGAGTGAGTGAGACCTCCCTTGTCTTCTAACTAATGAGAATATTTCTATCTAAGTGCTTGGTGAGCACAGCATCCAGTTTCCACTGTATTCTGACCTAATATTGTCTGTTCTTTCCGGTAGCTATAGTAGTAATCTATACTGCAGCTCCTGTGCTGTTTTTGTTCTCCCTAATAATTGAAAGCTTTGTTAGAGGTCAAGAAAACTTAGTATTCTTGGGTAATAGGAGTTGGCTTTCTCACTATTGTGACTATATCTGAATTAGAGAAATAATGGTAACTTGAAGATATTTATTCTGTTTTTCAGTCGGGATTCATAAAAGCCATTATGATAATTTAAATATGTTTCATTGAATTTGTTGTTATTTTAGTTTCAGTGATCCATTTGTGAAGCTAAATCATAAGAGGATACATTTAATGCTACAATACAATTTTACATTAGTACTACAAATATTACTAATATTAATTTTTATTGACAAATATAATTTATTGACCCTTAATTTTGTTCTAAAATATGCATGATGACATACCTGAAAATGTATTTAAATTTTCTAATAACTCTACAAAGAGTACTACTAATGCATTTGAAACTAGCCATTTTTACCAAAAGAAAGGATCAAGAGTTTCTAAAACATATTAGCAACAGCATTAAGTGATAGAGCAAGAAATGAATCAAAGTCTCTTTTGTATGTCATATAAAAACAACATATTTTGGGAGTTGGGTGGTAGCACAGTGGGCTAAGTGCACGTGGTGCTAAGCACAAGGACCAGTGTAAGGGTCCCGGTTCAAGCCCCAAGATGAAGCAGGTCTGCAGGTGTCTTATCTTTCTCTCCCCCTCTCTGTCTTCCCCTCTTCTCTCCATTTCTCTCTGTCTTATCCAACAATGATGACACCAATAACAACAACAATAATAAAAAACAAGGGCAACAAAAGGGAAAATAAATAAATATTAAAAAAACTTATTGTGTTAAAAAAAAGGGAGGCGTTTGTGTTTGGTAAATTATATAAAAATTAGGATAAACTTTAACATTGACGAGTGACAAAATTGCTCAGCCCTTTAAACAAAAATGCTAACAATTTCATGGGCTCTATGACGAATATTTGATTTTGAGTAGAGTTTATGTGAAAAGCATGTTCCTTATTGAAGTATTTATATATTTATTTTATTATATATTAATGAGAGAACATGAACATTACTCTAACATATGCAATGTCAGGGGTCAAAATTGCTATCTCATTCTTTCAAGTTGTGTGCATGGACAATTCTTTTTTTTTATTTATTTATTTAAGAAAGGGGACATTAACAAAATCATAGGATGGGAGCAGTACAACTCCACACAATTCCCACCACCCAATCTCCATATCCCATCCCCTCTCCAATAGCTTTCCCATTCTCTATCCCTCTGGGAGTATGGATCCATACTATCTCATTCTTTCAAGTTGTGTGCATGGACACCTTGCTATATTGCCTAATAACTTTCAGTAGTTTTCTGCTGGATTCTTTAGGTTTTTCTATGTATACTATCATATCATCTGCAAATAGTGAGAGCTTGACTTCTTCCCTTCCAATCTGTATTCCTTTTATTCATTTCTCTTGCCTGATTGCTATGGCAAGAACTTCCAACACTATATTGAAGAGTAACGGTGACAGTGGACAGCCCTGTCTAGTCCCCAATCTGAGGAGAAATGATTTCAGCTTCTGTCCAATGAGTATGATGTTGGCTGTAGGTTTGCTATATGTGGATTCCACTATTTTGAGGAATTTCCCATCTATTCCCATTTTTTGTAGGGTTTTGAGCATGAATGGGTGTTGGATTTTGTCAAAGGCTTTCTCTGCATCTATTGAGATAACCATGTGGTTTTTGGCTTTCGTTTTATTGATGAGGTGAATGACATTGATTGACTTATGTATGTTGAATCAACCTTGCATTCCTGGAATAAATCCCATTTGGTTGTGATGAACAATTTTTTGATATGCTGCTATATCCAGTTAGCCAAGATCTTGTTTAATATTTTGGCATCTATGTTCATCAGAGATATTGGTCTATAGTTTTCCTTTTTTGTTGTGTCCCTATCTGCTTTTGTTATCAGGGTTATGTTGTCTTCATAGAAGGTGGAAGGGAGTAATCCTGTTTCTTCGACCTTATGGAAAAGCTTTAGAAGTATGGGTACTAACTGTTTCCTGAAGGTTTTCTAGAATTTGTTTGTGAAGCCATCTGGTCCAGGACTTTTGTTGTTGGGGAGATTCTTATAATGGTTTAGATTTCTTTGTCTGTCATTGGTGCATTTAGGTTTTGTAGTTTTTCTTGGTTCAGTTTTGGAATGGCATATGCTTCTAGGAATTCTTCCATTTCTTCCAGATTTTCTAGCTTGGTGGCATATAGTTCTTCATATAACTTTCGCATAATTTTCTGGATTTCTGTGGTGTCAGTTGTGATACCTCCTGTATCGTTTACAATTCTATGAATTTGAGTCTTCTCCCTTTTTTGTTTAGTGAGCCTGGCTAGGGGTTTGCCAATTTTGTTTAATCTTTCAAAGAACCAACATTTGGCTTCATTGATCTTCTGTATGGTTCTCTTATTTTTGATGTTGCTTATTACTGCTCTAATTCTAGTTATTTCTGTCCTTCTGGTTGCTTTAGGGTTCCTTTGTTCCTCTTCCTCTATGTCCTTGAGGTGTGCAGTAAGGTCGTTCATTTGAGCTTTTTCTGGGTGTTTAATATGTGATTGTATGGCTATGAGTTTCCCTCTCCATACTGTTTTAGCTGTGTCCCATATATTTTGATAGCTTGTATCTTCATTTTCATTTTATTCCAGGAATATCTGAATTTCTTGCTTGAGTGACTCTCTGAACCAGTAGTTCTTAAGGAGTATGTTGTTTAGTTTCCAAATTCTGTGACTTTTAACAATTGTCTGTTTGTTGTTAAATGTTAGTTTTACTCCACTGTGGTCTGAGAAGATACTTGGGATGATTTCAATGATCTTGAATTTATTGATGCTGTTTTTGTGGCCTAACATGGGTTCTATCCTTGAGTATATGTTGTGTGAATTTGAAAAGAATATGTATTCCAGTTTTTTTTTGGTGAAGGGCTCTGAAGATGTCCAGGAGGTCTAGTCTGACCATCTCTTCATTTAATTCTCTTGTTTCTTTGTTGATTCTCTGCTTTGTTGACCTATCAAAGTCTGAGAGTGGGGTGTTAAATTCTACCACTATTATTGTATTACTATTGATGTATTTTTGAAGTTCTTTCAGTAGGTTCTTGATGTATTTAGATGGTCCCTCAATGGGTGCATAGATGTTAATAATTGTTAAGTATTCTTGGCTGATTGATCCTCTAATCATTATGTAATGTCCTTGCCTATCTTTTATTAATTTATTTAATTTAAAATCTATCGTGTCTGAGATGAGAATGGCTGTTCCTGCCCTTTTTAGTGGTCCGTTAGCCTGTATGATAGTTTTCCATCCTTTCACTTTAAGTCTGTGTTTATCTTGTTGTGACAGATGGGATTCTTGCAAGCAGCATATGGTTGGGTAATGTTTTCTGATCCATCCCCCCACCCTGTGCGTTTTGATGGGTGAGTTTAAACCATTGACATTTATTGATATTATGGATTTAATGTATTGTAGTGCCATTGTTCAACAAATTTTTATTTGCTCTCATATATGGCAAGTATTATAGTGATGTTCTTCTTTATAAGAGGTCTTTTAGAACCTCTTTCAGGGCTGGTTTGGTGATGGTTGCCTCCTTTAACTGTTATTTGTCTAAGAAGGTTTAGACCCCTACATCTAGTTTGAATGAAATTCTAGCAGGATATATTATCCTTGGTTGAAACCCTTTTTCATTTAGGGCTCCATAGATATCTTGCCATTCTCTTCTGGCTTTTAGAGTTTGAGTGGAGAAGTCTGCTGATAGTTTTATGTGTTTCCCCTGTATGTGACTTTTTGTTTTTCTCTTGCAGCATTTAGGATCCTTTTTTTATCCTTACTTCTTCTCATTGTGACTATGATGTGTCTTGGTGACTTCAGGTTTGGGTTGATTTTGTTTGGAACTCTGTGGGCCTCTTGAATCTTAATGTCCTTTCTGTTATTCAGGTCTAGGAAGTTTTCCTCTATTATTTCCTCTAGAATGTTTCCTTCTGCTTTCTCTCTTTCTTCCTCTGGCAGGCCAATTATATGAATTTTACTTCTTTTGAGATCATCCCATATGTCTCTGTTCTTGTGTTCAGTGTCTCTCAATCTCTTTTTGAGCTCTTTCACCTCTTTCTTAGCTTTCTATAACTCATTCTCTGTCTGACTAATTCTGTTTTCTGCTTCTTTTAGTCTGATTTCCCTTGCCTCAGCTTCTTTCCTCAGTTCAGCTATCTCAGTTTTAAGTTATCTAATTGCCTCAAGATAATCATTATTTTCCTTGGAGGTCTCAACTGTTGTTTCCCTAATACTGCCATTCCTTTCCTCCAAAGTTGTTTTCTGTGATTAATAAGTTTATTATTGCTTGCATACTTTTCTTATCTATGGTTACTTCTGGCTAATTTGTAGTTTCTTCTGGGCTCTTGTCTTCATTCATTGTGGTAGCAGTTTTATTTGTTTTTGATCTACCCTTTTTTTTATTTATGTGTTTCTTATTTTTATGTTCTGTTGTTCCTCAGTTGTTGTGTTTTGAGTACAAGCAACACTGTACTAAATACCTTTATGACAAATGCAATCACCAACCTCAGAAATTACAATAGCAACTGAAGCAAGGATTGAAGCAGCTTAACCACTACCAGTTAGCCAAACAATGTCTCCATTCCATGAAAAAATAGCAACCAAGTCCAAGTGAAGAAGAAAGAGAAAGGAAAAAAAGGGATAACAAGAATAGACAATTATGCAAATCTACTATCCACTGTATATCCTAGGGGTAGCAAGAGGAGAAAGGGAAGTAGAGCAGAGATACACATATAGAGAGTCCACTCTGAGTCAGATTTCTTCCCTAAAATATTTCACAAACACGTATCAGTGAATTCAGAAAGCTGAGGAAGGAGGAAGAAAGAAAGGAAGACAAGAAAAAAAAGGAATAAAAAGAGAGAAAAGAAAAAAAAGATAAGAAAAAGAACCATAATAAACGAGCAGTGAAAGGAAATTTTTTTACAATTACTTATTTATTTTTTATTTTATTTTTTAATTAGCTAGGAGAAGAGAGAAGGGGAGAGTGGGTCGAGGAGGTAGGAGTAGTGGAACACATTCCTCTTGCAATGGATAAGACGCCTAGTTCCCTAGCAATAGAAAATACACTAAGACTTAATTCTGGTCAACCTAAAGGATGGGGGGGGAGAGATACACCTTTATATAATATTAATAATAAAATAGAGCAGGGTAAAAAACCCTGCCCCAGATTGCCTCAAGCCACCTGAGCAGAGGCAGCTGATTGTTAAGAAAGTAAAACGAAGAAACAAACACAACCCCCCCCCCCAAAAAAAGAAAAACACCTCACTGCAGTCTTTCCCTTTTGTAGATCCAATTGACCATTTAGAAAAAAAGAGGGCCTAGTGTTTCAGAAAAGAATAGACTTGGAATGAAACCCCTGTTGAGCTAGGAATCTTGGTAAAGAAAGAATCTCAGCAGGAAATCCTGCTAGGTGTATTTTTCTGGCACCCAGGGTCTGGTTATGGGGGGGCAGGGGTGTGATTCAGGAATAATAAAAAAAAAATTCCTTTCTTTTTTCCTCTATATTCTAACCCAAACTGGGCTATATTCGCCCCCTTGGTGTCACAGCAAGGGCCCCAAATTCACTGTCCTGCTGAAGGCAAAAAATCCCATTGTTTCCAGCAGTTGTTGTCGGAACTCAGACCAGAAGCTACTTCTCAGTCTGCCATCTTGGCTCTGCCCAACCCTTCGACAATTCTTTTTCAATAGTTTTTTTTGGGGGGGGAAATAATGATTTGCAAGACAGTTGTTACATATATAGTCACCATAACTGATATCTTCCTCGACCATAAAACACTGGGTCCACAAGCCTCTTTAAATCTCTCCAAGTTTCACCTTATACTTTCTCTTACTGTTCTTTGTTCTTAAGTACCACCAATAAGTGACATCATTCAGTATTTGTCTTTCTCTTTGTGGTTTGTCTGACTCAGCAAGTTGCCTTTGAGTTCTGATCATGCTGTTGCAAAATATATTACCTCATCAATCTTAACAGCCACATGGAACTCTATTGTGTATATCTACTATAACTTTTTTAGGCCAGTGCCAGTGAGTATTTAGTGTTTTCCAAGTTTGGGCTATTAGAACCTGTGCTGCTATGAACATTGCTGTGCATAGGTCTTTTTGAAAAGGTGCTTTTGTTTTCACTGGATAATTCCCAGGAGGGGTTTGCTGGGTCATAAAGTAAGACATTTCTAGAGTTCTGATAAACCTCCAGATTATTTTCCATAGGAATTGGATCAATTTACAGTCACACCAGCAATGGAGGAGAGTCCCTTCCCTCACCCATACAGCCTCTCCAAAAGTTGTTGTATCTGTCTTTCCTAATGTGTGACATTCTCACAGGTATAAAATGATACCTCATTGTTGTTTTTATTTGCATTTCCCTGCTCATCAGTGACTTTGAACATTTTTTCATATTTCTATTGGCCCTTTGGATCTCTTCTTTGGAGAAGATTCTGCCCATATCTTTCCCCCCATCATTCAATGGGGTAATTTGTCTTTTTATTTTTTCATTTTTATTTAGTTTTACATTTTATTTTATTTTATTTTTGTGAGTTTGTTGTGTATTTTGGTTATCAGTCCTCTGTCTCATTCATATATGACACATAAAGATTTTCTCCCACTCTGTAGGGAGTCTCTTTGTTGTGGTAGTGATTCCCTTGCAGTGCAGAAGTTTTACAGTTTGGTGTAGTAAAATTGATCTATATTTGCTTTTATTTTTCTTGCAAGTAGATTCAAATCAGTGAAGATGTTTCAGAAACTAAATGGAAGAGAGTTCTACCTATGTTTTCTTCTGTTTGATGTTTTATAGTCTAACTTCTAAAGCTTTAATCCATTTGGAGTTAACTTCTATATATGATGGAATTTGGTGATCTACTTTTATTGGGTTTCAACCCAATTTTCCCCAACATCATTCTTTAAATAGGTTCCCTTTATTCATTTGATTTTTGGGGGCTCCCTTGTAAAAAATTAGTTGAGCATAGGTTTGGTGCCTGGCTTATGGACTCTCAATTCAATTCCACTTGTCTGTGTGTCTGTTTTCATTCTAGTATCAGGATATTTTGACTATAGTGATTCTGTAGTATATTTTGAGGTCAGGAAATGTGAGGCTCCATTCTTGCTTTTTTCCCTAAGGATTGCTTTGGCTATACTGGGCATTCTCTGTCTCCAGACAAACTTGTATCTTTTGTTTGGTTCTCCTGAAGAAATTTGGTGTAAACTTGACAGGGTTTAAGCTAAATGGCTCTGTGTAGAATGATCACTTTTACAATGTTAATTATTCCAATCCATGAGCATGGGTTGCTTTTCCATTTCTTTGTATCTTTTTTCTATTTCCTTGAGAAGTGTCTCAGAGTTTTCAGGATAAATGTCTTTCACTTACTTTCTTGTTCATCACTAGATTTATTCGTTTGTTTATCTGCTGCTATGGTGAATAGAATTAATTTCTGGATTTCTTCTTATTATCCTTTGGTGTCCCATAGAGTAATGCCAGTGATTTGTGTATGTTGATTTTGTAGCTAGCCAACTTATTATTTTGCTTGATAATTTCCAGGAGTTTCCTCTGGGTTCTTTTGCATCATCATCATCATCATCATCATCATCATCTTCTCCTCCTCCTCCTCCTCCTCCTCCTCCCTCCTCCTCCTCCTCCTCCTCCTCCTCCTCCTTCTTCTTCTTCTTCTTCTTCTTCTTCTTCTTCTTCTTCTTCTTCTTCTTCTTCTTCTTCTTCTTCTTCTTCTTCTTCACATTCTCCTTCTCCTCCTCCTCCTCCTCCTTCTTCTTTCTTCTTCTCCTTCATCATCATCATCATCTTCTTCTTCTTCTTCTTTTTTAGTTATTTTAATCTTTATGTTTTTACTGGATAGAGACAACCAGAAATTGAGAGTGAAGGGGGTTATATAGAGGAGAAAGGCAGAGAGACACCTGCAACATTGTTTTACCACATGCAGAGCTGTTCCTCCTTACACATGGGGACTAGGTGTTCAAACCTGAGTCCCTACACACTTTAACATGTGCTCTCAACCAGGTGTGCCACCACCCAGCTCCTCTTTTAGAATTTTTATGTATACTACCATATCATCTGCAAATAGTGACAATTTGACGTCCTCTCTTCCAATCTGTATCCTTTGTATATCTTTCTCTTGTTTGATTGCTATGGCTAGAGCTTCCAAGACTATGTTGAATAGTGGTGGATGCAGTGGCAGTCCTATCTTGTACCTGATTATAGAAGAAACACTTTCAGTTTCTTTCCACTGAGTATGATGTTGGCTGATGAATTGCTGTATATAAATTCTAATATTTTGAGAAAATTTCCCTATATCCTTACTATATTTAATGTTTTGATCATGAAGGGACATTGGATCTTGTTGAAGACTTGCTCTGCATATATTGAGATAATCATGTGACATTTGAATTTAATTTTGTTGATGTATTGAATCACCTGGCAAACGCTAGAAGAAGAAGAAGTGAATCACCTTTGTCTGATGTGTCTCATGAAAATATCTTCTCCTATTCAGAGAGAAAGTCTTTTTGTTTTGATGATGGTTCAATTTGCTGGACAGTGTAATCCCACTGGTTATTTTGCCTTTCTTATATTTGCTCCTAGATTCAGGTTTTTACTGACATTTTTTTGAAACAGATGTCATGGAATAGTGTGATAAGTTTATTATATGTATTTTATTTTTCTGTTGTATCATCCAAGTCTTCTATTTTGAATCCTTATTCTTTCTGAATATATCAACTCTGTTTTTCCCTGTACCGTTTTTTGGAAATTATTCACATTTTTGTATTTACTGTTTAAGTACCATTCTCATAAATAATTATAAGTATGAGCACTTATTTCTAACTCTCAATTCTATTCCATCGATCTGTGGGTCTACATTTGTTCAAGTGTCATGCAGTTTTGATTACTATAGTCATAATATAGTTGAAAATCAGGAGCATCATGCCTCCATTTTTGCCCTTTTCCCTAAGGATTTGACAATTATAGCTTTATCCCCTAGTTTCAGATCCTTCTGAAACATCTACTCTGTTTTCTTAAATTAATTCAATGGAACTTTTATATGGATTATGCTAAAACTGTATCTGAATAAGACAGTCATTTTGACAATGTTAATTCTTCCAGTACATAAGCAAGGGATATCTTTGCATTTCTTTTTTTAAATTTTGTTTTGCATGATTTTCAGTAAGCAGTTCTATCTATTTTTTTGTTGTTGTTGTTAATTACTAGAAACATAATTTTTTTGCTGCTATCGTGAGATTGACTTTTGTATTCCTTGGTGTTTTTTTTTCTAATTTACCAGTTGCACAAAGGGATGCCACAAATTTTTGTATATTAATTTTCTGCCCTCTTTCTGTTGAATATATTGACTTATAAAATCCCAAAGTTTCCTACTGAATTCTTTTGGATTTTTTATGTGAACTGTCTTATTATATGCAAATAGTGATAGCTTTACTTCTTAATCTTCCTATTTGATTCCTTTTAGTTACTTCTTTTACCTAATTGCTATAACTAAAACTTCCATGATTGTCCAATAGTAATGGTGGAAAAGGAAATATTCTCAACTTAAGCTGCTTCAGATGAAATTCATCATTTATAAATACCTTTTAACATTTTCTGTTAAATAAATTGCAAATATTATAAAGATCATCTACTAACTTTACCTTCTTAAATTTTATATTTATGGCTAAATCTTAGTAAATACCTAATAAGTTTATTCAGCTTATTTATCTGTTTATAGCCAGAAATGTGGACAACATATATACTAGATTCTGATCCAGAATCGCTATACTCAAGACATATTTATTTTAGCTCTTTCTGTGTAATCGTTTTTTAAAGACTGATTTGTCTACTAAGAAGTGAGAATGCAAACAAGAGCACTTCTATGACACATGCATTATGTGTGACCAAATGTAGTTCCTGATTGTTAAGTCCAGTGCTCTACCACTGTACTATCTCTTGGAACAAGTTTACTGTAAAAATCTTAGGTAACATTCACCTCTCTAAATTCCAGCTTTCTCATTTGTAAGGTAAATATATCCTTGTTGAATCACTGACACTACTATCTGAATTAACACATGAAATTTAGCTAGAACAGTGCCTAGTTCATAGTAAGCACTGACATGAATTTTAATTGCTACCATCCTTATGCATGCCATAGAGACCAAATTATAATATAGAAATTTCAGAACATAAAAGCATTCAAATAATGTACTCCACAAATTGATATTTTATCCTGGTTGCAATATAAGCAATTTATAGAGGAAAAATGTCCTAAAGAAGTGGTCTAAAAACCACCTGGAAGCTGAATAGCAACATTTATCAGATTTGCATGTAATATAAAAAAATAAGCTAAAACTTGTACATTTCACACACACATTTATGATAAAAACAAAATTTCAAGAAGCAGATGTTCATCACCTTCTATCTGTTACCGTGGTCCATCAAAAATTCTACTATTTCTTCCAGATTTATATCTCTATCCATTATCACTTTATAGTTACTTAACTATTTTACCTATTTTCTATGAACAATGCATTTTATAGCATGTTATCCCTCTATACAGGCTAGTTGATAAATGAAGATTGATTAATACTAAATTATTAACTTTTAGGCAGTAAAGCATTTCAAAGGCTGTTGAATACTTACAAGTCTTATTAAGGTCTATATGATTGCTTAATCAAATCTCATGGGATCACTGGGAACCTGAATGAAACTGAAATTAGCTATGTTTTATACTGTAATATACAGTTTTCTCTTTAGTATAACCATTTCAGGCAGGGGTGATTTGTGACCATTAATCAGATAATTGAATACAAATTAGGCTTTTGTCCCCCAAAGGAAAAGGCTTCATTTCCAGGTATTCAATAGCTGTTGGTCACTTGTTGTATTTGTGGTTTGAGTTGAACTTGCTACCTATAGTTTTATTATCCTGTGGTAAAAGAGAAAAATCATGCAAGCAGAGAAGATAACTCAACTAATCACTGTCTTACAAAATTATGCAACTTTGAGGACTGAAGAAATGTTCTCACTAATAATACCTTAGTTTGTGCAGCTGTGATAATAGACACTAACATTTCAATGCTTATAATAGATGATTTGTCTAAGAGTGCAGACTCAGGGAACTGTGCTACTTAAAAATTTCTTAGCCATTCAGTTTGTCAGACATTATTATTATTATTACTATTACTATTTTGCCATCTTCAACACTGCTTTCTCACGTCTAGATTGTTCTTACCTAAATAATAAAATCTATGTCGCACCTTCAGTTTCTAGCTTGAGTTTCTAGCTTGAGGAATGGAAAAGAAATAGCTGAGAATGCTTGAGAGCTTTTGTTTGCTCCTTTGTTTCACCATGGAAGTAGAACATAGAAAGATTTGTTTGTTTGTTTGTTTGTTTTACCCTCTCAAGTACATTGTACCAGATTCAGTCATTTCAGGTCAGACCTGCATGGTGTTTGGGAAATATAGGGTGGCTATGCAGTAAGGGGAAAAAGGGACTTGTTTTTTTCATGAAGGATTAAACATCTGTGCTGGAGGGCCAGAAAGATAGTTCATCAGGTAAGGAATGTGATTTGCCATATGCTCAACACTGGTTCAAATCATGACATTACATGGGAGATGTCATGGAACAAGAGGTAGCTTCAGTGCTATGGTGTCTTTCCCTCCCTTCTTCCCCTCATTCTGTCTCTCTATAAGTATAGAAAAGTAGTTCGTGGGTCTGTGTAGTGGCACACCTGGTTAAGCACAAATGTTACAATACCCAAGGACCCAAGTTCAAGCCCCCAGACTCCACTTGCAGGGGAAAACTTTGTGAGTGGTAAAGCAATGTTGCAGGTATCTCTCTGTCTCTCTCCCTCTATATCGCCCCCTTCACTCTCAATTTCTGGCTGTCTCTATTCTATAAATACATAAAGAGTAAAAAATTAAATATTTTTTTCATTTACTGGATAGAGACAGAAATTGAAAAAAAAGGGGAAACAGAAAGGGAGAGAGAGAGAGAGAAACAGAGAGAGAGAGAAACAGAGAGAGAGAGAGAGAGAGAGAGAGAGAGAGACATATATAGCTCTGCTTCAACCACTTGTGATGCTTCTCCCCTGCAGGTGGGTCCTTGCTCATTATAACATGTCTGCTCTACTGGTGTGCCACATCCCAGTCCCTACATTTTATTACTGTCAAAACAATTTATAGAAAAACATGTCATAACTTTTCTGACCACTCAGTATATTATGGTAGCTAGTGGGAAGAAACTTATTGTTCTAAAAGTTTATCCCAATGAAATTAGTAAACAAATTTAGAATACATTGGATACATCAATAAATAATATATTATCAGGTTTATACAGTGTAGTGCATATTCCTGCTTGTTGCAAGCTGCCATAATGGAGTTATTAAACATACTTTTGACAAAAGTTTATAAACTGTAATTTGACAAGCATGTTTGTAGCTAGTATGAACATGTTACTGTATCAAATCTCATAGCTTTAGTTAAGCTCCTTATGATGAGTTATCAAATTGCTTTTCATGTTAGAATCTTAAAAGATGGGATTTGTTTTAAGTAATTACTGATTTGACTGAAAATGGCTAGTGGGTTTATAAATCATATAATTCATCATGAAATTCCGAGATGAATTAGGGAAACTTAATGAAAGTATAGAATAGTTCCAGAAGGTAAGGAGCTTTGGATAAGCTTTAAAAGAAAAGCTTATTTTAGAACTTATAAAATACATGTTTCCATGAGTGGCTTTTACTAGTGATACAAGTAAATCAAACTATAATTCTGTGTATTTGTGAAGAGTATGCATAATGCTGCTTGAACTTAGTTATAGTTGACTCCATTTTCATAGGTGAACCATTATAATACAAAACTTTCTATGCCCCCACTCAAATTTCTGGAATTAACGTAGTAGCTCTTATGCATTTATTCTCTCTCTTTTTTTAAAATTTATTTTCCCTTTTTGTTGCCCTTGTTGTTTTTCATTGTTGTGGTTGTTGTTATCGTCGTTGTTAGATAGGACAGCGAGAAATGGAAAGAGAAGGGGAAGACAGAGAGGGGAAGAGAAAGATAGACACCTGCAGACCTGCTTCACCGCCTGTGAAGCGACTCTCTTGCAGGTGGTGAGCCAGGGGCTGGAACCTGGATCCTTATGCTGGTCCTTGCGCGTTGCGCCACGTGCGCTTAACCTGCTGAGCTACCGCCTGACTTCCAGCATTTCTCCTTAAGCTTTCTTCTTTTTGTTGAAATGTGTCACTGAAAAAAAACTTTATGGTTGGTATATCAAATTGAATGTTTTGGGCAAGGGAGACTGCATAATGGTTATGCAAAAAGACTCTTGTGTCTGAGGCTTGGATGCCCCTGGTTCAACTCCCAGCACTATCAAAATCCAGAGCTGAGTAGTGCTATGGGTAAAGTGAGATAAAAATTAAAATAAAATATTTTACATTACATTGTCCCCAAATTTAACAAAATGAAAAGCTAGTGGCTGGAAATTTATCTAATTTTTATATGTTATCTATTTGAACTTCAAATTCTGCTACATTCTGTTTGAGAACTGCATAAACAGCAACTAAAAAGCAACACCAACAAAAATTAAAGTAAAATTTATTTACTGGAGATGTGCAGCTGGTAGCTCTTTCTAGAATATCTTATAAGATAGAAATTTTCCCCCAATTCTTATCATTTCATGCGTAGACCTTTGTACCATGTCTATTTATTCATGTGATAAAATTAACAGCACAGTAGATAACTCAATACTTATAAAATTTCTAAATTATAAATGTGGGAAGACATATGAAAATGTACTTCAGGAGAGCCAGAATATTTTTTTTCCTGTGCCAGTTCTAAAAAGAAAAAATATCCTCCAATTACAACCAAAATAGATATCTGAAAGGCATTGCTATTCTTAAAACATGCTCCCTTCCTAACACAATCAATCCATTCTTGCTTGACTCCTCATTCTCTTAGCAATTAACACAATTTATCAGGCCATGAATATGTAACAAAAATAACCCCTGACAGATTTTCTCCATCCTGGTTATGAAACCAGGCTTCATTTTTCCATATGGCATTCCAACTGCTGGCACAATTGTTTTATTTCACTTGGCATGAAATGTCCTATTACTATCTTCTATTGCCTTTTCTTATCAGCATGTGTCCAAATTAACCATTTCTGCCTCTTAAAGCAAATCATTCAATCATATTTTTAAAATGGCAAGAACTTTTGAGCAATAGGGTGAGTTTGAAACAAAAAACTGGAGTTAGATGTAGGCTACATGGCAATTCAGTTATATAAATGTTTTCTGAAAGCTTCATTCTACATTCAATGTCTAAAATGCATAAACCTTTTTATTGCTAAAGTCTTCCTTTTGCATTGTTAATATAAAAAAGTAAAGTTGAATATTAACAAGAGCATTTCAAAATGAGGTATAATTCTGTTAGTGTAGCTGCATTGTCTAATTAATACATAATAAATATGTGATGTCTATTCTTTCTGTATTTATGATTAGAAAGAAACAGGTCATATGTTTCCTGGACATTTGCAACAAAAAAGTCAGGGACTTTGTAACTCTTAATTTAGTATATTTTAGAAGTACATCATACCTTGCTGATGCTACTTCTTTTCACTTGGTTTATAATTTGAATACAGTAATTAGAATAAATTAGGAATACATATGTTTACAAGCACAATGATTTTAATTCCTCCTTCATGTATTTTATTATTTTATTTTATTTGCCACTAGGGTTATCACTAGGGTTTGATACCTGCATAAACCCATTGTTCCTGGCAGTTATTTTTTATAGAGGTTGAAAGACAGAGAGGAGAGACACCTGCAGCACTGCTTCCTGGCTCTTGAATCTTCCCTTCCTGCAGGAGGATAAGGGGCTTGAATTCGGGTCCTAGTACATGATAATGTGTGTGTTGCACTGATTGAGTTATCACACGGTTCCATTTTTAAAGATCTATTTATTTTTTAGTGGAGAACAAGAGGTAAAGAGAAAGATATAGCAAGACATCCACAACATTTCTCTGTGGTCCATGTGGTATAGACTACCAAACACTGGACTTTCTTGCAAGTTCTGTATTCTTCTGCCATGTCATCTGCCAGGCTACTGTTTTAATTTTTTAACTAATTTATGGTGGTCGATCGGTAGCCCATCGGGTTAGGCGCACATTGCACAAAGCACAAGAACCCGCTTAAAAACCCCAGTTCGAGCACGCCGCCCACCACCTGCAGGGCGTTTGCTTCACAAGCAGTGAAGCAGGTCTGCAGGTGTCTTTCTCTCCCCCCTCTCTGTCTTCCCCTCCTCTCTCAATTTCTCTCTATTCTATCCAACAACAGTGATAACAATAACAATCACAGCGGCAACGATAAACAACAAGGGCAACAAAAAGGGAAGAAAATGGACTCCAGGAGCAGTGGGTTCATGTTGCCTGCACTGAGCCCCAGTGATAACTGTGGAGGGGGGGGGACTAACTAATTTATAGGATTGAGAGATAGTTCACTTGATAAGATATGTGCCTTACCATGAATGAAACCTTCTCTTCAAACCCCAGAATTATCTCGGAGCAACATAGAACACTATTTGCTCACCTAAATGAAAACCATTTTTGTGTCCCTAAGGAAAAAAAAATATGTGGTTATCGTGATGTTGTCTCTTTCCCTTTTTATTGCCTCCTACCAGCTTAAAAAATACCTGGAAAGCAATGGAGAATGTCAGAGATCCATAGTACTTGCTTGTTCTTTGATTTCATCTCTGTAGGTCTCTGGTTTCTTAGACTTCTTAGATATCCTCATCTAATTTTGATATTTAATTCACATTCTCAAAAATAAAATGGCCATTCGCTGATTCCTAAATTGTCTTATTTTTTAATGCAGTTTAGATTGTCAATAGCAATAAAAGTAATAAGAAAAATGGGAAATTAGAGAAATATATTAAATCAGTTGATAAACTGGCCTCATATTACTTGAACTAATTCATTATAGTGTCATTTCCAGTCTGAAATTTTGAATGTAATAGTTTCTTCCAGGTTTAAGAAAAGAAATAAAAAATATTTTATATTAATTTTAAAAAGTAGTCTATCTATTGAGAGCTTAGCAGTCATCAAATATTTAAGTGACATTCATAAAGCAAACTATGCATGATATAATAAATCATAAACTCACAATCCCAATGTTGTTATCTTAGAGCAATTCATTGGATAGTGAGTCATGTGTCCAGTGGAAGATCATGATGTGATGTGTTAACAAGCACAAGTGTGTCCCAACCTAATTCTAACTCATGCATCTAACTTAAAACTGTAGTATAGTTTCAATAAAGAAACAGTTTTTAGCTTGGTCTGGGAGGTGGCGCAATGGAGTTTAATCCCCAGCAGCACATGTACCAGAGTGATGTCTGGATCTTTCTCTCTTTCCTTCTATCGTTCTCATTAATAAATAAGTAAATTTTAAAAATAAATAAATAAAGAGGGAGAGAAAAGTTTCGAAGAAGAAGAAGAAGAAGAAGAAGAAGAAGAAGAAGAAGAAGAAGAAGAAGAAGAAGAAAGTCTTTTCATCCCATGAAACTGTGTGTATTACATTACAACACGTTTCCTGTCAAAGGGGAATTTTTTTAATTACCTAACACTAAAGTGCTGAAACCATTAGTATACCCTTTTAGACTTAAAATAAACATGTGTATTGTGTGCTTGTTTCTCCCAGTGGAGATGCCTAGTGGTGTCACATTGCACTGTGGATCCATTAGTAACATAATGGCATCTAACCACAGATCTTGCTAATGGTTTAAATTGGAAAGTAAGATCCCTCCCTCTCCCCTTTAATTTCAAAAGGAAAAGAGAGAGAAAAGGAAAACTTTAGGAAAGAAAGATGGATGGAAAAGAAGAATAAAAAGTGAATTTAGGAAGAAGATACTCTTACTTATTTTAAGTACAGTCGGCTTAAAATATTATTGTTGAGGGATTCAGCATGTACACTTCAAGGGTAAAAAAAAGTGAATGAATAAGAAGACCAAACTTTATAAAAGTTGTCTAGCATGAAAAAATTAATAAAGGATATAATCCATGTAAAAAATCATTGAAGAAGATGCTTTTCTCCTGAGATAAAGTGGAACTGTAATAATGCTAAAGTTGGGACATGTAACCTAATTTGACACATGTAACCTGATGACACACTAAAGCTTCCTGCAAAAATAATGTGCAAAAAGGCAAGTGGGTTCCACAGGATGACAGAAGATCCCACTATGTTAGCAATGTTACTTTAAGTATTATTTAAAAAAGAGATAGAAATCATGTGATTAACAATATATAAACAACTCAATTATTGAAAAAAGTAACTGTGATAATATTTCAAATATTAAAATATCTGTACTATAATTTTTCTTACTGTGTTTTGTGAGGGTATTAGACATAAGTGATAAGATATGGTTAAAATGTATCACAATGTAACTAAAGTATGACATTTTCTGACTACTTATGTGGAGATAGGCTATTTAAAAGGGAATTTGTTGTGCAGCTATCTAGCTGATAGGTATTGTTTTTAATGTAGAAATCACAATTTTTTTCAAGAAGCAAAGATGCATTCTTGGTTACTGAGTCGTGTCCTAAGGCCACCAAGCTCTATTAAATCTTCTGTCTCTCTCTCTTTTTTTTTTTTTTTTTTGAGAGCCCTGCTGAGAATAGTGATTCTGATCATCATTTCCTTAGCAAAAATATAGGCATATGTTCACTCATTTTGCCATGTTGCACTTAAGTGATTAAAAATTCATGTTCCAAGTAAGAGCTGTTAAGTAGCTAATTATTTATTCTGTTTACAAGATATGCCCCAACTGGTTAGGGAAAATGGATGCTGGGGGCTGAAGAGACCATTAAATATATTTAGGGTGAGAAGGCCAACCTGCCTCCTGATGGGTATATTACCAAGCAGCACAAATTGAAAGAGTGCCTTAAGCAAACAAACCACCCATTAAATAAATGGAGTATTCATTTTAGGAAGATGTGGGATATCCTTTACCTTTTAAAATCCCACACACAAGATCTGTTTGAAATTCATTGTCAGAAAAACTCAATTCATTATGTACCCCCAAGAATACTTTTAAATTGAATACATGTCACAGAAGTGAGGTTTTCTTTTTTCTGTTTTTCTTCTTTTAATTTTTAAGAAAAGAAGGCTTAGAGAAAAAAGTAGACTTAAGATAAGTTAATTGTAAAAATGTTACACTAAGCTAAAAACATGTACATTGAGCTGGTAAATATGTATTTAGCTTTAAATTGAAAATGATCACTAAAACTCACTAGTGAAAGATTTGTATAGTGCCCTTAAATTAGTAAGATAGTGGTAAATGGAATACTTAAAACATACAATATGAAGAAGTATATTTGCATTCTATAAAATTACTCCACCAATGATCTCCATGGCTATATTCTTTTGGTTCACATAAAGAAAGGATATGCAATCTGTATAAATAAGTATAAAATAGTAGGCTGTGCAATAATATGAATGTGCAATCTTTTAAAAATTTTTATTTATAAAAAGGAAACACTGAAAAAAAACTATAGGATAAGAGGGGCACAACTCCACATAATTCCCACCACCAGACCGCCATATCCCATCCCCTCCCCTGATAGCTTTCCTATTCTTTATCCCTCTGTGAGTATGGACCCAGGGTCATTGTGGGTTGCAGAAGGTGGAAGGTCTGGCTTCTGCAATTGCTTCCCTGCTGAACATGGGCGTGACAGGTCAATCCATACCCCCAGCCTGTCTCTCTCTATGAATGTCTTATCTAGTGTCTTGAAAAAAGGCTTATAGAAAATCTGTTCTGAAGAGGAAAGTACCTGAGTGGAAAATAAACGGGAAGGGTGAATGCAGAATCTAGAAACACATAAATGACTATTTTATTAGCTTTTAAGCTTTGTCAAAATATTGAATGCTACTGGAATAGACTTTCTGTGCCTAAATGTTAGATATTTCTAAAGAAATCCATGGTTAAATGTTTATTGAGATTATTTGGGGGGATCAGCCACTCTTATTAATTAAATGAACCTAGTTATACAAACTTTACATAATCATAAATTTCCTATTATAAAATATGTAAGATGTCATAATAAAATCATATATTTATTTTAATTTTAAATAACTAAAGACATTATTTCAGAACATAATCATGGGCATTTGTCAGCAACATGGATAATATAGAATATAATTTATTAAAATATCTTATAATTTAAGACAATACCTTTTATTACTTATAATCATATATTGTGCTATATTGTACTATAGGTATAGCTGGTATAGTTATGAATAAAAAATTAGTTCAGGTTTTGTGATAAATATTTCAAGCAATATTCTAGTAATCGTGCTACTTCTAAGTTTGTGACTTATTTCTTGATGATATGAATACAACATAAAATATAAATATATTAGTATATTAATAAAATGTTCTAGATGTACATTTTTCATCTTATATAAAACATTACTCCATTCAGTTTTAGTATTTCAGCTCCAGAAAGATAACTGTTTTATCTTTTATCCTTACATATTCAGAAGCTGCAAAAAATTTATTAGAATATTCATTGAATAATGATGTTACATTATTATACATGTCATTCAGTTATTTACAGACCTGTAAAACTAATGTCATTGCTTAAATAATAAGATAAGATGTATAACAAATAAAATTATTAAAATTAAGATTTTTAAATATTTTATTAGGGGTAATAATGGTTTACAGTAAATATAGTGGTTGTTACATCTGTAAAATGTGTCATTTTTTTGCAAAACATTCACGCCCAATCTATGTCTTTCTGACCATCATGCACCAGGACCTAAAAATAACCCCTACCAACACACACACACACACACACACACACACACACACACACACACACACACACACACACCATTCCTGAATCCTTTGCTTTGGTGCAATACACCAAACCCAATCCAAGTCCCTATTTGTTTGTTTGTTTATTTATTTATTTATTTATTTATTGGGGGATGAATGGTTTACAGTTGACAGTAAAATTCAATAGTTTGTACATGTATAACATTTTCACATAACAATACAACCCCCACTAGGTCCTCCTCTGCCATCATGTTCCAGGACCTGAACCCTCCCACTCCCCCACTTCAGAGTCTTTTAGTTTGTTGCAATACATCAGCCAAATTCTAACTGTGTTTCCCCTTCCTGTTTTTATTTCTCAACTTCTGTCTATGAGTGAAATAACTCCATATCCATCCTTCTCTTTCTGGCTCATCTCACTTAACATGATTTCTTCAAGCCCCATTCAAGATGGGCTGAAAATGGTGAAATCACCACTTTTAATAGCTGAGTAGTATTCCATTGTGTATATATACCACAACTTATTCAGCCACTCGTTTGGTATTGGACACCTAGGTTGCTTCCAGGTTTTGGTTATTACAAACTGTGCTGCTATGACCATAGGTATGCAAAGATCTTTTTGGAGAAATGTGTTTCATTCCTTAGGATGTAGTTTCAGGAGGGGAATTGCTTGGTCATAAGATAGGTTCATTTCTACCCTTCTAAGAGTTCTCCAGCCTTCTCTCCACAGGGGTTCGATGAATTTACATTCCCACCAGCATTGCAAGAGGGTTTCTTTGTCCCCACAACCTCTCCAGAATTTTTTACTGTTACCTTTTCTCATGCTTGACATTCTCACAGGAAGAAGTGGTATTTCATTGTAGTCTTTGTTTGCATTTTTCTGACAAATCAATGTATTGGAGCATTTTTCACGTCTGTTGGCCTTTTGGGTCATTTCTTTGGTGAATATTCTGTTCATATCCTCTTCCCACTTTTTAATGGGGTCATTTTTTTTTGCTGAGTTTGGTGAGGTTTTTATATATTTTGGTTATTAGCCTTTTGCTTGATGTATGGCATGTGAAGATCTCTCATTCTGTAAGTAGTGTCTTTGTATGGTGGTTTCCTTTGATGTACAGAAGTAGTTTGATGTAGTCTTATTGGTTTATTTATTTATTTTAGTCTTCCTTGCAATTGGATTTGACTCATTGACGATACCTGTAAAATTTTGATAGAAAAGAGTCCTGCCAATATTTCCCTCTAAGTATTTGATAGTTATTGGTCTGCCATACAAGACCTTAATTTATTTGGAGTTGACTTTTGTGTTTGGTGAAATGTAGTGGTTCAGTCTCACTCTTCTGCACGTTTCAGCCCAGTTTTCCCAACACCATTTGTTGAAGAGCCTCTCCTTTCTCTATTTAATAGTTTGGGCCCCCTTGTCAAAAATTAGATGCTACTGCTGATTTGATTCTTAATGATCTAGACTAAAGTTGACAATCTGTAGCCTCAAAGTCAAATTTACTTTACTACCTGTTTTTGTAAGTAGAATTTTATTTTAGCATTGATATACATGGATGTTAGACAACATTCTGAAAGAGAATTTCAAGGATCCAGGTGATGGTGCACCTGGTTAAACACTCACATTACAATGCTCAAGGATCCAGGTTTAAGCCTCTTGTCCTCACCTTCAGGGGGAAAGCTTCAGGAGTGAAGTAGGGCTATAGGTGTCTCTGTTTTCCTCTCCCCTCTCAATTTCTCTCTGTATCTACTCAAATAAGAGGAGAAAAAAAAAAGGAAGGAAGGAAGAAAGGAAAGAAGGAAGAATTTTTGGACATAAAGTCTGGGAATTTATGGCAATTTATGCAAGAAAAAATATAATTGAGTAGGTTGGCAATCACTTATTAATTATTTTAACAGATTTATTATAGTGTATCTTGCATGGTTTAGAATGAGATATATTTATACAAGTTCAATAACGTAATATACATCAGATTTATACTAATCTGAACCCAGTGAAACAGAAAATTTACACTTGATATTATTTAACTGTATTTCCATATACATATACACATGTCTATTTGTGTATACTTGTTTTGAGATATAATTATAGAGAATTTGTATATATAAATGCATCTATTTCTGGATATATTTGTGTATGTGTGTGTGTATATATATACATACTCTTATGTAAGTATTCACTGATTCTGACATACAGTGCCAGTAATAATACACTTTCTTTTTCTTCTTTTCGACTATACACTTCCTTTTTTTTTTATTTATTTAAGAAAGGAGACATTAACAAAATCATAGGATGGGGAGAGGTACAACTCCACACAATTCCCACCACCCAATCTCCATACCCCATCCCCTCCCCAATAGCTTTCCCATTCTCTATCCCTCTGGGAGCATGGACCCAGGGTCATTGTGGGTTGCAGAAGGTGGGAGGTCTGGCTTCTGTAATTGCTTCCCCGCTGAACATGGGCGTTGACTGGTCGATCCATACTCCCAGTCTGTCTCTCTCTTTCTCTAGTAGGGTCGGTCTCTGGGGAAGCGGAGCTCCAGGATGCATTGGTGGGGTCTTCAGTCCAGGGAAGCCTGGCTGGCATCCTGATGGCATCTGGAACCTGGTGGCTGAAAAGAGAATTAACATACAAAGCCAAACAAATTGTTGAAGAATCATGGACCCAAAGGTTGGAATAGTGGAGGTGAAGTGTTGGGGGGTACTCACTGCAAACTCTAGTGTACTTCTGCTTTCAGGTATATATTTGCCCTAGTTTATGGATACGTGTGAACATATGCTCTACCTCCTGGAACCTGGTCTATATCTAGGTTTTGGGACTTTTTTAGGAAGTGAACCACCTGGAATGGAATTAGAGAATACTATGAAAGGAAAGGTCTCACCCGAGTGATGAAGCTGAAGGGTTGTCGTTCCACACCTGAAGTCTCTGGACACAGTCTGAAGTGAAGCATGCTGGGGTGGCACTCGTTGTGTTGATTAGGTTGCAATCAGCAGATGCAATATTATTTGATAAGAATTGGGAGAAGCATACGGGAAAGTGGTATCTACCCTAAGGGTCCCAGGACTGGGGGAAGTTTAGGCTCTATAGTGGAAATGTGATGTTCCTGCTGTCTTAGGGTTCAAGAAGACAATGAATAGTTACTGTTATCATCATATTATTTGGTAATTGGTTTAACTTTAAAAAGTCCCTTTTTTAGACATATGGGGGTGGGGGTGGGTGGGTGGGATGAGACACAATCTTTTGGTGATGGGAATGGTGTTTATGTACACACCTATTAAATTGTAGTCATATAAATCACTATTTAATTAATATGAGAAGGGGAAAATTGACTGTACACTTTCTATATGAAAGTATGTGCCAAAAGATTTGACAGTGTAAATATAAGAGTAATGGAAGAGATAGTGAATTTATAATTTAAAATACCTGAAATTCAGACTTGCGAAATAGCTCACTTGGATAGTATTTTGCTATGTCAGTGACACAGGTTTGAGCCTATCCTGCACAACATTGAAGGAGGCTTTGGGTGCTGTGGTCTCTTTCACTCTCTCTTTTTTTGCTTCTATTATAATTATCTTTCTCTAATATAATAACAAATAGTCTGAAGTCAATTTATGGCAAAGTCTCCAAGAATCAAATAGTCAAAACTGTGAGTGATGAATCTGGTTTTCATATTAATGTAAGCTAAAACAGAGATTCACCCTTTCCCTTTTGATTCTTCTAAACTGGGAAATGAATTAACTTTAGAGAAATTGACAAAAGAGGAAGGAAAACACAGCATTTCCAGGGTAACAGCTTTACAAGTGAGGCACCCACTATATACTGAGTAACTGATTCAAAACATCTTCTAAAATAATTTTTGATAAAGACAAAGAATATAGCAGAGAGGGACAATGGAAAGATCAGGAATGGGTTTACCATTAAAGACACACTAAATAAGGCTATTGATTAATATGTAGATTTAAGTTGTGGAGGAAGAAAGACTCCATTCATTGTCAAAAGTTAAACCTATTCAGCTAGTGAGACACCCTTACAAATGGAAATTCTTTATATGTCTGAATGTCTCTTTGGCAAGGGAATCCAATCTAGTTTTCAGAAGAAGCCATGCTAATGTACAAAGAGATATCTTTTTTTCTATAATAGATGAGTAAAAATGGAAGTTCTTTCTTGCCAGAAATATACTTGATGATACAACATATGCAAATATCAATGTTTGGAAGCTGTGGAAATTACTCTGCTGTTACTGCACAGGACTTACATGTCTGAGGCTCCCATATGTTTCCCAGGAAGCTTCCACAAGTACTAGGGTGGTGTCAGGCTTCTCTTCTCTGCCACCACCCCTAATTCATGTGAAATAAATACAAAAAAAGTAAGAATTAAAATTATAACAGTTTGATTTGACATTTTGTCAGAAATGAGTAATGTAGATTCACCTCCTCACATTACAATTTATAATTAAAATGATTGCCAAAGAATCAATAAAAGTATACATTTAATATGTAAAGTGAAAATAAAATAGGACCCACAAAAATGTATGAACCTTTACAAGGACATATTTTGTCTAGTTACCAACAATTATGAGCTAACCTATTACTGCTGCTAACAAAAAAGATTTATTAATTAGAAACCAAATGTCAAGTCAAACAAGTTCAGGGAACAATGCAAAGATCGGGGACCATATCCAGCCAGATTCAGCCTCTCTTGTCTTTCCCCACATTCTATTGGTACTTGGGCTCAGCCACTCGAGGTCAACCCATCAAATTACTTGGTGACAAACCAGAAACTCCATTGTTATTAAACCAGGACATGCTGCCCAGTTGCCTGCTCTTCAGGTGTATATGTAAATTTTCTGCAGATGACTTGGGTATGGTTACAGTCTTTCCCCTAACATTTTCTTCTTCTTGTCCTGCTATATTACAAAAGTGTATATAAATGTGTCAAGATATTCATGAAAGTATTATATCTTGGTTTTGGATTTTGAATTATTGGTTGTATCCTTAGGCTTTGGAAGGAGAAGTCTCCATTTGAAAATTGCTAGAATATAGTCATGCATTGATTAATGATGCTTCATAAAAAAAACAATAGCATATATAATGGTGGACTCAATAGGTTTTATCATAGAATTTAGATGTGCAATAGTTCATACTGCTTACGTTTGTGTAATTACACACAGTGACATAGCGGCCTAAGGTTGCATTTCACAGAGTATATCCTTATCATTTAGTGACATAAGCTAGCAAAGTAGCTGATGGTGAGGATAGTAATCATTCTCAGTGTAATGAAAAACAGCAGTTCTCATAATTTTGCATTCTTTTCTTTTTTATTTTAGAAAGGAGACATTAACAAAACCATAGAGTAAGAGGGGTACAATTCCGCACAATTCCCATAACCCGATCTCCACATCCCACCCCCTCCCCTGATAGCCTTCCCATTCTCTATCTCTCTGGGAGTATGGATCCAGGGTCCTTGTGGGCTGCAGAGGATGGAATGTCTGGCTTCTGTAATTGCTTCCCCGCTGAACATGGGTGTTGACTGGTCGATCCATACTCCCAGTCTGCCTCTCTCTTTCCCTAGTAGGGTGGGGCTCTGAGGAAGTGGAGCTCCAGTACACATTGATGGGGTCGTCTGTCCAGGGAAGTCTGGTCAGCATCTCGCTGGCATCGGGAACCTGGTGGCTTAAAAGAGAGTTAACATACAAAGCCAAACAAATTATTGAACAATCATGGACCTAAAGACTATAATAGTACAGATGAAGTGTTGGGGGTATTCCCTGCATGCTCTTGTGTACTTCTGCTTTCAGGTATATATTTTTCCCCTAGATGTCTAGAACTTCTTAAAACACAGACTGAGTCTTTTTAATACATAGGCTGTCTTTGATATGTTCTCTCCCAAAAGCCTAGACCAGGGAGAACAGAAGCAACCGATAGCACAGCTATATACAAAATGCTGGGTACTATACCCTAAACCCTATCAAAGGGACTTTCCAAAGTTAACCCTATCACCAAATAATGTGATGATAACAATAACTATCCATTGTCTTCTTGAACCCTAAGATAAAAGGAACCTCACATTTCCACTATAGAGCCTATATATCCCCCAGTCCTGGAACCTTAGGGTGGGGTCCACTTTTCTGCATGTTGCTCTCAATTCAAATCAAATAATATTGCATCCACGGATCGCAACCTAATCAACACAACGAGTGCCACCCCAGCATGCTTCACTTCAGACTGTGACCAGAGACTTCAGATGTGGAATTACAACCCTTCAGCTTCATCACTTGGGTGAGACCTTTCCTTTCATAGTATTCTCTAACTCCATTCCAGGTGTTCCACTCCCCAATAAAGTCCAGGTCCCCTGAGATAGAGCATAGGTTCAACCTTGCCCATAAACTAGGGGAAAAATACATACCTGAAATTTTGCATTCTTTTAACCAAAACTGGTTAACTGTGCGTTTACTCTTTTGAGTAGGCCTCCCTTCTATACATTTCTGTTGGTAGCAAATTTCCATGAGATAAAAAAATTCCCATCCTTCACTTGATGAGATTATTTTATCTGCTATTTAATTTAATTTATTCATTTAATCATTTAGATGTGTTCCTTATGGTAGAAAAAAGAATAGGGCAATATGATGAAACTGAACATATAGTCACTTCTGTGATGATGTGAATGCATTTTAACAAAAGAAAAGTTATTAGTGTATTCAAAACTGAGGCCACTGATCCAGAGAACAGCCAACAGATTTCTTTGAAAAACTAACTCACATTTAGAGGTTTGGTCTGAGTTCATATAGGAAAGGCATGTATACACATAAATAGATCATTCTATAATGACAACAGAAAAGTCATCTGCTTAATTTTTATTATTTTCAGTAAACTACATGTTTCTAACATAATTGTATGACAAAGGGACAGAAGTTTGCACAACTTCAAAGGGATTACTTTTACAAAGTTAACTCTGAGAGTTGTGAGAAGATGTAAGAACAAAGGTTTATTTGAAGCTCTTATCCAGGAGAGTCTGCCCCACTATACATGATGGTCAAACTGTGCAATGAAGCCGTTATATCATACTCTTTATAGCAGAGACTTTTAAATATGGGAGAGGTGGACTTAGAATGTGAACTTTTCTGGGTGTTTTCTTGTTTCATGCCATAGGACTTATTCACAGCAAACACAAATAATTAACTGTTAACTCTAGTCTCTGAAGTTCTCTTAACTCTTTAGCCCTGAAGTTCTGTCAGTGTTAAGGCAGTAGAATTCCTCTTTTTTAGTCCAGAGTGAGAGCAGTTAGACAGAAATTGCTATGAGATAGTAGAGAAACAAAAGGCAGTATGGAAATACCAACAAAGACAAATTTTACCTGCTCACAGTATGACAAAATTATTTGACAACCTGGTCTGGTGAAGGGACATTTTTAGCCTAGTCTATAAAATATTAGTATGCCTTGTATAGTTGTATAGTCATTACTAAAAATTAAAATCTGTGAAAATCCTGTAAATAGGTTCTTTCACAAACAAAAATTTGGGGGGTTAGTTAATGTCGTATTCATGCTTTCATAGCAAGCTCAGTGCTGCATAATGTTAAGAAGTAAAGTTCATTTCTAGTGTTGGAACTATAACACTTGGGTCTAGGACAGTGGTTTTCAAGGACTAAATTTCAGTGAGTACCAACATCATTTATATCATCCTTCCCCACTTCATCCTTTTCATTAAATTGGTGTGAGTCTTCAAAACATTTCATACACCAATTATTCCTTACATGACAAAAGTACCAAAATGTCATTTGTTTTGGACTTATTTTAACTTTACAAATGAGGAAACAGCAGTATAGGTGAAAGGTTGATGAGATTTATTACTTTGGACATGGATTGTTTTAGGTGAAAACTGCAGAGAAGCTAAATTTTCAGGAGACATAGTAAAAATAGACTAAATTACACTTTCATGTTTTCTAGACTCTTCAAGTCTCCTTGAGTGAGTACTTTGTCCTTTTAGAACTCATATTTTTACTTGCAGTCACCAATTATTAAAGGAGAAATTGTTCTTCATATGAGAATTTAGAATATGGAAACTATTAAACAAAACCTGCAATTTTGGTTGAGGAATAATTAAACAGGCTATTAGATATTTTAATATTTCTAATAAAATTCTAAAAAAAATAGTTTTACTGTCATATAAGAGAATATTCTCTTCAACAAGAGAAGTTGAAACATAGGGGTAAAAAAAAATAACCCATGAAAAATTATTTGATCAAAATTCTAAATTAAACAAAAAATTTTTGTTTTCTTAAAATATTCTTCTTAGGAAAGTATATACTTAGCTAAAACAGTTTTGTCCCATCCAGAGTATTTTTATTACTTTATATCTTTACTTAATTATTGGATAGAGATACCCAGAAATTGAGAGGAAGGGGCAGGCAGAGAGGGAGAGAGAAATCTGCAGCCCTGCTTGACCACTTATGAAGCTTTCCCCAGCAGGTGGGACCATGAGCTTGAACCTGAGTCTTTGCACATTATAACATGTGCACTCAACCAGATGTGCCATCCCCCATTCAAAATGTTTAATTTTATTTATTTATTTAATAGATCAGAAAGAGAAAACGATAGAGGGTGTAGAGAGGGCGAAAGAGTCACCTGTAGCACTGTTTCAACACTCCTGAAGCTTTCCCCTGCTGGTGTGGACTAGGGGGCTTGAACCTAGGTCCTTGTACATGGTGATACGTGCACTTAACCAAGTGCATGACCACCCAGTGCCCCCATTCAAGTGTGTTTTTAAAACTTTTTAGTTACTTTTCTTTCATTTTAATAATCATGATACATTCTTTTAATCCATAATGATGAAAACTCTTATCTTCGTTATTATTTTTTAAAGATTTAAAAAATATTTATTTATTTATTCCCTTTTGCTGCCCTGTTGTTTTATTGTAATTACTATTGCTGTTATTGATGTCGTTGTTGTTGGATAGGACAGATAGAAATGGAGAGAGGAGGGGAAGACAGAGAGGAGAGGAAGACAGAGAAATGGAGAGAGGAGGGGAAGACAGAGAGGGAGAGAGAAAGATAGACACCTGCAGACCTGCTTCACCACCTGTGAAGCGTGTCTCCTACAGGCGGGGAGCCAGGGGCTGGAACCGGGATCCTTAAGCCAGTCCTTGCGCTTTGTGCCACCTGCGCTTAACCCTCTGCGCTACCACCCGACTCCCCTATCTTAATTACTTATGAATTATTTTTGAAAGTTATATATCAAGATCAGTGCGTATTCACTCTTTGAGATGCCTAATATAATTTATCTCTGAAACATAGTATATTTATTTAAAGGACTCTGAAAGTGATTTACTAAAGAACTTACTCCCTGGCTAGAGAAATATCTCAGCAAGCAGGAGGTGTGCCTTGCCCATGTGCGTGGCCCAACATGGGAGGTTTTATGTCACCAATGTAACCTCTGGTGCTTATAGTATCTCACTTTCCTTTTTCTTTCCTCCTTATCTCTTATCTAAATGTAAAGAAGTAGTCTGGGATTAGTAAAACTGTAGACCTGTGAGGTTGAAGTACCTCAAATAATAATAATAATAATAATAATTAAAGACATAAGACAATCTTGCATGTCTCAATAATAAATAAAGGAATAAATAAAGTATTTAGGGAGATTACCTTTGGTTGCTAATAATATTTGCTGATCTCAATAACGTATCATTCGACTTTACCTTACTGCTTCCCCTTTAAGAGAGTTTAAAACTTTAGTGCTATGGTCCAGGAGGTGGTGCAGTGATAAAGCTTTAGACTCTCAAGCATAAGGTCCTGAGTTCAATCCCTGGCAGCACATGTACCAGAGTGATGTCTGGTTCTCTCTCTCTCTCCTCCTATATTTCTCATTAATAAATAAATACAATCTTTTAAAAAATAAAAATAAATAAAGCTTTAGTGCTGGGTATCTTTCCTTCTCGTCCTCTGTCTCTCTCTTCCCATTTGAAAATAGTTCAGAATGCTGAATCCTGGTGATGATGACAACAGCATCAAGATGTTAATAGTAGATATTGAATGAGTACAATGGAACAAGTCAGGAAAAAAAAAGTGCCAGTTATATGTGCATTCTGTTAACATAATTGACAGTTTCAGGATAATGACTACTTTACTTGAGTTCCTGAGAAATATCACCTTACTAGACAATTCACAAGATAACTTCCTTTCTTAATATTTTATCATATTCTTTCCCTTCTTTGTAATGAGCTGTTGCTTACATACTGCATACAAATATACAAACAAGAGGGGCCGGGTGATAGCTCACTGGATTAAGTATACATAGTGCAAAGCTTAAGGACCCATGCAAGGATCCTGGTTCTACCCCCTGGCTCCCCACCTGCAGGGGGGGGTCACTTCACAAGCAGTGAATCGGGTCTGCAGGTATCAATCTTTCTCTCCCCTTCTCTATCTTCCACTCCCTTTTAAATTTCTCTCTGTCCTATCCTATGGGAAAAAAAAAAAAAAAAGGCCTCCAGGAGCAGTGGATTCCTAGCACCAGCACCAAGCCCCAGTGATAACCCTGAAGGCAAAAAAAAAAAAAAATACACACAAAATAGAGATAGGGAATGATTGAGAGGACAAATCATATTGTTCATTATGTTTTGCTTTAATTAAGCGCCCATCCTAATGATGGGATCTCAAGATGATATATAACATTTCCATTTTATCTCTGGTGACTTACTTATTGCTTCTTATCTTCCAACATTTTCTTGAGGAGTTTTAATCCTCTCACAGGTAAACTTGTAGCAAGAGAATACCTTCAGATGAGATCTTATTTTAAAAAATTAAATGATAAATTAAACTCTTTAACACAGTTGGATTACCCATAGGGGTTAGCCAATTTTCAGTTAAATAACTAATGCTTTTTAGAGTATAAAGTTATATATATGTAGTTTTACTTAACTCCTGATTATTATTCTCTTGAAGTTATATGAAGTTAAAGTGAAAGGCCAGGTGGTGGCACACCTGGCTGAGCGCACATTACAATGTGTAAGGACCTGGGTTCAAGCCCCTAGTCTCCACTTTCAGGGGAAAAATTTTGCAAGTGCTAAGCAGTGCTGCAGGTGTCTCTCTTTCTCTCTGTCTCCCCTCCCCCTCCCCTCTCAATTTCTGGCTGTCTCTATCCAATAAATAAAAATAAAGTGATTTTCTGTATTTCATTAAAATATACAGAGTTGAATGAATTTGAATTATTTTTCCATTTACTTAAATTTAGTAAACCTATATATTCTACCTCAAATAATATATTATTTTGTATATAACATGGTAACACTATTTCTAATGTGTTATCATCATAGAAATAATTGGACAATTTCTGCTTTCAAGGGACTTTAATTAAGAACTATATCCAGCCAAGAAGTTTAAACAAAACATCTTTATAAGCACTTTAGAATATATATATATATATAACTTTTTATGGGAATTGGGCGGTAGTGCAGCGGGTTAAGCGCACTTGGAACAAAGCACAAGGACCAGCATGAGGATCCTGGTTCGAGCCCCCGACTCCCCGCCTGCAGGGGAGTCACTTCACAGGCAGTGAAGCAGGTCTGCAGGTGTCTATCTTTCTCTCCCCCTCTGTCTTCCCCTCCTCTCTCGATTTCTCTCTGTCCTATCCAGCAACAACAATAATAACTACAACAATAAAACAACAAGGGCAACAAAAGGGGATAAATATATAAATAAATATTAAAAAATAACTTTTTTACTTTGCCAAAATATATTACTTAGAATGAAGACAATACATGTAAGGGAAGAATAAAGTAATGACAGAGATACTTCACTCACCAATAAATAATTTCACTGAAACCAACCAACTTCCTATCATGCTATGTCTTTCACATAAAAATGGTAAATAAATGTAAAATATAAATTTCTGTCCAGATCATTTCTGTTCAGATCATTATCCAATGATCTGAAACAAAGTTGTGGAATTATTTTATTTTAGAACTTCTCATTTCAACACAGACACTGAAATAGTCAACATCATATTACAAAGTAGCTTAAGAGCAGATAACTCTGGAAACTTGCAAAGCAATACCTAAAATTACATATACAACTCATGAACTATATTATTCAAATTTAGAATAGAAAAATCATGATAATACATTATATGTATCAAAATAATCACATTTGGGATGTCAAGGTAGTTGGTTAAGCATGACTTTGGGAGGTGCTTTTTGAGGTGATTGCCTTTTATGTGGAATCTAGGGAAATTAAACAAATAAACTTGCAAAAAACAAAACAAAACTATCTCTAGGACTATGAAAATCAAGGTAGTTACCACTGGAGGTGAGGAAGTATATGGAATAATACCCCCATTATAACTTATAACCTTGTAAGTCATTATTTAAATCACTAACAAATATTTTTAAAGAAGTTAATGATTCTTTGCAACTAGAAGTGAGTGGAAAGGGACATTTAATAAACTTTTATTTAGATAGTCTACAGAATAAAAGAGAAATGATTCTGTAATTCCTCAAGATTCTGAGGATGAAAAGATATGTGATGTTTTCCTAAGACTCAGTCTATCTACTATATATCTACTATATAGATAGTAGAAGTCAGGCAGGTGACAATACAGTTGTAAGATAGTCTGTGAAAGTTACTACCTGAAAAATCTGACATCAAGAGTGAAAAATGAAAGATATATATATATATATATATATATATATATATATATATATATATACCATTTAGTGATGAGTGTGCTTTTTTATTTATTTGTTTGTTAAAATAGTAACAGATAAGAGAATTCTAAAAATTGAAAAACACACATACTAGTTCATGACAGAAAGTCTTTTATAAATATATACATGGAAAATACCATGGAGGGACTTTTCATAATAATACTAGCAAATTATGACTTTCCTGCCAGAGTAGAAGTAGAGATAAAAGTTTGATAAAGAAAAATAATATTTTAAGTATTATCTAATCAGCTATAGATTTTTTTTCTTATTTTCTCCTCCCCATCCCCACCCGCCTATCATAAGATTTAGTTGGAGCTGGAAAGGGAAGTATGAATATCAGCAATATCAAAGGCTAGATATACAAAATACATAAAATGCTTAGTCTTTTTTTCTACTCTATAAGTCTAGTCATAAAAACTGTATCATGGTGGCACAGTGGATAAAGCACTGAATTCTCAACCATGAGGTCTTGAGTTGGATCCCTGGCAGCACATATGCCAGAGTGATGTCTGGTTCTTTCTCTCCTCTCCTCCTATCTTTCTAATGAATAAATAAATAAATTATAAAAATGAAAAATATGTATCATGTACAAAAAAGTCATGGACTTACCTTTTTAAAAATTTTTATTAATAATTAACTAGATTATAAAATGGCAAAGGTATGATTCCACACAGTTCCCACCATCAGAGTTTTGTATTCCTCCATTGGAAACTTCCCTATTCTTTAAAGCTCTGGGAGTATGGACTAAAATTCTTTATGGGATGCAAAAGGCAGACAGTCTAGCCCCTGTAACTGCTACTCTGTTGAACATGGATGTTGGCAGGTCAGTCCATACCCCCAGCATGTTTCTATCTTTCCCTAGTGAGGTAGGGTTCTGGAGAAGTGAGACTTTGGGACACATTGGTGACATCTCTGCCTAAGCAAGTCAGGATAGAATCTTAGTAGTATCTGCAACTTGGTGGCTGAAAAGCCAGAAGATATAAAGCAGGAAAAATTGTTTAATGAACAGGAACACAAAGGCAGGAATAGAACATATGAAAGTAGGAGTCTTCAGGTGGGAATAAGTTAGGAAGTCTATTTTAGGTTATGTTCCAAGGGGCCATAACTTTAGCAATTTTTGCCTGAGATTGATAGCTAACATGTATGTGGACTAAATATATGGTCTGGAAAGATGGAGTCAGAGCTGAGAATAGGGCTAGAAAGCTGGATTAGGGCAAAGAGTAGCTACCAAACATGAGGAAAGTATATAAACACCATTAACTGTTTACTCCCATTGATCTGACCCAGGGCCTATATGTATTCGTATTTAGCACAAGAGTTTGTGTGACCTCTGATTCCCTGTCAGTCTGAGTTTGCAGTCCTTCGTGTTAAATTAGATAAGTGAGAAAGATAGGGATGAATATGGGATGATCCTACTCATAAACAGGAGTTGAGGAAGAAGAAGAAAAAGGGAAATACAAAGCAGAATTTGGTCTAGGTTTGGAGTATTGCACCAAAGTAAGAGACTCTGGGTGGAGGGGTAGATTTTCAGGCCCACTGTAGGGGGGATGGGGGTAGGGACACAGACCTTTGGTGGTGGGAATGGTGTTAAACTATACTTATTTTTTAAAAATATTTATTTTATTTATTCCCTTTTGTTGCCCTTGTTGTTTTATTGTTGTAGTTTTATTGTTATTGTTGTTGTTGGATAGGACAGAGAGAAATGGAGAGAGGAGGGGAAGACAGAGGGGGAGAGAAAGGCAGACACCTGCAGACCTGCTTCACCACCTGTGAAGCAACCCCCTGTAGGTGGGGAGCTGGAGACTGGAACTAGGATCCTTACCCCAGTACTTGCACTTCTTGCCACCTGTGCTTAATCCGCTGAGCTACCGCCCGACTCCTAAACAATACTTCTATTAGCTTATAATCTTATAAATCACTCTTTATTCAATATGTCAGAGGAAAATTGATTGAATGTTTTGATTTCTTTTAATGCCTAGATTTCAGTTCTGTGTTTATATTCCTTTAATCTAAGCATTTAATGTTTCCAACAGGAAATCTGATTGAATTCTAACACTGAGCTTAATTGTTAAAGCATTTCTGAAAAACAACTTTTTTCCCCAAATACTAAATTACCTACAATCTTTGACCAGGTAGATCAGAATCAACTGGTTCCATCAGTATCTAAGATATAGGTATTTGTAAATAACATTAATTGACATAAATCATGGTGAGGCCATGTTGGTATAGTCATGGACTTTTTTCTATGTTTAAAGTCCCTGGGTTCTAGAAAAGCTATTGCCAATGAGTAAAGAACAAAAGCATAGTAGAAAGAAAAAATAAAGATGTGTTGTTCATTGTCAAAAAAAAAAAAAAAAGAGTGAATAGGCTGGAAGAACAGCTCACCTGGATATTGCCCTGCTTCTTGTGAGCATAACCTAGTTTTGAGTCTAGTCCCCACTACATCGAAGGAATTTTGGGTGCTGTGGTCTCCTTTACTCTCTCTTGGTCTCCCTATCCTCTATCTTAAAATAAGAAAGAAAGAAAGAAAGAAAGAAAGAAAGAAAGAAAGAAAGAAAGAAAGAAAAGAGTAATAGGGTGCTCTTAGATTAAAATCATGTATACTTTTTTAAAATAGGGGACTTTATTCCCTTTTGTTGCCCTTGTTGTTTTATTGTTGTAGTTATTATTGTTGTTATTGATGTTGTTGGATAGGACAGAGAGAAATGGAGAGAGGAGGGGAAGACAGAGAGGATGAGAGAAAGATAGATACCTGCAGACCTGCTTCAGCACCTGTGAAGCGACTCCCCTACAGGTGGGGAGCTGGAGGCTCAAACAGGGATCCTTATGTTATGCCATGTACGTTTAACCTGCTGCACTACCGTCCAACTCCCAAGGGGACTTTTATTTTTACCTATAAATAATCAGTAATTTTATTATGAGAGAATGAAAGAGGAGGAGGAAGAGGGGGAGGAGGAAGAAGAGAGAGGGGGAAGGGGGAGAGAGAGTGAGTGTGAGAGAGAGAAACTCACTGCTCAGTTCTGGCATAAGGTAATGCTGGTTCTGACTCTGTTATCTCTGGCTTCAGGCATGCAAGCTGGAGCTCTAATAGATTTGATGATATCCTTGTGACCTTTACTGAACTCAAAAGGTTGCATCCACGGACTTTGCTAAATTGTATTCTCATGTGGATGCTTAGCTGGGTGAGAATCACTTCTAAGCTTATCTGGGTTGCAATTTTCAAATAATTTCCAATAAATAGAACTTCCAAAGTCTCTTAGGGGACAACTGATTGTAATAAAATCAAAATTGAATTACAATATTTCTTCAAAATTATCTTCTCACTTTTGATGCTTGGATGATGGTGATCAAAGATAGCTATTTTTAGGCTAGGGAATGTTAAGTCCTCATTCAGGTTCCAAAATTTCATTGTTCCAGTTGAGAGAAAAATACATTGATTCCTGCTTTGTGATATCAAAAATTGTTTCATATTTCACTAGTCAGGGAAGACTCCTGCTGACCAGGAGTGCCACAAATCCACAAATATTCAGCACTGGAATATATAACTTGCATTTTTGCACATATCACAAACAGAGATACTTAATGGTTTTATTCCAGACCATCTTTTCAAGTACATAATAAAAAGCTTACTTGGGAGATTACGATAACATCTATTTTCAGTTCAGAAAACAGGTTTTCTTTAATCTCAATTTAATAAAGGTAGTATCTCCATTTAGGTAAATGTCAGACAGGTTTACTATACATTTATAAAAGATCAGGATCCCCTAAACTGAGGGCCCCTCTACTATAATATAACCCTCTGTGTGTAGCTTTCCTTTTAAAAAAAAATGAAGATAACTTCCTTTCCTTGAAACCAAGTACTATCAAATAGAATATTGGTTTATTTTTATAATAGCTATAAAATTACCAGGTTTATTTAATCAATTTTATTACTGTAAAAAGAGCCTTTCATAAATGACATAAAAGATTAAATATTATTTTAACTGTACTTCCAAAAGATTAAATGTTACTGTATGTTGTTATAAGGTAAATGATCTGTGACTTAAACAGATCTTTTGCCTTCAGAACCCAGGACTTAAAAATATTTTTTTTACAATTTTAGCACATATATGAACTACTCAAAAATATAGAAATTAAAAATTCTGTATTTCTCCTGCAATATAGCCACGAAACTCTTTTTAATTGAATTAGTTAATTTTTACTGAAGGAGATACCATAGTGTCACTTTACCATTTTATATTGCACTGCAAATCAAGTCAAGGGCATGTGACATATATTACAACTGAGACACTTCCCGATTCTATACATGTAAGTCTGTATTTTTATCTTTATTAATTGATAGAGTCAGTCAGAAATAAAAAGGGAAAGGGGAGATTGGCAGGGAGACAGAGAGACACCTGCAGCCCTGCTTCACCACTCAACAAAGCTTTCCCCCTGCAGGTGGGGAACCCGGGCTTGAACCTGGCTGGGTTCTTGCGCATTCAACTGGATGCATCACCACCGGGCCCCTTAAGTCTGTACTTTGAAATCGACATATTTTCTAATTCTTTTTGTTTCATTCTAGAAACAATACAGACTCATACCGGCATGTATATTTAATGCATTCATTACTTCACCTTTTCTTTTTCACTTAAGTATGAATATATTCATCTTTTTGTGTTCAAAAAAGTTACTTTGGGGGAAAATCTGGGTGTTCTGAGCAAAAAGGGTTTATTAGAAAGAAGTTCTTGTTTATCATACATAACAGTCCCACATTTTTCTTTTCAAAGATTTGTTTATTTCATAAAAGAAAATGAAATAGGAGTGGGGAGGGGTATATATATATATATATATATGTATATATATATATATATAGAGAGAGAGAGAGAGAGAGAGAAAGAAACTGTGGTGATGGGAATTGGAGCCAGAGCAGGTACACACAAGTCCTGCACTCTGTCCTTTTGTCATCTCCCCAGCTGCTATGCATCTATCTTTGTTTCCAGTTTCCTTTTAAAAAGTAAGATGACATTATAATATTGTATGATATTTTATATTGAAAATCAACAAGTGTATATATTACTTAAGTTTAACTCTAAAAGTCCAATTATATTCTTCACCATAATGTTGATCTTTCTTACATTATTTACATACCTATTTTATCTTTTCCTTCTGATAACTGATTCACGTTTTAGTGCACTGGTGTAAGTACAGGAACCAGTGTAAGGATACTGGTTCAAGCCCCTGGCAAGCAGTGAAGCAGGTCCGTCTTCCCCTCTTCTCTCTGTCCTGTTCAACAATAGCTGCAACAGAAAAATGACAACAATAATAATAGCAGCAACAAAAACAATGGAAACAAGATGGCCACCAGGAGCAGTGGATTCATAGTGCAGGTACCACACTGAGCCCCAGAAATAACCTTGGAGGCAAAAAAAAAAAAAAAATACGGATTCACACTTCTGTATGTGAGTATAAACTAAACTCAAAGTTGAAGTGCCATTCACATCATCAAATTTATCTCTAAACTCATGCTCTGCCTCTTCCCTCTGGTAATCACCACATTTTAAATTAATTTGTTAAATGTCATTTATTTACTAATAAGAAAAGTTTGAGAGAGATATAGAGAATCCAGAGTATCACTATGATACATACAATACCAGGAACCAAATTCAAGACCTCATGTTGTCTGAGCATTCAACACCTTTTTCTTTATTCTTTTTTTAATTTCTTTTTTTAATTTTTAAAATCTTTTAAAATTTATTTAAGAAAGGAGACATTAACAAAACCTTAGGATAGGGGGGGTACAGCTCCACACAATTCCCACCACCCAGTCTCCTTATCCCATCCCCTCCCCTGATAGCTTTCCCATTCTCTATCCCTCTGGGAGTATGGACCCAGGGTCCTTATGGGTTGCAGAAGGTGGAAGGTCTGGCTTCTGTAATTGATTCCCTGCTGAACATGGACATTGACTGGTCAGTCCATACTCCCAGTCTGCCTCTCTCTTTTCCTAGTAGGGTGGGTCTCTGGGGAAGCGGGGCTCCAGGACACATTGATGGGGTCTTCAGTCCAGGGAAGTCTGGTCAGCATCATGCTGGCATCTGGAACCTGGTGGCTGAAAAGAGAGTTAGCATACAAAACCAAACAAATTATTGAACAATCATGGACCTAAAGGCTGGAATAGTGAAGATGAAGTGTTGTGGGGGGTACTCACTGGAAACTCATGTGTACTTCTGCTTTCAGGTATATTTTTCCCTGGTTTATGGACATGTGTGAACATATGCTCTATCTCAGGGGACCTGGTCTATATCTAGGTTTGGGGACTTTATTTGGGAGTGGAACACCTGGAATGGAATTAGAGAATACTATGAAAGGAAATGTCTCACCCAAGTGATGAAGCTGAAGGGTTGTCATTCCACACGTGAAGTCTCTGGACACAGTCTGAAGTGAAGCATGCTGGGGTGGCACTCGTTATGTTGATTAGGCTGCAATCGGTGGATGCAATATTATTTGATTTGAATTGAGAGCAGCATGCAGAAAAGTGGGCCCCACCCTAAGGTTCCAGGACTGGGGGAAATATAGGCTCTATAGTGGAAATGTGAGGTTCCTGTTATCTTAGGGTTCAAGAAGACAATGGATAGTTATTGTTATCATCACATTATTTGGTAATTGGGTTAACTTTGAAAAGTCCCTTTGTAAGGGTTTGCTGTATAATACCCAGCATCTTGTATATAGCTGTGCCAACGGTTGCTTCTGTTCTCCCTGGTCTAGGCTTTTGAGAGAGTCCACATATCAAAGACAGCCTATGTATTAAAAAGACTCAGTCTGTGTTTTGAGAAGTTCCTGACATATGATCAATTTTCCCCTCTCATATTAATTAAATAGTGGTTTATATGTCTACACTTTAATAGAAGTGTACATAAACACCATTCCCACTACCAAAAGACTGTGTCCCATCCCACTCACCCCCCACTGCCTTGGGAAGCTGAATGTCCACCCTCCCCCTCACCACAGGGTTTTTACTTTGGTGCCCTTCTCTTGATTTAATCAGATCCTGTTTTAGTTTCCCTTTATGTTCTTCATTCTCAGTTTCTGTTGATGAGTGGGATCATCCCATACTCATCTTTGTCTTTCTGACTTAGATCACTTAACGTAATTCCTTCTAGCTCTGTCTAAGATGGGTCAGATAAGGTGGGTTAATTGTTTTTAATAGCTGCATAGTATTCCATTGTGTATATATACCACAGATTTCTCAGCCACTCATCAATAAATTAATATCCTAAAAAATAAAAAGGGGAGCCTAGGAGACCCAGAATCTTCATATGATTACCATGAGGATATTATGATAAATGCAAGCCATTGGGAGTCCTGGCAGCACAGCGGGTTAAGCACACGTGGCCGCAAGGACTAGTGTAAGGATCCCAGTTTGAGCCCCAAGCTCCCCACCTATTTATTCCATTTTGTTACCCTTGTTGTTTTATTGTTGTAATTATTATTGCTGTTTGTTGTTGATGTCATCATTGTTGGATAGGACAGAGAGAAATGGAGAGAGGAGGGGAAGACAGGGGGAGAGAAAGGTAGACACTTGCAGACCTGCTTCACTGTTTGTGAAGAGACTCCCCTGCAGGTGGGGAGCCTGGGACTCAAACTGGATTTCTTGAGCTGGTCCTTGTGCTTTGCACCACCTGCGCTTAAACTGAGGTGCTACCGCCCCACTCCGTATCCAAATATTTCTTGTAACATTTGGAGTTTTAGGTTTATATCTTCCATTCTCTTGTTCAATCTGATACTTTATTACTGTCTTCCCTGTAGTATGTAGAAAGAAGAGAGTGGGATGTCCATGACATCAAGAGAAGTATCCTATGCATTTTTGAGAGGAATGAGAGGTGAGTCAGAGAAATAACGTGAAGTAGAAAGTTTGCATTTTATTCCATGGTGATATAACCCTAGTATCTCAGGCCATATGAACATTATGGCTTATAAGGTCAGTAAAAACACTATTTTCACCATAATAGCAGTGCAATGCATAAATAGATAATCTGTGATATATAAATTATCTACTAGTTATTTCATTCTGAAGAAGTGTTCTTTTCACAGTTCCATTGTGATGGTTACTCCAAGAACACCATGTAACTCTAAGCTGATATTGTTTGAAGAACTTGGTAAACTGTAAAAGTATTATTTCTTTTTAAATTATATGAACATATTTTATTTTATTCTATTCTATTTTATTTTATTTATAAAAAGGAAACACTGACAAAATCATAGGATAAGATGGGTACAGTCCACATAATTCTCACCACCAGAACTGACAAAACCATAGGATAAGAGGGATACAGTCCACACAATACCCACCAGTATTCCATCCCCTCCCCTGATAGCTTTCCTATCCTTTAACCCTCTGGGAGTATGGACGCAAGGTCATTGTGGGATGCAGAAGATGGAAGGTCTGCCTTCTTTAATTGCTTCCCCACTAAACATGGGCGTTGACAGGTCGACCCATATTCCCAGACTGCCTATCTCTTTCCCTACTGGGGCATGGTTTTGGTGAATCGAAGCTCTAGGACACATGGGTGGCGTTGTTTCTCCAGGGAAGTCTAGTTGACATCATGCTAGCATCTGGAACCTGGTGGTTGAAAAGAGAGTTAACCCATAAAGCCAAATAAATTGTTGACTAATCATGAACCTAAAGTCTGGAATAGTGCACATGAAGAGTTTGGGGAGGGGGGAGGGTCCTCCATTTTGTAGATAGCTAGTAGGCACATTTTAGTTCTATGCTACAGGCCTGTGGCTATACTAGCTTTTTTTCTTTTTCCTGAACATGAAATCTGATATGCAGGTGGATCCAAGTTATTATTTGGGGAGATGATGTCATGGCTGCAAAAAGGACCAGAAAGCTAAATCTGGGAAGAGAGTAGCTCCCAAATATGGGAAAGGTATATAAATATTATTGACTGTAAACATCATTGATTTGATATGATCTGGGGCCCATATTCAGCTTATGAGCCTTTGTGACCTCTGCATCGCTGTAGATCTGAGCTCACATTCTGTGGTCATGAGTAGGAACATTCCAAGCTGCCCTAATATCAGGACCCATCTTCCTCAGGTATAGCATAGAGTATGTTGTCCAGCCTCCTTTCGGAGGTAGGAACATTCTCTACCATTGTTGATCCAAGTGGAGAGCAAGGTCCTATGTGGGCCCACAAAGGGACCTATTTTGTTTTTCCTGATGGGTAACAATGGACAGAGATGATGGGTAACAATGGACAGAGGGATTTGTTCAATATCTAGGCCCATCATATCTGTTTGGGAATCTCAGGACTCCTCGACTAGGGTCCTGCCTGATTGGATGGCCTGATATTGACTAAAGAGTCATCTGTAAAGTATGCCAGTCTCTTGCCCTTATGCAGCTTTTGCAGTCCTTGCTTTGATAAGTTAGCCTTCGAGTAAGTGAAGGAAGTGTAATAGGAATTAGGTGAGGAGGGTATCTAAGTCTAAGTAGACTCTATTTCATTAGGAACTTTATACAGACTCACTGCAGACTATTGTGTACTTCTGCTTTCAGGTATATATTTTGCCCTAATTTATGGATACATGTGAACATATGCTCTATCTCATGGTACCTGGTCTATATCTAAGTTATGGGACTTTGTTAGTAAGTGAACCACCTGGAATGGAATTAGAGAATCCTAAGAAAGGAAAGGTCTTACCGGAGTAATGGGTCTGAAGGGTTGACATTCCATGCCTGATGTCTCTGGACACAGTCTGAAGTGAAGCATGCTGAGGTGATACTCGTTGAGTTGATTAGGTTGGGATAGGCGGATGTGATATCATTTGGTATGAATTGAGAGAAGCATGCAATGAAGTGAGCCCCACCCTAGAGGTTCCAGGACTGGGGGAAATATACACTCTATAGATTAAGTGCAAGTTTCCTGCTGTCTTAGGGTTTAAGAAGGCAGTAGATGTCTATCTTTCTCTCCCTTTGTTTTCCCCTCCACTCTCAATTTCTCTCTGTCCTATTAAAAAAAAGTTACATGTCAAATGAGATAGTACTTATAATTTATTGTGTTATACTATGCAACATCCTGATAATTTTATCAAGTAAAATGCTATCAGAAAAGGGGAGAAGTATGAAAACTTTGAAAGGATTTTTTTTAATTTAAGCTATGATCTGACATTTATTTTATTAATCTATGTAGATTAAGAACCCTGCTTTCTCCACCAGCTTTTCAGCTGATCTAATAAGAACTGGTGAAAAAATAATAATCTTTTTTCTTTTTTTAAATTTTTTTGCCTCCTCAGTTATTGCTGGGGCTTGGTGCCTGCACCACGAATCCACCACTGCTCCTGGAGGCTATTTTTTCCCCTTTTGCTGCCCTTGTTATTTTATCATTGTTGTTGTTATTATATTGTTGTCATTGCTGTTGTTGTTGGATGGGACAGAGAGAAATGGAGAGAGGAGGGGAAGACAGAAAGTAGGAGAGAAAGATACATACCTACAGACCGGTTTTACCTCTTGTGAAGCGACCCTCTTACAGGTGGGGATCCTGGGGCTCAAACCAGGATCCTTAAGCCAGTCCTTGAACTTCGCACCATGTGTGGTTAACCCAACGTGCTACCTCTGACCCCCAATAATCTTTTCTCTAATCACAATGTATAAATTTGTCTGATATAGAATTATATGTGCTTTCCCTCTTCTTAGTCATGCTGAAGTCCACTACATCTAAGAACTAGGTTTTGTTAATAGCTACTGACATCTAAGGTAAAACTCACAGTCATTGTACATGCATGTCAAAATCTGTTAAGCAAAGTGAACAAAGAGCTTGCCCTGTAAAACTTAATTAAACAAGTGGATTTTCAACTCCTTTATTTTAGAGTCATGACTGTATCTAAGTAGTGATAAAAGACTTTTCATTAAAAGGCTGTCATTCAAGTTACTCACAGTATATATTATATTAAAGAATTTTCCTGGATATATATATATATATCCCTTTATATATTTAATATATAATATATAGTACATATAGTATATATAAATATATTTAATATGCATAATAGGTAGTATATACTTATATATACTATATATTATATAGTGAATATTTATATACAGTATATATAAATATATTTATATATAGTATATAAAGGTATATTTATATATCCATTCTTCATTCTCTAAATATTTTTACTATATCCCACATATACTTAGACATAAATTCATGGTAAATTGAAACCCACAAATTACTATAAAATACTACTTCTTGTCAAGTTCTTAACAAAATATGTACAAATATATATATGAATATAGAAATAAACTTAGATTCTGATTGACTCAAACTTGGGGGGGTAGTTATAACAAATTCACATATCTCAGACACAAATGTGAGTATTCAGCATAATTCAGTTCTCAGTTTCTTAGAGTACTCAACAAAAGTCTATGAGAAGTTGCAATTAAACAAATATTTTGGTCAGCACTCAGTGTCATTGATTAACCTGTACTCAGCATCTATATAATGTATAGTATGTGCTGCCGTATACCTTGCTAAGAGCTAGAGAAGAACTGTAAATCAGACTGTGGTCCTGCATGCCTTGCTTACCACTGAATGCTAAACTCAGGCAAGTAAAGCAGTCTAATTATTGGTTTACTGTAGTGACAAAGGAAGTGAAGACTTCTGTGTTAGCACATAAGGTGAAATTTTTGTGTGGATTTGTTATTGCTATAAAGGTATCCTTAAAGGAGAATGTCTTCTTTCTCTTTACTTTTGATTTTTTTCTTTTCTTTCCTTTCTTTTTTTATTGATAGAGGATGTGTAGAATAAACTAATAATAGTAAGTTATAAGACAGTTAAGAAATTGCAAATTACTTCTGTCAGAGGGAACAGAATATACCTAGAAAAAAGAAGTGTTTCATGGAACTCAGAATAGACAAACATGGAAAAATATTTATAAGATTAGTTCTGATTGGTAACTCACCCAGCGGAATGCATACGTTATTATATACAAAAAAAGCCAAGTGCAAGTCCTCATTCGCATCTAAAGGGGGGAAGCTTCACAAGTGAAAATAGGGCCACAATTATATCTCCTTCTCTCTGTCTCTTCCTCTATCACTTCTTCTCTTTTATATTTCACCTTTATCAAAAAATAAAAAGGAAAAGATATAAGTTTAAAGTGAAATAGTAAGGTCTGAAGTACCATTTTCCGTTATACAGTTAAGTTGTACAGAATTTGATAATTTAATTTTCTGAATATTTATTTTACCAGAACACTGCTCAATTCTCACTTATAAATATACCATGGATTATACCTGGTATCTTTTTCAGGCATGGAAATCATTTGCATAACCACTGTGCTTTCTCCCTGGCCCCCACAAAATTACTTTAAAAATGCATCATGTAGCACTTTTTATTTGCATTATGTACAAAAAGTGATAATTCATTTAATTTGCTTAAAATATAATTAAAGAACAGGAAAAATATTCTTCCAGTCTCTACCTGCTCATCTTCCAAAGATAATTGTGCCTAGTATGCAGATATCAAATATATATATATACATATATATATGGCAGGGTTATCACTGGGATTTGGTATTTGGTGCCAGCACTATAAATCCACTTCCTGCTCTTGGTGGCCATTTTTTTCCATTTTATTTGATAGGACAGAGAGAAACTGAGAGCAGGGGAAAGTAGAGAAGGAAAGGAAAAGATAGATATATGCAGACTGCTTTACAGCTTGTGCAGGTAGGGAACTAGGGGCTTGAACCTGGATCCTTGTACAGGTCATTGCATTTAGTACTGTGTGTGCTTAACTGAGTGAGCTAATGCCCAGCTCCCTCCAAGCTATAAGTTAAAATCAGATAATTTTACTATATTTAATATTGTTTCATAAAAATTCCCTCTTCTTTGGTCAGGGAAGTAGTTCATCTAGTAAAGTTTAAGAACTATATAACTAATAATAAATCCCTAAAAACCAAATAAAATAGTGTCTTCTCTTTTTAAAACAAAACAAAAAATATATCATCATACATATAACGGTTCATACTCAGTCAGAATTAGAGACTCAATATCTTTGTGTTAGGTTTAAATTACATATAATTAAGACATTGGAAAGTGGACAAAGACATAGTTTCATTTCAGTCTAATAAGTAAATCTATCTGTTGTTCAAATTCCTGGTGGAAATGTTAAAATGTATTTTGTTGCCAATTTAATATCCTCAGTCGCTTTTATTTTAAACCAGACAGTGTATGTGCACAGTGTGGGTATATAAGAAAAGCTTATGAGGGCCAGGGAAATAAATCAGCCTGTTAAATATAACTTGTATGTCTGATGCCCCAAAGGCTGCAGATTCAATTTCAGGCACCAATCTATGCCATATTTAGTCAGTGCTTTAGTGTCTCTATTGTTATCTCTCTATCTCCCCTCTCATTTTTCACTCTATTTCATAACAGACAATAAAGAAATCATTGAACAATGTTTGAGAATGTTTTTTCCTGTTCCATGAATACCTAAGCCTCCAGAGACCATACTGTTATACTGGGTATGTGGACCTAGTTACATACTGCTACATTGGCCTGGGGGTCTGCACTGTGGAGTGAAGTTCCTTCTATTTTATGTTCATTAAACTGTGATTTTGCTTGCAGCCATAGTTAACAATAAAGTTTCTAGCAGATCTTTGGAACTCTTATCGGGTCTGTGATTATTTCGTGAAAAGATAAGGTGAGGGATATTATAACTTCTGAGAGTCTATTTGAGCAAAGGTGGATTGAAGTTGTGTTGGATCAAACTGAAAGTGGTTGAGAACACTCCTGAGACAGAGACTAGGGCAAAGACAAAAAAGGGAACAAGAAAAATAAGGGTCTTTATTTGTCTAAAGCAAATGCCTGTTGGCTACTTGTGACTGGTTGCTATTTGCTTTGACCTCAAAGAATGTACAGCCTTAGATTTTGGTTTGCTTAAGTCTGTTGCTTGCTGTTAGAGTCACCCCAGTCTAATATAATAGCCTTCCTTAATCTAACAGGCAAGTTGTATCTTCTAAACTGTGAAGATTCCCTCCATATTTTTCAAATGGGTTCTCTTTAAAACAACCCTTAGTCTGTCTTCTCACTCACCTTCCATCCCTATGGCATCCCTAAGGACATTAAATCTTGCTTTTGTTTCTTATTTCTACAACCTGGAGAGTAAATTAAATTCTTCTGTACTTTGGAATCACTTCCATTTACATGTGGTTTCTGTTGTTTCTAATTCATTTGGGAGTAAGACCTGAGTAGGTACAGAGGCTAGAAATATTTATCAGTAAATACATCTTTTTAAAATTTGTCTTCCTTGGTTGAAATCCTACTCCAAGCCTACAGATTACTCACATTTACTCTTTGTGTGAAGGTCAGGAAATCTAGCTTTACAAAAATCATGAACACATCCTCAGTCTTCGTATCAAATTACCCAGGAAATAGGATCTTCGTATTCCAAATAAAGACTTTTCGATTTTAAAAATACTATTTTTTCCTCAAGTATCTGATTCTTGAAATTAATAGTAGTTCAATAATGCTATCTGACAAGATTCATAAAGTAATAATTATTATTGAACTGTTAAATATAAAGGTGAGGGCAGCAGAAGCAGATTAACGAATAAAGATACTGATTATTAGCTGAAGGAAGTGTTTTTACTCACATATTTCATCAATATTCTTATAGTTGTAATTGCATATATGTAATTGTATATTTGTAATGATAGAATAATACCCATATGTTGCTGAATGTATGAGGTAAATTGTAATACTTCATGATTTTTCTCTCCTCCTCTTCACCTTTCTTTCTTTCTTTCTCTCCTTCCTTCTCTCTCTCTCTCTCTCAATCTCTCTCTCTCTCTCTTTCTTTCCCAGAGTGCTGCTCACCTCTGAGTTGTGCTGATGGTGGTGGGTGGTAGGGTAGAAGGGGGGATTGAACCTGGACTTGGGAATCTTGGGCATAAAATTTTTAGCATAACCAGTATGCTAGCTCTCCCACCTAGGATTTTAAGTAACAATAATCTAAGACACTAGCTCATTGTATATAATTGTATGTAAAGAATTTTCTAAAATCATAGTAGTATGATGATTTGAGAAGCCTCTCAGCTAGTAGAGAATGGAATTTGCATACCAAAACCTCCTAGTTTCATTCCTGGCTCTGTGTGTAATGGAGGAGTACTCTGGTGATATCTCTCTCTCCCTTTCTCTTTCTACCTCCTATCTCACAAAATAAATAAAATAAATACTTTTAAAAAGGAAATAACCTGGGTTCAAGACCCAGCACCACATAGGAGTGTCATGGTATTAGTGAAAGCTCCACAGATGGCAGTTATGCAGTAGTGTCTGTATCTTTCTCTCTCTCTCTCTCTGTCACTCCCTCTTTTTCTTTGTCTCTCTATATTAAAAATAAGTAAATAGAAAATAAAAATACAAAGAATGAATAAATATTGATCTAGGAGTATGAAATAAAAATTTAAAAAATGAAGTAGAATTAAAACTTTAAAAAAGACTCTAGAACTCAAAACCAAACTGTACTGTTATAAAAAAATGGCTTTTCCATATGCCATCTTCTGATCTGATACATTACATTAAGCAATGCATAATCAAAAAGAATGCATAACAAAAATAACTCAAATAAATTAAGAGGAAATTAAATGTAATATGACCTAAAAAAATTGGGGCTGGATGTTGACTGGCAATTTTCATTAATATGAATACAGAATGGACTCAAAATTGCCAGTAAACTGGAAGAAGAAACTAACTTTGCTTTACTTGCTAATAGATTTTTTTATCTTTTAAAAATACATTTCATTAACTATACTGGGATTTTAGAAAGAGATGTGGCATTCAACTAATAGATTTGCATTTAAATACTTTTTATATGGGCTGGGTAGTGACACACACATTACAATGGACAAGGAGCAAGGTTCAAGCCCCTAGTTCCTACCTGCAGGAGGGATGCCTCACTAACACTGAAGCAGTGCTGCTGATGTCTCTTCCTCTCTCATTCTGTTTCTCCTTTCCCCCCTCAATTTCTCTTTGTCCTATTAAATAAAAAATAACAAATAAACTTTAATAAATGTATACTTGTAATTTTAAAAATAAATTAAATTGATTTAATAAGTCTTTAAAGTACTGTGTGAACTAGTATTATATTTAAGCTAGAGTTAATAGCAATCCCAGAAGTCTCAAGCAGATGGTTACTGGGATGGATTTAGAGTCTCCCAGTGTCAGAGTTAGAATCTATGCAGCTCTGCTCATCTATCTTTATAAATTGTAGCTTCATAGTTACAGGATATTGACTGTTTTCCTAGAAGCCACATTTAGATTTGAAATAAGATAAAGCAGAGAAATATTTTGAACTTCATATAGTTCCCTTCTAGCCAACAGATAAAACTTTTTCAAAACCCTTCTTCCAAGCAGATTTTCACTTAAACATAACAACATTTAGACCAGAACTAGGTCAGATGAAACTTCTAGTTTCAAATATGACAGGAAAAAGTAGAAAAAAATTCTTTTAATGGAATTTAATTGGATTATAATTTATTGTTTGGGGATTACAAACATTGATCAGGTTCTGTTAAATCAGTAAATAAGGGAGAATGGCTATGAGTTTAAAAAAAAAGATTCATCTGTCAGAAAAAGAAGGAAGAATATGTTATGATCTCACTCATAGGCAAAAGTTGAAAAACCAGATCAAAAGGGAAAATACTAAGCAGAATTTAGACGGTAGTTGGTGTAGTTCACCAAAGTAAAAGACTCTGGGGTGAATGACCCTCCTCAGAAGGGTCCTGGAACATGATGGCAGAGGAAGACCTAGTGGGGCTTATATTGTTATGTGGAAAACTGGCAAATGTTATGCATGTGCAAACTATTGTATTTACTGTCAACTATAAAACATTAATGCCCCAATAAGGAAATTAAAAAAAAAAAAAGATTCTTCTAAACTAGAGCTGAGCAGTGCTCTGTTTAAAAAAAGAAAAACTTGGACTGAGTGTCCTGTATTACACGAAAGCAAAGAATTCTGAGGAAGGGGGTGAAGAGACAGGATAAAAGGACATTGGGGTGTTGTTGTGTCTCTTAGACACCAATCAAGAGGAGATGAGAGGGAGGATGTCCATTTGTTAAAAGACTGTACTGTAAACCACTAACCTCTTAACAAAATTAAGTAAAATCAGATAAACTCCAATGACCACAAGAAATATCAATTTCTAATATCTTGTTTTAGCAGTGAATTCTTCAGTAGTAGCTGCAATCTTCATGTATGTTGTAGTACAGATCAGGAAGCATTGTCTAAATGTCACAGTCAAACACTATAATAACAAAACCAAAGCTACCTGATTTGTATAGTTAAACCAGTAGTCTTTAGCATTTTAACTTCTTAAGCATCTAACTTTTTTTTTTCAGTGCTGCCCTCTTACCTAGTTTTATACTTCTGTATATGAACTTTGCTCAACACAATGTCTTGACTAAATCGTGGTACAAGTTATCCATCCAACTTCTCTGTCTCTTTGGAACCTTTAATTTTTCATTAAAAGCCTTTATCTGACATCAGTCAGAGCTATTCCAGTTTGTTAAATATATTTTCAAATCAAGCTCACATGGTGGAAATTACATGGACTGGCATCAGGATCCCTGTTCCAGCCCGTGGTTCCCCACCTGCAGGGGTGTTGCTTCACAGGCAGTGAAGCAGGTCTTTAGGTGTCTTTCTCCCCCCTTCTATATCTTCCCCTCCTTTCTCCATTTCTCTTTGTCCTATCCAACAACAACAGCAATAACAACAATAATATATATATTTTTTTCAAATCATAGAAGTCATAATTTGGTTTTCTGATAAATTTCTGAAATGGAGATAAAGGTATCAGTTTCCAGTAACTTGTTTGTTGCAGCTGTGAATGTTGCTTTAGCTGTGATCTTCATGCTTGTTGTGGTAAGATCATCTGAGAGTAATTTTCCTGGCTTCTGAGCATTTTTTACAAGACTTTTCATAGATATTTAAAATTGATTCTCAAGTTTCAACTCATTAGTTCTTTCCTAGTACCTCTGACTTCTCTTTCTTCATTGACAGCATTAAAACGGTGCTAGGACTAGCAAAATAGCTCACCTATCACCTAGGAAAGCACCTGTTTCTCCATGAGCTTGGTTCTCACTACATTTGAGGAAGTTTTAGTGTGGTGGCATTTTTCACTCATGCCTTTCTCTTTCTGAAAATGTCAGTTTGTTGTGGAGAAGCTCTGATGATGACAAAGCAAACAGGCGAACATTCACCTAAGATACTCTGTCTAAACCCCTGAGTACTATTTAGCCTAGATACTGCAGTCTCATCCCCATGCCATCCACTGTTAGGAGATCTAAAGAACAGGCCTCTATTTTGCTAGTGTTTTTTCACTGCAGCTGCTAATTTAGTAGGTTGCGGTAAAGAATATTTATCAAATATTAATAAATCATGCACCTTTTATTTTTATTATTTGAAAAAAAGAGAGAAAATGAGGGGGTAATAGAAAGAGAGACACTTTAAGCACTGCTTCAGCACTCATGAAGCTTTCTCCCTGCAAGTAGGGCCTGGAGACTTGAAACAAGGTACCTTGTGCATTGTGACATGCGTGTTCAACTAGGTGGGGCACTGCCTGGTCCTTAAATCATGTTTTTATAAAGCTCTCAATTTTTCTTTTCATCATGTTTAGCAAAATAAGCAGAATGTAATTATATTTATTATGATTACCTTCAAATTATAAAAAATATTAATCATCACTTACATTTTGATATATTCTAGCAGAAACCAGACTTTCTTTGAAGACTAAAAAAAATTAGAGTATATGCAAATTTAGCACTTATACTTATTTTTGTCTTCCCTGAAAACAGTGTCAAATGAGTTGATTTAGAATTTTTTCAATTCACATATTAATTTTCTACACAGGAGCTGATGTGAGAGTCTCCCTTTCACGTTCAATTAAAATTGAATTGAACCTATTAAATGTGGCAGCTTTTATGATTAATGTAAAACACTTAATTTACGACTGCTCAGAGAATTAGAGATACAGGGAGTGTGTGTTGAACTCAGTCTTTTCCCACAAAATAAAGAAGTACCATGGGATACAAGCCAGTGTTTACTTCTTGGGCCTCAATAGCACAAGGAAGCAAAATTGATAATTACAATTGGGATAAATTAGAGTAAAGAAGAGAAAATTGAAAGATTAAGAACTGTTGATAGGGAGTCATGAGGTGATGCAGCAGGTTAAGCTAAGCGCATGTGGCACAAAGAGCAAGGACTGAGTAAGGATCCGGGTTCCAGACCCCGGGGGTTCGCTTCACAGGCATTGAAGCAGGTCTGCAGGTGTCTATCTTTCCTCCTGTCTGTCTTTCCCTCCTCTCTCGATTTCTCTCTGTCCTACCCAACAACAATGGCAGCAATAACAACACCAATAATAACGATGATAAACAACAGGGCAACAAAAGGGAAAAAATCTAAAAATTAAAAAAAATCTGTTGATATGGAATTATAGAAGTACTAGGAAAATTATGCATTTGGTAATATGTGTTACCTAGTGATCGTTGACCTTACAGAGCAACAGAATGGCCTGCATGTAAAAACTGGCTAATGTCTAAATTAGGACCTTTCTGAGGCTTCCCCTCATAGAATTGTCTGAGTTCTCTGCCTCCCAGGGAATCAAGCTTTGGTACTGGTAGAAATCTTCTTTCTAGGAAACAGAATCTGAAATGAAAATTTAGGACTGGATAACCTTCATGTAAGCTAGAAATGAAGCCTATTCATTAGTGGAAGACAGAGTAGTATAACCACTGACATGCTGTAGGGCTACAATTGTTAAAATGTTAGCCCTCAGAAGTTAGGATAAACTAGGTGATGGTGCACCTGCTTGAGTGCACACACTATAGCGTGCGAGAACCTGGGTTCAAGCCCCTGGTCTTCACTTGCAGAGGGGAAAGGTTTCACAAGCAGTGAAACAGGCCTGCTAGTGTCTGTCTCTCTCCCTCCCTATCTTCCTCTTCCCTCTAAATTTCTCTCTGTTCTATCAAATAAAATTAAAATAAAATAAAATTATGAAGAAAGAAAAATAAGTTTGGATATATTACTGTAGAGGTGTTGCACTGATGAATTATTATATTTGGTTTTGAGACATGGGATATATAATAATTCCAAGACTATGGCATACATAATGGTGAGCTATTTTCTAATTGCTCAGGGCCTGGGAAAAAAAAATTTAAAAATCTGTAACATAGACATCTAGTAGAGGCAGACAGATGGAGTTAGGGAAGAAGTATGAGTTTTTTAATTTTTTAAATATTTATTTATACCCTTTTGTCACCCTTGTTGTTTTATTGTAGTTATTATTATTGTTATTGATGTCATTGCTGGATAAGATAGAGAGAAATGGAGAGAGGAAGGGAAGACAGAGAGGGGGAGAGAAAGATATAGACACCTGAAGACCTGCTTCACCACCTGTGAAGTGACTCCCCTGCAGGTGGGGAGCCAGGGCCTTGAACCAGGATCCTTATGCCAGTCTTTGCGCTTTGCACCACGTGCGCTTAACCCGCTGTGCTACCACCCAACTCCCATGGTATGAGTTTTTATGAAACTTTTCTCCAATACATTGCTCACAGGTCTCGAACCAAGTAGTATAGTTCCATAGGAATTGCCTTTATTACTCTGGTGACTCATTTGGACTATTTGTACTTCTAGACCCTGAAACTAATCTTTGTACTTACAGTTGGTACAGATTTCACAGGTCTAATGTTTACAGCAGCTTAACTAAAATAAGTCAGTTGTTGTCTCATAGTCATTTAGGGCTTTTCTGCTTAAAGCCTTCTAGTTAATTAAAAGAAGTACTATGGTAATAAAGATACAAGTGTTTGATCATCAAAAGATATTGGATTTCTCTGTTAAAGGTTGGGAAGATAATGCTTATTACCACTGTAATCAACTGGCACATCTGTTTGACCTCCTGTATACAGTTTTGTTGATGTGTGGCTAAGTGCAATATTAAGGATATACTTGGAGCTCAAAAGGTTCAGAGTTCTAAAGCATACATATCTGGAACACTTCAACAAACAAACCACCTAAGCTAGCAGCAATGTTAGGCAACAGTAAAAGGAAACTAAACTATATGAAGCAGGAAAAATTAACAAATAAACAGTTAAACTCATGAGATCTGATGTGGTGATGGGGACATACTTGTGTCATGAACTTTCCTTTTATTAGTTGTCTAGAAAGAACATCAGCTAGAGTCTTGGTGAATATACTCCAAATGAGATAAGCTGTTATACAAAGAAAATGGGAGGAAGGGGGGTTTAGAAATTAAGAGTCATAGGATTTACACATTTTTATATTAACCTAATTTGAGAATTGCAATGATAACTGATATTTTAATTTTATTGATTGATTGATCTATTTGCTTCTAGGGTTATTGCTGGGGCTTGGTGTCAGCACTACGGATCCATTGCTCCTGGTAGCCATTTTATCCAATTTATTGGCTAGGACACAGAGAATTTGAGAGAGGAGGGGAAGAAAAAGATAGAGAGAGAGAGGGGGAGAGAAAGATAGACACTGGCAGACCTCCTTAACCACTCGTGAAATGACATCTCAGCAGGTGGAAAGTGGGGACTCGAACCCAGGTCCTTGTGCGTGCACTTGCCCTTCATATGGGTGGCCTGGCCCCGACAACTGATATATATATATATTCCCTTTTGTTGCCCTTGTTGTTTTTTTGTTGTAGTTATTATTGTTATTGTTATTGATGTCGTTCGTCCTTGTTGGATAGGACAGAGAGAAATGGAGAGAAGAGGGGAAGACAGAGAGGGGGAGAGAAAGATAGACACCTGAAGACCTGCTTCACTGCGTGTGAAGCGACTCTCGTGCAGATGGGGAGCCGGGAGCTTGAACCTGGATCCTTAAGCTGGTCCTTGCGCTTTGCACTACGTGTGCTTAACCTGCTATGCTACTGCCCAACTCCCAACAACTGATATTTTTAAATGCTTAAGTATTTAACTTTCAATTTTTTCTTATATAATCATTTTTAAAGGGAGTAGGCTGGGGAATTTATGTGTCCTGGTGCTTAATAGTAGAAAAGAGCCTAAGCTGGTTCTTTTTTTTTCTGAAAATTATTTTTTCAGAAATCTACTACTGGGAAATGAGAAATTATACTCATGTGTCAACAACTTTTTGCATTCTTTTTTTAAAAATTTTTATTTATAAAAAGGAAACACTGACAAAAACCATAGGATAAGAGGGGGCAACTCCACACAATTCCCACCACCAGAACTCTGTATTCCATCTCCTTCTCTGATAGCTTTCCTATTCTTTAACCCTCTGGGAGCATGGACATAGGATCATTATGGGTGTAGAAGGTGGAAGGTCTGGCTTCTGTAATTGCTTCCCTGCTGAACATGAGCATTGATTGACAGGTCGATCCATACTCCCAGCCTCTCTCTCTATTTCCCTAGTGGAGTAGGTTTCTGGGGAAACGGAGCTTACAGGACCCATTGATGGGGTTGTCTGCCTAGGGAATCCGGTTAGCATCATGTTAGCATCTGGAACCTGGTGGCTGAAAAAGTGTTAACATATAGAGCAGAGCCAAACAAATTGTTGACTAATCATGAACCTAAAGGCTGGAATAGTTCAGATGAAGAGTTGAGGGGTCTCTGTTTTGTAGATAGTAGTCCAATTGTAGTTATATTCCAAAGAGCCCAAGATAAAAAAAAAAAAAAAAGTAGATCATGTATATTCAAAAATGGACTGTATTTAATGTTTTAGATTTGTCCCAGTTCTACCTTAACAAATCAAATTACCAGGACTGGACAGTACAGAACTCATAGATGAGACTTTCAGGGAATTATTGTTGATCTGCAGACCCAAGCTTTCCTAATTATCCCTTAGAAAGTCTTCAGATCCTCCCAAGGTTGAAGAGATGGACATATTACACCTACAATCAATCTTCACATTTGTACCCCTCGTTTTAACTCATTTAGTGAAAAGTAAATTAAAGCCTTGATAAAATTAGTTCTTGAATAAATACTTTGTTCATAATTCTTTTAAATAATTTATCAGATATAACTTATTTACATACCTATGTCTTTTATTAAATGTCAAGCATTTGCATTTTATTCAAAGTTTATAGCAAACTATCACAACACCTGCCCTCTAATAATTAGTTGATATGCATTTAAAATGAATCTATAATGTGCATGCAAGAGATATGTATATTACTGAACTGGATGTCATTTGAAATAGAATGATCAGTGACAGGATCAAAGGTAATGTGATGCAGGGAGTGTCATTTTATAAACTAAATAAATCCTTTAAAGGAAAGAGAAGTTTGTTTTCAACTCAAGCAATAAGGTTATATTAGGTATGACTGGTAGCTCACTAGGCAGATGTGCAGTCATTGTAAATGCTGATAATGTTCTTGTTTAGTACAAAATGTTTATAATTTTTCATGTAATCAATGACAGCCTGTGACAGATTCTTCCAAATAAAGGTCAAATTTTGCACTTGCCTGTCATAATTGATTTTCACATGAGAAATAAAAACCCAAGACTCCTTTTCTACAAAATGTTATTTTGGGGATCAGACTGTGGTTCATTCTGTAGCATGCACACATTACCATGTACAGTGAAGTAGGTTCAAATCATACACTTCACCTTTAGAGAAAGCTTCACTAGCAATGAAGTAGTGTTGCAGGTGTCTCTCGCCCTCTTATTGCTCCTTCCCTATTAATTCTGCTCTATCTTTAAATGTTCTAACTTTATTTCCCTAAGTTTAGTGTAGTAATCTGATATTTACTTAGTCTCCCTATGTTATAACACCAATTTTTCAAAACAAGTAATATATATGTTAATTTTATAGAGATATATTATTTTAGTGGATATGTGCAATGTCTCTGGAGATTTATCACACTCTAAATTAAGTCAGATAGACTGAGGAGAATAATCATAACTAGAGGAAGGATGATGACTTAGTAGTAGAGCACACATGTTACCATGTGCAAGGACCTGATCAGTGGAGGATTCTAGACCATTTAATGTATTTCACAAGTTGGACTAGTCCTGTAGTGGCCAAAGATTGTGATAAATATTCTATAATTCACAGGAGACCCCTCACATAAAAAGAATCCAGTCCAAAATTTTATATTATCCCACTTTATAAGCACCAATCTAGTGTAATTTTGGTGTTTCAGATAGGACTCATATTCATTTTCTGAAGTTTTAGTTCTCACATAATTGAGAAATGGGGTCTTAAGGCATATTTTAAAATTGAGTTTTATTACATTACCTACATAATGATGATGAATGTGGGTGTCAAGCTGGCAATGCAACATACCTAAGAGTGCACCTGCTTTCTCAAGCCATCAATCCATGTTTCAATCTTCCCACTGCATTCGGGAATCTTTGTGGTTCTTTCCTGTAATCCCTCTCTCTTTATCTGGAAAAGTAAATTCAGAGCTGTGTAGTCCCATGACCAAAAAAAAAAAGAAAAGAAAAAATCAGATTGCCATTGATGCACTACCAATGTCCTAGACATTTTGGATTAAGTCATGATTTTTTTCCCCCAGATATGTTGTTTTTCTGGTTGTTTCTGTTGATCTTACACCAAGACTTATGCATGATTACCTTCAGGAAGATAAATTATTCTGGGAAGTTGAAGATGTAAACACATCTTCACACAGATGCCTACTGGCTGACTGAATGTAGGCATCCTGGTTTTTCTCTACAAGACCTCAAGACTTCTTGTAGGTAGAAATAAACATCTTTATGTTTAAAATTGGAGTGCCATATCACTTTTCTGTAACTGTATGAGAAGGATTTTGAAATTGAGGTATGTTTATGATTTCTGGATAATCTATGCTATTAACTTCAAAAGTAAAAGTATACAGAATATAAATAGTTATAAATGATCCATCTGGTAATTTCTGTAATGATTTTATCCTGTAAATCCTTCATAATGTATACAGATTTATAAAAATTTACATAAATGTATTCAACTCCTAAAAGGGGAAATGTAGGATTTTGTGGCTCACCTAATATTGCTAAAATTCCTTAATTTCTTTCTTTTTCTTTATTTTATTTTGTTTATTTTATTTAAAAAACTTTGATTAGGGAAGGGAAAATAACATAGTGTAGATAGTGCACAAGAATTTTAGTCTGAAACTCAGAAATCTCAAATTCAGACTCTAGCACCACCATAAACCAAAAGTGAGCAGTGTTTAGTAACTCTCTCTCTCTGTCTCTAATAAAATTAAATAAATAAATATTTCAAGATTAAATAACCAAGTCTCTAAAAGTGACGTTATAGTCTAACATTTCTCTTTCCTTTTCTCTCCATTATGGTTCTTTGGGACTCAACTCTTATCTCTAAGGTAACTTCAGTTCTGCAGTTGGAATTTAAGAGTGACATATATTTAGTTTTATCTGTTTCATTGTTACATAGGATTTAAATTCTTTGTCTTTTTCTTTCTGAATTTTTTCATTTAATATATGAAATATACACCTCTCTACTCCACCTATGTTAAAAATATAGAATTTTTGTTTTTCATAGCTGAAAACTATACTATTTTCTATATATACATGCCGGGATAGCATCATGGGTGGGAGAGAGGATCCAGGAACTCGTGGCGGAATGGTAATACAATTCTTTATTGATGCGGGAGTCCCAGAGTCAGGAATGAGCACAGCAGGTTAGGCCATGTGGCACCAAACCACAGTGGCTACCTCCTGCTCTGAACGCCAGCTCTTCTCCAGGTTGGGATGCAGGAGAGAAAAGAGAAGAGTGAGGAAGAGAGAGAAACCAGAAACATAAGTGGCTTTATAGGGTAAAACTGGAAGTGGCGAGTCAGGAACAGAGATGGCTAGGAAAGGTGGTGGAGAGAGACAAAAGGATTACTGGGAAGGTGGAAGCGTCCTTAGCAACTGTTGCAATGGTTTTAACTGGGGGATTAATTAACGCCTTGCAGGCAGGTCAGGGCAGGGCTCGAGGAAGAAAGAAGATAAATCAGGTAAAACAATGATTATGTAAATAGGCCATAATGTCAGCAATGGAGGATGGAGCAGGGGGGTTTCCTGACATCTCCCCCTTTCTTTTTATTTAATGGCCATAGTATCAGGAATACGGGTGCTTTGTGAGGCAGGGAGTCTGATAGGACAAGACACAACGTTGGGGTTACTACTCTCCCTCCTTGCTCAACCTCTCAGTAGAGAGAGAGACTAACAGGATAGACACACTCCTCAGGTTCAAGCCCTGCAAAGCTCAACTGCATCCTCACAATTTCCCGGCATTTCCCTCTTTCTAATGGCCATATTTAAATGGGTGAATGTCTTTAAAAGACTCCATTTCTGTCAAAGGAATAGCAGTGTAGGGGTGAACAGAAACCTATATCATGCAGGTGTTTTTAAAAGAACTGGAATAAGACAGGGAACGATAAGTAAGAGTAGCAAGGGATAGTATGAGACTGAAGAGAGGCCTGGGTGAGGGGGCGTGGCCTGCCAGGTGAAGGGGCTATTTGGTGCTGTACAGTTCTGAGACAGCTGGCTGCAAAGTCCATGGACAGCTACAGTCAGTCTTTGAGAAACCCAGCAGTGTAAAGGGAAGCTGCTGTAAAGTTGTGTAAAGTGTCCAAGAGGTGTACCAGCATGTCTGATAGAAGCATCAGTCCAGTGCCAATGAGCAGGGGAAGAAATACCAGGGGATGAAATGCTACATGTCTATCTCAGTGGGGAAGGACAGGCAATGGAACTTTGCTTCTCTGTAGAGAGTGAGCTGGAACCGCCAAAATGTGATAGGTGAAGCAGAAGGAGGAAAGGCAGACAGTGATGGGCAAGAGAAAGGCAGTAAGAAAGTTCTGTCCTTTGTAGTCTGTGAATCACATTCTTCAGATCCTGTCAGGTCACATCATTGGTTTCACAGGGGTTGCTGTAGTCGTGCCATCTAGAGGGCGATGTCAGAGTGTACAGGGGTCCAGATGGTTTTCCAGGAATTCCTGTGAAAGTAACACAAACAAATCTGCTTCCCATGGTTAGCCGGGCATCTGGTTCAAATTTTTATAGATATTAAAAGAGGTTTAATGTAGTTAGTGCATTAGCCACCTGAATATTGGGGTGATGTATCCCCCTTTTTTCTTTACTTAATTGGGCCTAGGTGTTTGGTGGGCCTTCTCAACAACCGTATGTCTTTGGGGGTTGTAAGGGATGTCTGTGGCATGGGTGATGTTATAAAGGAAAAAGTCTTTAAATTGTTGTCTGACAAAGGCAGGCCTGTAGTGGAAAAATGAGATACACCAATTAAGTTTAAAAAAATATATGAATGTTGTTGTTAATTTACATAAGTTGTATATGGGGGAACTTCCTCTATAGTTTAATACCTTACCATATGAGCAGATGCTTCTTCATGTGAAGGCTTCACATAGCTGTAACATTTATTTGTGAAGAAAAAAACTTGTAACAAATTAGAAGTTTACTATAATTGATAACTCAATGATTATAATTGGTTTAAGTACCTTTATAATTTTGGAAGGCCTTTTTAGTATGATTTTAAGGTTGTTTAAACAATTTAAGCTAAAAAAATGTGGAAAGGTAAATAGAAGAACCATTGTTAGAAGCCGCAACCATGAGAGTCATTAGCATAACCATTGTGTGATCTATCATTCACCCGGGATAGTTCTATCTCTTTAATTGAGAAGGTATATGAGAGCATCTTTTCTACCTTTTGTTACACCCATTTAAGATGGGGACACACCCTAGGTGTGCATAGGATCTTCAGATCATGTTGCTTGCGGCGGTGGAGGGACGCAGAAAAAGGAGGTTTGGAGTAGAAAAGGAACACAATCCTTTATTTGCGCTGGCACCTCAGAGCTGGGTGAGAGAGCAGCAATTTGGGCCACGTG